>NW_027125225.1:1314067-1642584 GCF_033026475.1 Channa argus
GGCAAACCCACTTTCCTTTCAGTATTTTGCTGCAATTGGCAGAAACAAGCATATTTGCTCATTCGGCCTGAAAATGCTTTTAAGCGCATAAAAACTTACACTCTTGATTTCTGGCTAAATAAAAGCTGTTGCAATGATATTTCCATGCTGAACTGAGTTGTTCTGGGTCAAATATGAAGGCAAACCCACTTTCCTTTCAGTATTTTGCTGCAATTGGCAGAAACAAGCATATTTGCTCATTCGGCCTGAAAATGCTTTTAAGCGCATAAAAACTTACACTCTTGATTTCTGGCTAAATAAAAGCTGTTGCAATGATATTTCCATGCTGAACTGAGTTGTTCTGGGTCAAATATGAAGGCAAACCCAGTTTCCTTTCAGTATTTTGCTGCAATTGGCAGAAACAAGCATATTTGCTCATTCGGCCTGAAAATGCTTTTAAGCGCATAAAAACTTACACTCTTGATTTCTGGCTAAATAAAAGCTGTTGCAATGATATTTCTATGCTGAACTGAGTTGTTCTGGGTCAAATATGAAGGAAAACCCACTTTCCCTTCAGTATTTTGCTGCAATTGGAAGAAAAAAGCATATTTGCTCATTCGGCCTGAAAATGCTTTTAAGCGCAAAAAAACTTACACTCTTGATTTTTGGCTAAATAAAAGCTGTTGCAATGATATTTCCATGCTGAACTGAGTTTTTCTGGGTCAAATATGAAGGCAAAACCACTTTCCTTTCAGTATTTTGCTGCAATTGGCAGAAACAAGCATATTTGCTCATTCGGCCTGAAAATGCTTTTAAGCGCATAAAAACTTACACTCTTGATTTCTGGCTAAATAAAAGCTGTTGCAATGATATTTCCATGCTGAAATGAGTTGTTCTGGGTCAAATATGAAGGCAAACCCACTTTCCTTTCAGTATTTTGCTGCAATTGGAAGATATCAGCTCATTTGGCCTGAAAATGCTTTTAAGCGCATAAAAACTTACACTCTTGATTTCTGGCTAAATAAAAGCTGTTGCAATGATATTTCCATGCTGAACTGAGTTGTTCTGGGTCAAATATGAAGGCAAACCCACTTTCCTTTCAGTATTTTGCTGCAATTGGCAGAAACAAGCATATTTGCTCATTTGGCCTGAAAATGCTTTTAAGCGCATAAAAACTTACACTCTTGATTTCTGGCTAAATAAAAGCTGTTGCAATGATATTTCCATGCTGAACTGAGTTGTTCTGGGTCAAATATGAAGGCAAACCCACTTTCCTTTCAGTATTTTGCTGCAATTGGCAGAAACAAGCATATTTGCTCATTCGGCCTGAAAATGCTTTTAAGCGCATAAAAACTTACACTCTTGATTTCTGGCTAAATAAAAGCTGTTGCAATGATATTTCCATGCTGAACTGAGTTGTTCTGGGTCAAATATGAAGGCAAACCCACTTTCCTTTCAGTATTTTGCTGCAATTGGCAGAAACAAGCATATTTGCTCATTCGGCCTGAAAATGCTTTTAAGCGCATAAAAACTTACACTCTTGATTTCTGGCTAAATAAAAGCTGTTGCAATGATATTTCCATGCTGAACTGAGTTGTTCTGGGTCAAATATGAAGGCAAACCCAGTTTCCTTTCAGTATTTTGCTGCAATTGGAAGATATCAGCTCATTTGGCCTGAAAATGCTTTTAAGCGCATAAAAACTTACACTCTTGATTTCTGGCTAAATAAAAGCTGTTGCAATGATATTTCCATGCTGAAATGAGTTGTTCTGCGTCAAATATGAAGGAAAACCCACTTTCCTTTCAGTATTTTGCTGCAATTGGAAGATATCAGCTCATTTGGCCTGAAAATGCTTTTAAGCGCATAAAAACTTACACTCTTGATTTCTGGCTAAATAAAAGCTGTTGCAATGATATTTCCATGCTGAACTGAGTTGTTCTGGGTCAAATATGAAGGCAAACCCACTTTCCTTTCAGTATTTTGCTGCAATTGGCAGAAACAAGCATATTTGCTCATTCGGCCTGAAAATGCTTTTAAGCGCATAAAAACTTACACTCTTGATTTCTGGCTAAATAAAAGCTGTTGCAATGATATTTCCATGCTGAACTGAGTTGTTCTGGGTCAAATATGAAGGCAAACCCACTTTCCTTTCAGTATTTTGCTGCAATTGGCAGAAACAAGCATATTTGCTCATTCGGCCTGAAAATGCTTTTAAGCGCATAAAAACTTACACTCTTGATTTCTGGCTAAATAAAAGCTGTTGCAATGATATTTCCATGCTGAACTGAGTTGTTCTGGGTCAAATATGAAGGCAAACCCACTTTCCTTTCAGTATTTTGCTGCAATTGGCAGAAACAAGCATATTTGCTCATTTGGCCTGAAAATGCTTTTAAGCGCATAAAAACTTACACTCTTGATTTCTGGCTAAATAAAAGCTGTTGCAATGATATTTCCACGCTGAACTGAGTTGTTCTGGGTCAAATATGAAGGCAAACCCACTGTCCTTTCAGTATTTTGCTGCAATTGGAAGATATCAGCTCATTTGGCCTGAAAATGCTTTTAAGCGCATAAAAACTTACACTCTTGATTTCTGACTAAATAAAAGCTGTTGCAATGATATTTCCATGCTGAACTGAGTTGTTCTGGGTCAAATATGAAGGCAAACCCACTTTCCTTTCAGTATTTTGCTGCAATTGGCAGAAACAAGCATATTTGCTCATTCGGCCTGAAAATGCTTTTAAGCGCATAAAAACTTACACTCTTGATTTCTGGCTAAATAAAAGCTGTTGCAATGATATTTCCATGCTGAACTGAGTTGTTCTGGGTCAAATATGAAGGCAAACCCACTTTCCTTTCAGTATTTTGCTGCAATTGGCAGAAACAAGCATATTTGCTCATTCGGCCTGAAAATGCTTTTAAGCGCATAAAAACTTACACTCTTGATTTCTGGCTAAATAAAAGCTGTTGCAATGATATTTCCATGCTGAACTGAGTTGTTCTGGGGCAAATATGAAGGCAAACCCACTTTCCTTTCAGTATTTTGCTGCAATTGGCAGAAACAAGCATATTTGCTCATTCGGCCTGAAAATGCTTTTAAGCGCATAAAAACTTACACTCTTGATTTCTGGCTAAATAAAAGCTGTTGCAATGATATTTCCATGCTGAACTGAGTTGTTCTGGGTCAAATATGAAGGCAAACCCACTTTCCTTTCAGTATTTTGCTGCAATTGGCAGAAACAAGCATATTTGCTTATTCGGCCTGAAAATGCTTTTAAGCGCATAAAAACTTACACTCTTGATTTCTGGCTAAATAAAAGCTGTTGCAATGATATTTCCATGCTGAACTGAGTTGTTCTGGGTCAAATATGAAGGCAAACCCACTTTCCTTTCAGTATTTTGCTGCAATTGGCAGAAACAAGCATATTTGCTCATTCGGCCTGAAAATGCTTTTAAGCGCATAAAAACTTACACTCTTGATTTCTGGCTAAATAAAAGCTGTTGCAATGATATTTCCATGCTGAACTGAGTTGTTCTGGGTCAAATATGAAGGCAAACCCACTTTCCTTTCAGTATTTTGCTGCAATTGGCAGAAACAAGCATATTTGCTCATTCGGCCTGAAAATGCTTTTAAGCGCATAAAAACTTACACTCTTGATTTCTGGCTAAATAAAAGCTGTTGCAATGATATTTCCATGCTGAACTGAGTTGTTCTGGGTCAAATATGAAGGCAAACCCACTTTCCTTTCAGTATTTTGCTGCAATTGGCAGAAACAAGCATATTTGCTCATTCGGCCTGAAAATGCTTTTAAGCGCATAAAAACTTACACTCTTGATTTCTGGCTAAATAAAAGCTGTTGCAATGATATTTCCATGCTGAACTGAGTTGTTCTGGGTCAAATATGAAGGCAAACCCACTTTCCTTTCAGTATTATGCTGCAATTGGCAGAAACAAGCATATTTGCTCATTCGGCCTGAAAAGGCTTTTAAGCGCATAAAAACTTACACTCTTGATTTCTGGCTAAATAAAAGCTGTTGCAATGATATTTCCATGCTGAACTGAGTTGTTCTGGGTCAAATATGAAGGCAAACCCACTTTCCTTTCAGTATTTTGCTGCAATTGGCAGAAACAAGCATATTTGCTCATTCGGCCTGAAAATGCTTTTAAGCGCATAAAAACTTACACTCTTGATTTCTGGCTAAATAAAAGCTGTTGCAATGATATTTCCATGCTGAACTGAGTTGTTCTGGGTCAAATATGAAGGCAAACCCACTTTCCTTTCAGTATTTTGCTGCAATTGGCAGAAACAAGCATATTTGCTCATTCGGCCTGAAAATGCTTTTAAGCGCATAAAAACTTACACTCTTGATTTCTGGCTAAATAAAAGCTGTTGCAATGATATTTCCATGCTGAACTGAGTTGTTCTGGGTCAAATATGAAGGCAAACCCACTTTCCTTTCAGTATTATGCTGCAATTGGAAGATATCAGCTCATTTGGCCTGAAAATGCTTTTAAGCGCATAAAAACTTACACTCTTGATTTCTGGCTAAATAAAAGCTGTTGCAATGATATTTCCATGCTGAACTGAGTTGTTCTGGGTCAAATATGAAGGCAAACCCACTTTCCTTTCAGTATTTTGCTGCAATTGGCAGAAACAAGCATATTTGCTCATTTGGCCTGAAAATGCTTTTAAGCGCATAAAAACTTACACTCTTGATTTCTGGCTAAATAAAAGCTGTTGCAATGATATTTCCATGCTGAACTGAGTTGTTCTGGGTCAAATATGAAGGCAAACCCACTTTCCTTTCAGTATTTTGCTGCAATTGGCAGAAACAAGCATATTTGCTCATTCGGCCTGAAAATGCTTTTAAGCGCATAAAAACTTACACTCTTGATTTCTGGCTAAATAAAAGCTGTTGCAATGATATTTCCATGCTGAACTGAGTTGTTCTGGGTCAAATATGAAGGCAAACCCACTTTCCTTTCAGTATTTTGCTGCAATTGGCAGAAACAAGCATATTTGCTCATTCGGCCTGAAAATGCTTTTAAGCGCATAAAAACTTACACTCTTGATTTCTGGCTAAATAAAAGCTGTTGCAATGATATTTCCATGCTGAACTGAGTTGTTCTGGGTCAAATATAAAGGCAAACCCACTTTCCTTTCAGTATTTTGCTGCAATTGGCAGAAACAAGCATATTTGCTCATTCGGCCTGAAAATGCTTTTAAGCGCATAAAAACTTACACTCTTGATTTCTGGCTAAATAAAAGCTGTTGCAATGATATTTCCATGCTGAACTGAGTTGTTCTGGGTCAAATATGAAGGCAAACCCACTTTCCTTTCAGTATTTTGCTGCAATTGGCAGAAACAAGCATATTTGCTCATTCGGCCTGAAAATGCTTTTAAGCGCATAAAAACTTACACTCTTGATTTCTGGCTAAATAAAAGCTGTTGCAATGATATTTCCATGCTGAACTGAGTTGTTCTGGGTCAAATATGAAGGCAAACCCACTTTCCTTTCAGTATTTTGCTGCAATTGGCAGAAACAAGCATATTTGCTCATTCGGCCTGAAAATGCTTTTAAGCGCATAAAAACTTACACTCTTGATTTCTGGCTAAATAAAAGCTGTTGCAATGATATTTCCATGCTGAACTGAGTTGTTCTGGGTCAAATATGAAGGCAAACCCACTTTCCTTTCAGTATTATGCTGCAATTGGAAGATATCAGCTCATTTGGCCTGAAAATGCTTTTAAGTGCATAAAAACTTACACTCTTGATTTCTGGCTAAATAAAAGCTGTTGCAATGATATTTCCATGCTGAACTGAGTTGTTCTGGGTCAAATATGAAGGCAAACCCACTTTCCTTTCAGTATTTTGCTGCAATTGGCGGAAACAAGCATATTTGCTCATTCGGCCTGAAAATGATTTTAAGCGCATAAAAACTTACACTCTTGATATCTGGCTAAATAAAAGCTGTTGCAATGATATTTCCATGCTGAACTGAGTTGTTCTGGGTCAAATATGAAGGCAAACCCACTTTCCTTTCAGTATTATGCTGCAATTGGAAGATATCAGCTCATTTGGCCTGAAAATGCTTTTAAGCGCATAAAAACTTACACTCTTGATTTCTGGCTAAATAAAAGCTGTTGCAATGATATTTCCATGCTGAACTGAGTTGTTCTGGGTCAAATATGAAGGCAAACCCACTTTCCTTTCAGTATTTTGCTGCAATTGGCAGAAACAAGCATATTTGCTCATTCGGCCTGAAAATGCTTTTAAGCGCATAAAAACTTACACTCTTGATTTCTGGCTAAATAAAAGCTGTTGCAATGATATTTCCATGCTGAACTGAGTTGTTCTGGGTCAAATATGAAGGCAAACCCACTTTCCTTTCAGTATTTTGCTGCAATTGGCAGAAACAAGCATATTTGCTCATTCGGCCTGAAAATGCTTTTAAGCGCATAAAAACTTACACTCTTGATTTCTGGCTAAATAAAAGCTGTTGCAATGATATTTCCATGCTGAACTGAGTTGTTCTGGGTCAAATATAAAGGCAAACCCACTTTCCTTTCAGTATTTTGCTGCAATTGGCAGAAACAAGCATATTTGCTCATTCGGCCTGAAAATGCTTTTAAGCGCATAAAAACTTACACTCTTGATTTCTGGCTAAATAAAAGCTGTTGCAATGATATTTCCATGCTGAACTGAGTTGTTCTGGGTCAAATATGAAGGCAAACCCACTTTCCTTTCAGTATTTTGCTGCAATTGGCAGAAACAAGCATATTTGCTCATTCGGCCTGAAAATGCTTTTAAGCGCATAAAAACTTACACTCTTGATTTCTGGCTAAATAAAAGCTGTTGCAATGATATTTCCATGCTGAACTGAGTTGTTCTGGGTCAAATATGAAGGCAAACCCACTTTCCTTTCAGTATTTTGCTGCAATTGGCAGAAACAAGCATATTTGCTCATTCGGCCTGAAAATGCTTTTAAGCGCATAAAAACTTACACTCTTGATTTCTGGCTAAATAAAAGCTGTTGCAATGATATTTCCATGCTGAACTGAGTTGTTCTGGGTCAAATATGAAGGCAAACCCACTTTCCTTTCAGTATTTTGCTGCAATTGGCAGAAACAAGCATATTTGCTCATTCGGCCTGAAAATGCTTTTAAGCGCATAAAAACTTACACTCTTGATTTCTGGCTAAATAAAAGCTGTTGCAATGATATTTCCATGCTGAACTGAGTTGTTCTGGGTCAAATATGAAGGCAAACCCACTTTCCTTTCAGTATTTTGCTGCAATTGGCAGAAACAAGCATATTTGCTCATTCGGCCTGAAAATGCTTTTAAGCGCATAAAAACTTACACTCTTGATTTCTGGCTAAATAAAAGCTGTTGCAATGATATTTCCATGCTGAACTGAGTTGTTCTGGGTCAAATATGAAGGCAAACCCACTTTCCTTTCAGTATTTTGCTGCAATTGGCAGAAACAAGCATATTTGCTCATTCGGCCTGAAAATGCTTTTAAGCGCATAAAAACTTACACTCTTGATTTCTGGCTAAATAAAAGCTGTTGCAATGATATTTCCATGCTGAACTGAGTTGTTCTGGGTCAAATATGAAGGCAAACCCACTTTCCTTTCAGTATTATGCTGCAATTGGAAGATATCAGCTCATTTGGCCTGAAAATGCTTTTAAGCGCATAAAAACTTACACTCTTGATTTCTGGCTAAATAAAAGCTGTTGCAATGATATTTCCATGCTGAACTGAGTTGTTCTGGGTCAAATATGAAGGCAAACCCACTTTCCTTTCAGTATTTTGCTGCAATTGGCAGAAACAAGCATATTTGCTCATTCGGCCTGAAAATGCTTTTAAGCGCATAAAAACTTACACTCTTGATTTCTGGCTAAATAAAAGCTGTTGCAATGATATTTCCATGCTGAACTGAGTTGTTCTGGGTCAAATATGAAGGCAAACCCACTTTCCTTTCAGTATTATGCTGCAATTGGAAGATATCAGCTCATTTGGCCTGAAAATGCTTTTAAGTGCATAAAAACTTACACTCTTGATTTCTGGCTAAATAAAAGCTGTTGCAATGATATTTCCATGCTGAACTGAGTTGTTCTGGGTCAAATATGAAGGCAAACCCACTTTCCTTTCAGTATTTTGCTGCAATTGGCGGAAACAAGCATATTTGCTCATTCGGCCTGAAAATGCTTTTAAGCGCATAAAAACTTACACTCTTGATATCTGGCTAAATAAAAGCTGTTGCAATGATATTTCCATGCTGAACTGAGTTGTTCTGGGTCAAATATGAAGGCAAACCCACTTTCCTTTCAGTATTATGCTGCAATTGGAAGATATCAGCTCATTTGGCCTGAAAATGCTTTTAAGCGCATAAAAACTTACACTCTTGATTTCTGGCTAAATAAAAGCTGTTGCAATGATATTTCCATGCTGAACTGAGTTGTTCTGGGTCAAATATGAAGGCAAACCCACTTTCCTTTCAGTATTTTGCTGCAATTGGCAGAAACAAGCATATTTGCTCATTCGGCCTGAAAATGCTTTTAAGCGCATAAAAACTTACACTCTTGATTTCTGGCTAAATAAAAGCTGTTGCAATGATATTTCCATGCTGAACTGAGTTGTTCTGGGTCAAATATGAAGGCAAACCCACTTTCCTTTCAGTATTTTGCTGCAATTGGCAGAAACAAGCATATTTGCTCATTCGGCCTGAAAATGCTTTTAAGCGCATAAAAACTTACACTCTTGATTTCTGGCTAAATAAAAGCTGTTGCAATGATATTTCCATGCTGAACTGAGTTGTTCTGGGTCAAATATAAAGGCAAACCCACTTTCCTTTCAGTATTTTGCTGCAATTGGCAGAAACAAGCATATTTGCTCATTCGGCCTGAAAATGCTTTTAAGCGCATAAAAACTTACACTCTTGATTTCTGGCTAAATAAAAGCTGTTGCAATGATATTTCCATGCTGAACTGAGTTGTTCTGGGTCAAATATGAAGGCAAACCCACTTTCCTTTCAGTATTTTGCTGCAATTGGCAGAAACAAGCATATTTGCTCATTCGGCCTGAAAATGCTTTTAAGCGCATAAAAACTTACACTCTTGATTTCTGGCTAAATAAAAGCTGTTGCAATGATATTTCCATGCTGAACTGAGTTGTTCTGGGTCAAATATGAAGGCAAACCCACTTTCCTTTCAGTATTTTGCTGCAATTGGCAGAAACAAGCATATTTGCTCATTCGGCCTGAAAATGCTTTTAAGCGCATAAAAACTTACACTCTTGATTTCTGGCTAAATAAAAGCTGTTGCAATGATATTTCCATGCTGAACTGAGTTGTTCTGGGTCAAATATGAAGGCAAACCCACTTTCCTTTCAGTATTTTGCTGCAATTGGCAGAAACAAGCATATTTGCTCATTCGGCCTGAAAATGCTTTTAAGCGCATAAAAACTTACACTCTTGATTTCTGGCTAAATAAAAGCTGTTGCAATGATATTTCCATGCTGAACTGAGTTGTTCTGGGTCAAATATGAAGGCAAACCCACTTTCCTTTCAGTATTTTGCTGCAATTGGCAGAAACAAGCATATTTGCTCATTCGGCCTGAAAATGCTTTTAAGCGCATAAAAACTTACACTCTTGATTTCTGGCTAAATAAAAGCTGTTGCAATGATATTTCCATGCTGAACTGAGTTGTTCTGGGTCAAATATGAAGGCAAACCCACTTTCCTTTCAGTATTTTGCTGCAATTGGCAGAAACAAGCATATTTGCTCATTCGGCCTGAAAATGCTTTTAAGCGCATAAAAACTTACACTCTTGATTTCTGGCTAAATAAAAGCTGTTGCAATGATATTTCCATGCTGAACTGAGTTGTTCTGGGTCAAATATGAAGGCAAACCCACTTTCCTTTCAGTATTATGCTGCAATTGGAAGATATCAGCTCATTTGGCCTGAAAATGCTTTTAAGCGCATAAAAACTTACACTCTTGATTTCTGGCTAAATAAAAGCTGTTGCAATTATATTTCCATGCTGAACTGAGTTGTTCTGGGTCAAATATGAAGGCAAACCCACTTTCCTTTCAGTATTTTGCTGCAATTGGCAGAAACAAGCATATTTGCTCATTCGGCCTGAAAATGCTTTTAAGCGCATAAAAACTTACACTCTTGATTTCTGGCTAAATAAAAGCTGTTGCAATGATATTTCCATGCTGAACTGAGTTGTTCTGGGTCAAATATGAAGGCAAACCCACTTTCCTTTCAGTATTATGCTGCAATTGGAAGATATCAGCTCATTTGGCCTGAAAATGCTTTTAAGCGCATAAAAACTTACACTCTTGATTTCTGGCTAAATAAAAGCTGTTGCAATGATATTTCCATGCTGAACTGAGTTGTTCTGGGTCAAATATGAAGGCAAACCCACTTTCCTTTCAGTATTTTGCTGCAATTGGCAGAAACAAGCATATTTGCTCATTCGGCCTGAAAATGCTTTTAAGCGCATAAAAACTTACACTCTTGATTTCTGGCTAAATAAAAGCTGTTGCAATGATATTTCCATGCTGAACTGAGTTGTTCTGTGTCAAATATGAAGGCAAACCCACTTTCCTTTCAGTATTTTGCTGCAATTGGCAGAAACAAGCATATTTGCTCATTCGGCCTGAAAATGCTTTTAAGCGCATAAAAACTTACACTCTTGATTTCTGGCTAAATAAAAGCTGTTGCAATGATATTTCCATGCTGAACTGAGTTGTTCTGGGTCAAATATGAAGGCAAACCCACTTTCCTTTCAGTATTTTGCTGCAATTGGAAGATATCAGCTCATTTGGCCTGAAAATGCTTTTAAGCGCATAAAAACTTACACTCTTGATTTCTGGCTAAATAAAAGCTGTTGCAATGATATTTCCATGCTGAACTGAGTTGTTCTGGGTCAAATATGAAGGCAAACCCACTTTCCTTTCAGTATTTTGCTGCAATTGGCAGAAACAAGCATATTTGCTCATTCGGCCTGAAAATGCTTTTAAGCGCATAAAAACTTACACTCTTGATTTCTGGCTAAATAAAAGCTGTTGCAATGATATTTCCATGCTGAACTGAGTTGTTCTGGGTCAAATATGAAGGCAAACCCACTTTCCTTTCAGTATTTTGCTGCAATTGGCAGAAACAAGCATATTTGCTCATTCGGCCTGAAAATGCTTTTAAGCGCATAAAAACTTACACTCTTGATTTCTGGCTAAATAAAAGCTGTTGCAATGATATTTCCATGCTGAACTGAGTTGTTCTGGGTCAAATATGAAGGCAAACCCACTTTCCTTTCAGTATTTTGCTGCAATTGGCAGAAACAAGCATATTTGCTCATTCGGCCTGAAAATGCTTTTAAGCGCATAAAAACTTACACTCTTGATTTCTGGCTAAATAAAAGCTGTTGCAATGATATTTCCATGCTGAACTGAGTTGTTCTGGGTCAAATATAAAGGCAAACCCACTTTCCTTTCAGTATTTTGCTGCAATTGGCAGAAACAAGCATATTTGCTCATTCGGCCTGAAAATGCTTTTAAGCGCATAAAAACTTACACTCTTGATTTCTGGCTAAATAAAAGCTGTTGCAATGATATTTCCATGCTGAACTGAGTTGTTCTGGGTCAAATATGAAGGCAAACCCACTTTCCTTTCAGTATTTTGCTGCAATTGGCAGAAACAAGCATATTTGCTCATTCGGCCTGAAAATGCTTTTAAGCGCATAAAAACTTACACTCTTGATTTCTGGCTAAATAAAAGCTGTTGCAATGATATTTCCATGCTGAACTGAGTTGTTCTGGGTCAAATATGAAGGCAAACCCACTTTCCTTTCAGTATTTTGCTGCAATTGGCAGAAACAAGCATATTTGCTCATTCGGCCTGAAAATGCTTTTAAGCGCATAAAAACTTACACTCTTGATTTCTGGCTAAATAAAAGCTGTTGCAATGATATTTCCATGCTGAACTGAGTTGTTCTGGGTCAAATATGAAGGCAAACCCACTTTCCTTTCAGTATTTTGCTGCAATTGGCAGAAACAAGCATATTTGCTCATTCGGCCTGAAAATGCTTTTAAGCGCATAAAAACTTACACTCTTGATTTCTGGCTAAATAAAAGCTGTTGCAATGATATTTCCATGCTGAACTGAGTTGTTCTGGGTCAAATATGAAGGCAAACCCACTTTCCTTTCAGTATTTTGCTGCAATTGGCAGAAACAAGCATATTTGCTCATTCGGCCTGAAAATGCTTTTAAGCGCATAAAAACTTACACTCTTGATTTCTGGCTAAATAAAAGCTGTTGCAATGATATTTCCATGCTGAACTGAGTTGTTCTGGGTCAAATATGAAGGCAAACCCACTTTCCTTTCAGTATTTTGCTGCAATTGGCAGAAACAAGCATATTTGCTCATTCGGCCTGAAAATGCTTTTAAGCGCATAAAAACTTACACTCTTGATTTCTGGCTAAATAAAAGCTGTTGCAATGATATTTCCATGCTGAACTGAGTTGTTCTGGGTCAAATATGAAGGCAAACCCACTTTCCTTTCAGTATTATGCTGCAATTGGAAGATATCAGCTCATTTGGCCTGAAAATGCTTTTAAGCGCATAAAAACTTACACTCTTGATTTCTGGCTAAATAAAAGCTGTTGCAATTATATTTCCATGCTGAACTGAGTTGTTCTGGGTCAAATATGAAGGCAAACCCACTTTCCTTTCAGTATTTTGCTGCAATTGGCAGAAACAAGCATATTTGCTCATTCGGCCTGAAAATGCTTTTAAGCGCATAAAAACTTACACTCTTGATTTCTGGCTAAATAAAAGCTGTTGCAATGATATTTCCATGCTGAACTGAGTTGTTCTGGGTCAAATATGAAGGCAAACCCACTTTCCTTTCAGTATTATGCTGCAATTGGAAGATATCAGCTCATTTGGCCTGAAAATGCTTTTAAGCGCATAAAAACTTACACTCTTGATTTCTGGCTAAATAAAAGCTGTTGCAATGATATTTCCATGCTGAACTGAGTTGTTCTGGGTCAAATATGAAGGCAAACCCACTTTCCTTTCAGTATTTTGCTGCAATTGGCAGAAACAAGCATATTTGCTCATTCGGCCTGAAAATGCTTTTAAGCGCATAAAAACTTACACTCTTGATTTCTGGCTAAATAAAAGCTGTTGCAATGATATTTCCATGCTGAACTGAGTTGTTCTGTGTCAAATATGAAGGCAAACCCACTTTCCTTTCAGTATTTTGCTGCAATTGGCAGAAACAAGCATATTTGCTCATTCGGCCTGAAAATGCTTTTAAGCGCATAAAAACTTACACTCTTGATTTCTGGCTAAATAAAAGCTGTTGCAATGATATTTCCATGCTGAACTGAGTTGTTCTGGGTCAAATATGAAGGCAAACCCACTTTCCTTTCAGTATTTTGCTGCAATTGGAAGATATCAGCTCATTTGGCCTGAAAATGCTTTTAAGCGCATAAAAACTTACACTCTTGATTTCTGGCTAAATAAAAGCTGTTGCAATGATATTTCCATGCTGAACTGAGTTGTTCTGGGTCAAATATGAAGGCAAACCCACTTTCCTTTCAGTATTATGCTGCAATTGGAAGATATCAGCTCATTTGGCCTGAAAATGCTTTTAAGCGCATAAAAACTTACACTCTTGATTTCTGGCTAAATAAAAGCTGTTGCAATGATATTTCCATGCTGAACTGAGTTGTTCTGGGTCAAATATGAAGGCAAACCCACTTTCCTTTCAGTATTATGCTGCAATTGGAAGATATCAGCTCATTTGGCCTAAAAATGCTTTTAAGCGCATAAAAACTTACACTCTTGATTTCTGGCTAAATAAAAGCTGTTGCAATGATATTTCCATGCTGAACTGAGTTGTTCTGGGTCAAATATGAAGGCAAACCCACTTTCCTTTCTGTATTTTGCTGCAATTGGCAGAAACAAGCATATTTGCTCATTCGGCCTGAAAATGCTTTTAAGCGCATAAAAACTTACACTCTTGATTTCTGGCTAAATAAAAGCTGTTGCAATGATATTTCCATGCTGAACTGAGTTGTTCTGGGTCAAATATGAAGGCAAACCCACTTTCCTTTCAGTATTTTGCTGCAATTGGCAGAAACAAGCATATTTGCTCATTCGGCCTGAAAATGCTTTTAAGCGCATAAAAACTTACACTCTTGATTTCTGGCTAAATAAAAGCTGTTGCAATGATATTTCCATGCTGAACTGAGTTGTTCTGGGTCAAATATGAAGGCAAACCCACTTTCCTTTCAGTATTATGCTGCAATTGGAAGATATCAGCTCATTTGGCCTGAAAATGCTTTTAAGCGCATAAAAACTTACACTCTTGATTTCTGGCTAAATAAAAGCTGTTGCAATGATATTTCCATGCTGAACTGAGTTGTTCTGGGTCAAATATGAAGGCAAACCCACTTTCCTTTCAGTATTTTGCTGCAATTGGCAGAAACAAGCATATTTGCTCATTCGGCCTGAAAATGCTTTTAAGCGCATAAAAACTTACACTCTTGATTTCTGGCTAAATAAAAGCTGTTGCAATGATATTTCCATGCTGAACTGAGTTGTTCTGTGTCAAATATGAAGGCAAACCCACTTTCCTTTCAGTATTTTGCTGCAATTGGCAGAAACAAGCATATTTGCTCATTCGGCCTGAAAATGCTTTTAAGCGCATAAAAACTTACACTCTTGATTTCTGGCTAAATAAAAGCTGTTGCAATGATATTTCCATGCTGAACTGAGTTGTTCTGGGTCAAATATGAAGGCAAACCCACTTTCCTTTCAGTATTTTGCTGCAATTGGAAGATATCAGCTCATTTGGCCTGAAAATGCTTTTAAGCGCATAAAAACTTACACTCTTGATTTCTGGCTAAATAAAAGCTGTTGCAATGATATTTCCATGCTGAACTGAGTTGTTCTGGGTTAAATATGAAGGCAAACCCACTTTCCTTTCAGTATTATGCTGCAATTGGAAGATATCAGCTCATTTGGCCTGAAAATGCTTTTAAGCGCATAAAAACTTACACTCTTGATTTCTGGCTAAATAAAAGCTGTTGCAATGATATTTCCATGCTGAACTGAGTTGTTCTGGGTCAAATATGAAGGCAAACCCACTTTCCTTTCAGTATTATGCTGCAATTGGAAGATATCAGCTCATTTGGCCTAAAAATGCTTTTAAGCGCATAAAAACTTACACTCTTGATTTCTGGCTAAATAAAAGCTGTTGCAATGATATTTCCATGCTGAACTGAGTTGTTCTGGGTCAAATATGAAGGCAAACCCACTTTCCTTTCTGTATTTTGCTGCAATTGGCAGAAACAAGCATATTTGCTCATTCGGCCTGAAAATGCTTTTAAGCGCATAAAAACTTACACTCTTGATTTCTGGCTAAATAAAAGCTGTTGCAATGATATTTCCATGCTGAACTGAGTTGTTCTGGGTCAAATATGAAGGCAAACCCACTTTCCTTTCAGTATTTTGCTGCAATTGGCAGAAACAAGCATATTTGCTCATTCGGCCTGAAAATGCTTTTAAGCGCATAAAAACTTACACTCTTGATTTCTGGCTAAATAAAAGCTGTTGCAATGATATTTCCATGCTGAACTGAGTTGTTCTGGGTCAAATATGAAGGCAAACCCACTTTCCTTTCAGTATTATGCTGCAATTGGAAGATATCAGCTCATTTGGCCTGAAAATGCTTTTAAGCGCATAAAAACTTACACTCTTGATTTCTGGCTAAATAAAAGCTGTTGCAATGATATTTCCATGCTGAACTGAGTTGTTCTGGGTCAAATATGAAGGCAAACCCACTTTCCTTTCAGTATTTTGCTGCAATTGGCAGAAACAAGCATATTTGCTCATTCGGCCTGAAAATGCTTTTAAGCGCATAAAAACTTACACTCTTGATTTCTGGCTAAATAAAAGCTGTTGCAATGATATTTCCATGCTGAACTGAGTTGTTCTGGGTCAAATATGAAGGCAAACCCACTTTCCTTTCAGTATTATGCTGCAATTGGAAGATATCAGCTCATTTGGCCTGAAAATGCTTTTAAGCGCATAAAAACTTACACTCTTGATTTCTGGCTAAATAAAAGCTGTTGCAATGATATTTCCATGCTGAACTGAGTTGTTCTGGGTCAAATATGAAGGCAAACCCACTTTCCTTTCAGTATTTTGCTGCAATTGGCAGAAACAAGCATATTTGCTCATTCGGCCTGAAAATGCTTTTAAGCGCATAAAAACTTACACTCTTGATTTCTGGCTAAATAAAAGCTGTTGCAATGATATTTCCATGCTGAACTGAGTTGTTCTGGGTCAAATATGAAGGCAAACCCACTTTCCTTTCAGTATTTTGCTGCAATTGGCAGAAACAAGCATATTTGCTCATTCGGCCTGAAAATGCTTTTAAGCGCATAAAAACTTACACTCTTGATTTCTGGCTAAATAAAAGCTGTTGCAATGATATTTCCATGCTGAACTGAGTTGTTCTGGGTCAAATATGAAGGCAAACCCACTTTCCTTTCAGTATTATGCTGCAATTGGAAGATATCAGCTCATTTGGCCTGAAAATGCTTTTAAGCGCATAAAAACTTACACTCTTGATTTCTGGCTAAATAAAAGCTGTTGCAATGATATTTCCATGCTGAACTGAGTTGTTCTGGGTCAAATATGAAGGCAAACCCACTTTCCTTTCAGTATTTTGCTGCAATTGGCAGAAACAAGCATATTTGCTCATTCGGCCTGAAAATGCTTTTAAGCGCATAAAAACTTACACTCTTGATTTCTGGCTAAATAAAAGCTGTTGCAATGATATTTCCATGCTGAACTGAGTTGTTCTGGGTCAAATATGAAGGCAAACCCACTTTCCTTTCAGTATTTTGCTGCAATTGGCAGAAACAAGCATATTTGCTCATTCGGCCTGAAAATGCTTTTAAGCGCATAAAAACTTACACTCTTGATTTCTGGCTAAATAAAAGCTGTTGCAATGATATTTCCATGCTGAACTGAGTTGTTCTGGGTCAAATATGAAGGCAAACCCACTTTCCTTTCAGTATTTTGCTGCAATTGGCAGAAACAAGCATATTTGCTCATTCGGCCTGAAAATGCTTTTAAGCGCATAAAAACTTACACTCTTGATTTCTGGCTAAATAAAAGCTGTTGCAATGATATTTCCATGCTGAACTGAGTTGTTCTGGGTCAAATATGAAGGCAAACCCACTTTCCTTTCAGTATTTTGCTGCAATTGGCAGAAACAAGCATATTTGCTCATTCGGCCTGAAAATGCTTTTAAGCGCATAAAAACTTACACTCTTGATTTCTGGCTAAATAAAAGCTGTTGCAATGATATTTCCATGCTGAACTGAGTTGTTCTGGGTCAAATATGAAGGCAAACCCACTTTCCTTTCAGTATTTTGCTGCAATTGGCAGAAACAAGCATATTTGCTCATTCGGCCTGAAAATGCTTTTAAGCGCATAAAAACTTACACTCTTGATTTCTGGCTAAATAAAAGCTGTTGCAATGATATTTCCATGCTGAACTGAGTTGTTCTGGGTCAAATATGAAGGCAAACCCACTTTCCTTTCAGTATTTTGCTGCAATTGGCAGAAACAAGCATATTTGCTCATTCGGCCTGAAAATGCTTTTAAGCGCATAAAAACTTACACTCTTGATTTCTGGCTAAATAAAAGCTGTTGCAATGATATTTCCATGCTGAACTGAGTTGTTCTGGGTCAAATATGAAGGCAAACCCACTTTCCTTTCAGTATTTTGCTGCAATTGGCAGAAACAAGCATATTTGCTCATTCGGCCTGAAAATGCTTTTAAGCGCATAAAAACTTACACTCTTTATTTCTGGCTAAATAAAAGCTGTTGCAATGATATTTCCATGCTGAACTGAGTTGTTCTGGGTCAAATATGAAGGCAAACCCACTTTCCTTTCAGTATTATGCTGCAATTGGAAGATATCAGCTCATTTGGCCTGAAAATGCTTTTAAGCGCATAAAAACTTACACTCTTGATTTCTGGCTAAATAAAAGCTGTTGCAATGATATTTCCATGCTGAACTGAGTTGTTCTGGGTCAAATATGAAGGCAAACCCACTTTCCTTTCAGTATTTTGCTGCAATTGGCAGAAACAAGCATATTTGCTCATTCGGCCTGAAAATGCTTTTAAGCGCATAAAAACTTACACTCTTGATTTCTGGCTAAATAAAAGCTGTTGCAATGATATTTCCATGCTGAACTGAGTTGTTCTGTGTCAAATATGAAGGCAAACCCACTTTCCTTTCAGTATTTTGCTGCAATTGGCAGAAACAAGCATATTTGCTCATTCGGCCTGAAAATGCTTTTAAGCGCATAAAAACTTACACTCTTGATTTCTGGCTAAATAAAAGCTGTTGCAATGATATTTCCATGCTGAACTGAGTTGTTCTGGGTCAAATATGAAGGCAAACCCACTTTCCTTTCAGTATTTTGCTGCAATTGGAAGATATCAGCTCATTTGGCCTGAAAATGCTTTTAAGCGCATAAAAACTTACACTCTTGATTTCTGGCTAAATAAAAGCTGTTGCAATGATATTTCCATGCTGAACTGAGTTGTTCTGGGTCAAATATGAAGGCAAACCCACTTTCCTTTCAGTATTATGCTGCAATTGGAAGATATCAGCTCATTTGGCCTGAAAATGCTTTTAAGCGCATAAAAACTTACACTCTTGATTTCTGGCTAAATAAAAGCTGTTGCAATGATATTTCCATGCTGAACTGAGTTGTTCTGGGTCAAATATGAAGGCAAACCCACTTTCCTTTCAGTATTATGCTGCAATTGGAAGATATCAGCTCATTTGGCCTAAAAATGCTTTTAAGCGCATAAAAACTTACACTCTTGATTTCTGGCTAAATAAAAGCTGTTGCAATGATATTTCCATGCTGAACTGAGTTGTTCTGGGTCAAATATGAAGGCAAACCCACTTTCCTTTCTGTATTTTGCTGCAATTGGCAGAAACAAGCATATTTGCTCATTCGGCCTGAAAATGCTTTTAAGCGCATAAAAACTTACACTCTTGATTTCTGGCTAAATAAAAGCTGTTGCAATGATATTTCCATGCTGAACTGAGTTGTTCTGTGTCAAATATGAAGGCAAACCCACTTTCCTTTCAGTATTTTGCTGCAATTGGCAGAAACAAGCATATTTGCTCATTCGGCCTGAAAATGCTTTTAAGCGCATAAAAACTTACACTCTTGATTTCTGGCTAAATAAAAGCTGTTGCAATGATATTTCCATGCTGAACTGAGTTGTTCTGGGTCAAATATGAAGGCAAACCCACTTTCCTTTCAGTATTATGCTGCAATTGGAAGATATCAGCTCATTTGGCCTGAAAATGCTTTTAAGCGCATAAAAACTTACACTCTTGATTTCTGGCTAAATAAAAGCTGTTGCAATGATATTTCCATGCTGAACTGAGTTGTTCTGGGTCAAATATGAAGGCAAACCCACTTTCCTTTCAGTATTATGCTGCAATTGGAAGATATCAGCTCATTTGGCCTGAAAATGCTTTTAAGCGCATAAAAACTTACACTCTTGATTTCTGGCTAAATAAAAGCTGTTGCAATGATATTTCCATGCTGAACTGAGTTGTTCTGGGTCAAATATGAAGGCAAACCCACTTTCCTTTCAGTATTTTGCTGCAATTGGCAGAAACAAGCATATTTGCTCATTCGGCCTGAAAATGCTTTTAAGCGCATAAAAACTTACACTCTTGATTTCTGGCTAAATAAAAGCTGTTGCAATGATATTTCCATGCTGAACTGAGTTGTTCTGGGTCAAATATGAAGGCAAACCCACTTTCCTTTCAGTATTTTGCTGCAATTGGCAGAAACAAGCATATTTGCTCATTCGGCCTGAAAATGCTTTTAAGCGCATAAAAACTTACACTCTTGATTTCTGGCTAAATAAAAGCTGTTGCAATGATATTTCCATGCTGAACTGAGTTGTTCTGGGTCAAATATGAAGGCAAACCCACTTTCCTTTCAGTATTATGCTGCAATTGGAAGATATCAGCTCATTTGGCCTGAAAATGCTTTTAAGCGCATAAAAACTTACACTCTTGATTTCTGGCTAAATAAAAGCTGTTGCAATGATATTTCCATGCTGAACTGAGTTGTTCTGGGTCAAATATGAAGGCAAACCCACTTTCCTTTCAGTATTTTGCTGCAATTGGCAGAAACAAGCATATTTGCTCATTCGGCCTGAAAATGCTTTTAAGCGCATAAAAACTTACACTCTTGATTTTTGGCTAAATAAAAGCTGTTGCAATGATATTTCCATGCTGAACTGAGTTGTTCTGGGTCAAATATGAAGGCAAACCCACTTTCCTTTCAGTATTTTGCTGCAATTGGCAGAAACAAGCATATTTGCTCATTCGGCCTGAAAATGCTTTTAAGCGCATAAAAACTTACACTCTTGATTTCTGGCTAAATAAAAGCTGTTGCAATGATATTTCCATGCTGAACTGAGTTGTTCTGGGTCAAATATGAAGGCAAACCCACTTTCCTTTCAGTATTTTGCTGCAATTGGCAGAAACAAGCATATTTGCTCATTCGGCCTCAAAATGCTTTTAAGCGCATAAAAACTTACACTCTTGATTTCTGGCTAAATAAAAGCTGTTGCAATGATATTTCCATGCTGAACTGAGTTGTTCTGGGTCAAATATGAAGGCAAACCCACTTTCCTTTCAGTATTTTGCTGCAATTGGCAGAAACAAGCATATTTGCTCATTCGGCCTGAAAATGCTTTTAAGCGCATAAAAACTTACACTCTTGATTTCTGGCTAAATAAAAGCTGTTGCAATGATATTTCCATGCTGAACTGAGTTGTTCTGGGTCAAATATGAAGGCAAACCCACTTTCCTTTCAGTATTTTGCTGCAATTGGCAGAAACAAGCATATTTGCTCATTCGGCCTGAAAATGCTTTTAAGCGCATAAAAACTTACACTCTTGATTTCTGGCTAAATAAAAGCTGTTGCAATGATATTTCCATGCTGAACTGAGTTGTTCTGGGTCAAATATGAAGGCAAACCCACTTTCCTTTCAGTATTTTGCTGCAATTGGCAGAAACAAGCATATTTGCTCATTCGGCCTGAAAATGCTTTTAAGCGCATAAAAACTTACACTCTTGATTTCTGGCTAAATAAAAGCTGTTGCAATGATATTTCCATGCTGAACTGAGTTGTTCTGGGTCAAATATGAAGGCAAACCCACTTTCCTTTCAGTATTTTGCTGCAATTGGCAGAAACAAGCATATTTGCTCATTCGGCCTGAAAATGCTTTTAAGCGCATAAAAACTTACACTCTTGATTTCTGGCTAAATAAAAGCTGTTGCAATGATATTTCCATGCTGAACTGAGTTGTTCTGGGTCAAATATGAAGGCAAACCCACTTTCCTTTTAGTATTTTGCTGCAATTGGCAGAAACAAGCATATTTGCTCATTCGGCCTGAAAATGCTTTTAAGCGCATAAAAACTTACACTCTTGATTTCTGGCTAAATAAAAGCTGTTGCAATGATATTTCCATGCTGAACTGAGTTGTTCTGGGTCAAATATGAAGGCAAACCCACTTTCCTTTCAGTATTTTGCTGCAATTGGCAGAAACAAGCATATTTCCTCATTCGGCCTGAAAATGCTTTTAAGCGCATAAAAACTTACACTCTTGATTTCTGGCTAAATAAAAGCTGTTGCAATGATATTTCCATGCTGAACTGAGTTGTTCTGGGTCAAATATGAAGGCAAACCCACTTTCCTTTCAGTATTATGCTGCAATTGGAAGATATCAGCTCATTTGGCCTGAAAATGCTTTTAAGCGCATAAAAACTTACACTCTTGATTTCTGGCTAAATAAAAGCTGTTGCAATGATATTTCCATGCTGAACTGAGTTGTTCTGGGTCAAATATGAAGGCAAACCCACTTTCCTTTCAGTATTTTGCTGCAATTGGCAGAAACAAGCATATTTGCTCATTCGGCCTGAAAATGCTTTTAAGCGCATAAAAACTTACACTCTTGATTTCTGGCTAAATAAAAGCTGTTGCAATGATATTTCCATGCTGAACTGAGTTGTTCTGGGTCAAATATGAAGGCAAACCCACTTTCCTTTCAGTATTTTGCTGCAATTGGCAGAAACAAGCATATTTGCTCATTCGGCCTGAAAATGCTTTTAAGCGCATAAAAACTTACACTCTTGATTTCTGGCTAAATAAAAGCTGTTGCAATGATATTTCCATGCTGAACTGAGTTGTTCTGGGTCAAATATGAAGGCAAACCCACTTTCCTTTCAGTATTATGCTGCAATTGGAAGGTATCAGCTCATTTGGCCTGAAAATGCTTTTAAGCGCATAAAAACTTACACTCTTGATTTCTGGCTAAATAAAAGCTGTTGCAATGATATTTCCATGCTGAACTGAGTTGTTCTGGATCAAATATGAAGGCAAACCCACTTTCCTTTCAGTATTTTGCTGCAATTGGCAGAAACAAGCATATTTGCTCATTCGGCCTGAAAATGCTTTTAAGCGCATAAAAACTTACACTCTTGATTTCTGGCTAAATAAAAGCTGTTGCAATGATATTTCCATGCTGAACTGAGTGGTTCTGGGTCAAATATGAAGGCAAACCCACTTTCCTTTCAGTGTTATGCTGCAATTGGAAGATATCAGCTCATTTGGCCTGAAAATGCTTTTAAGCGCATAAAAACTTACACTCTTGATTTCTGGCTAAATAAAAGCTGTTGCAATGATATTTCCATGCTGAACTGAGTTGTTCTGGGTCAAATATGAAGGCAAACCCACTTTCCTTTCAGTATTTTGCTGCAATTGGCAGAAACAAGCATATTTGCTCATTCGGCCTGAAAATGCTTTTAAGCGCATAAAAATTTACACTCTTGATTTCTGGCTAAATAAAAGCTGTTGCAATGATATTTCCATGCTGAACTGAGTTGTTCTGGGTCAAATATGAAGGCAAACCCACTTTCCTTTCAGTATTATGCTGCAATTGGAAGATATCAGCTCATTTGGCCTGAAAATGCTTTTAAGCGCATAAAAACTTACACTCTTGATTTCTGGCTAAATAAAAGCTGTTGCAATGATATTTCCATGCTGAACTGAGTTGTTCTGGGTCAAATATGAAGGCAAACACACTTTCCTTTCAGTATTTTGCTGCAATTGGCAGAAACAAGCATATTTGCTCATTCGGCCTGAAAATGCTTTTAAGCGCATAAAAACTTACACTCTTGATTTCTGGCTAAATAAAAGCTGTTGCAATGATATTTCCATGCTGAACTGAGTTGTTCTGGGTCAAATATGAAGGCAAACCCACTTTCCTTTTAGTATTTTGCTGCAATTGGCAGAAACAAGCATATTTGCTCATTCGGCCTGAAAATGCTTTTAAGCGCATAAAAACTTACACTCTTGATTTCTGGCTAAATAAAAGCTGTTGCAATGATATTTCCATGCTGAACTGAGTTGTTCTGGGTCAAATATGAAGGCAAACCCACTTTCCTTTCAGTATTTTGCTGCAATTGGCAGAAACAAGCATATTTCCTCATTCGGCCTGAAAATGCTTTTAAGCGCATAAAAACTTACACTCTTGATTTCTGGCTAAATAAAAGCTGTTGCAATGATATTTCCATGCTGAACTGAGTTGTTCTGGGTCAAATATGAAGGCAAACCCACTTTCCTTTCAGTATTATGCTGCAATTGGAAGATATCAGCTCATTTGGCCTGAAAATGCTTTTAAGCGCATAAAAACTTACACTCTTGATTTCTGGCTAAATAAAAGCTGTTGCAATGATATTTCCATGCTGAACTGAGTTGTTCTGGGTCAAATATGAAGGCAAACCCACTTTCCTTTCAGTATTTTGCTGCAATTGGCAGAAACAAGCATATTTGCTCATTCGGCCTGAAAATGCTTTTAAGCGCATAAAAACTTACACTCTTGATTTCTGGCTAAATAAAAGCTGTTGCAATGATATTTCCATGCTGAACTGAGTTGTTCTGGGTCAAATATGAAGGCAAACCCACTTTCCTTTCAGTATTTTGCTGCAATTGGCAGAAACAAGCATATTTGCTCATTCGGCCTGAAAATGCTTTTAAGCGCATAAAAACTTACACTCTTGATTTCTGGCTAAATAAAAGCTGTTGCAATGATATTTCCATGCTGAACTGAGTTGTTCTGGGTCAAATATGAAGGCAAACCCACTTTCCTTTCAGTATTATGCTGCAATTGGAAGGTATCAGCTCATTTGGCCTGAAAATGCTTTTAAGCGCATAAAAACTTACACTCTTGATTTCTGGCTAAATAAAAGCTGTTGCAATGATATTTCCATGCTGAACTGAGTTGTTCTGGATCAAATATGAAGGCAAACCCACTTTCCTTTCAGTATTTTGCTGCAATTGGCAGAAACAAGCATATTTGCTCATTCGGCCTGAAAATGCTTTTAAGCGCATAAAAACTTACACTCTTGATTTCTGGCTAAATAAAAGCTGTTGCAATGATATTTCCATGCTGAACTGAGTGGTTCTGGGTCAAATATGAAGGCAAACCCACTTTCCTTTCAGTGTTATGCTGCAATTGGAAGATATCAGCTCATTTGGCCTGAAAATGCTTTTAAGCGCATAAAAACTTACACTCTTGATTTCTGGCTAAATAAAAGCTGTTGCAATGATATTTCCATGCTGAACTGAGTTGTTCTGGGTCAAATATGAAGGCAAACCCACTTTCCTTTCAGTATTTTGCTGCAATTGGCAGAAACAAGCATATTTGCTCATTCGGCCTGAAAATGCTTTTAAGCGCATAAAAATTTACACTCTTGATTTCTGGCTAAATAAAAGCTGTTGCAATGATATTTCCATGCTGAACTGAGTTGTTCTGGGTCAAATATGAAGGCAAACCCACTTTCCTTTCAGTATTATGCTGCAATTGGAAGATATCAGCTCATTTGGCCTGAAAATGCTTTTAAGCGCATAAAAACTTACACTCTTGATTTCTGGCTAAATAAAAGCTGTTGCAATGATATTTCCATGCTGAACTGAGTTGTTCTGGGTCAAATATGAAGGCAAACCCACTTTCCTTTCAGTATTTTGCTGCAATTGGCAGAAACAAGCATATTTGCTCATTCGGCCTGAAAATGCTTTTAAGCGCATAAAAACTTACACTCTTGATTTCTGGCTAAATAAAAGCTGTTGCAATGATATTTCCATGCTGAACTGAGTTGTTCTGGGTCAAATATGAAGGCAAACCCACTTTCCTTTCAGTATTATGCTGCAATTGGAAGATATCAGCTCATTTGGCCTGAAAATGCTTTTAAGCGCATAAAAACTTACACTCTTGATTTCTGGCTAAATAAAAGCTGTTGCAATGATATTTCCATGCTGAACTGAGTTGTTCTGGGTCAAATATGAAGGCAAACCCACTTTCCTTTCAGTATTTTGCTGCAATTGGCAGAAACAAGCATATTTGCTCATTCGGCCTGAAAATGCTTTTAAGCGCATAAAAACTTACACTCTTGATTTCTGGCTAAATAAAAGCTGTTGCAATGATATTTCCATGCTGAACTGAGTTGTTCTGGGTCAAATATGAAGGCAAACCCACTTTCCTTTCAGTATTTTGCTGCAATTGGCAGAAACAAGCATATTTGCTCATTCGGCCTGAAAATGCATTTAAGCGCATAAAAACTTACACTCTTGATTTCTGGCTAAATAAAAGCTGTTGCAATGATATTTCCATGTTGAACTGAGTTGTTCTGGGTCAAATATGAAGGCAAACCCACTTTCCTTTCAGTATTTTGCTGCAATTGGCAGAAACAAGCATATTTGCTCATTCGGCCTGAAAATGCTTTTAAGCGCATAAAAACTTACACTCTTGATTTCTGGCTAAATAAAAGCTGTTGCAATGATATTTCCATGCTGAACTGAGTTGTTCTGGGTCAAATATGAAGGCAAACCCACTTTCCTTTCAGTATTATGCTGCAATTGGAAGATATCAGCTCATTTGGCCTGAAAATGCTTTTAAGCGCATAAAAACTTACACTCTTGATTTTCTGGCTAAATAAAAGCTGTTGCAATGATATTTCCATGCTGAACTGAGTTGTTCTGGTTCAAATATGAAGGCAAACCCACTTTCCTTTCAGTATTTTGCTGCAATTGGCAGAAACAAGCATATTTGCTCATTCGGCCTGAAAATGCTTTTAAGCGCATAAAAACTTACACTCTTGATTTCTGGCTAAATAAAAGCTGTTGCAATGATATTTCCATGCTGAACTGAGTTGTTCTGGGTCAAATATGAAGGCAAACCCACTTTCCTTTCAGTATTTTGCTGCAATTGGCAGAAACAAGCATATTTGCTCATTCGGCCTGAAAATGCTTTTAAGCGCATAAAAACTTACACTCTTGATTTCTGGCTAAATAAAAGCTGTTGCAATGATATTTCCATGCTGAACTGAGTTGTTCTGGGTCAAATATGAAGGCAAACCCACTTTCCTTTCAGTATTTTGCTGCAATTGGCAGAAACAAGCATATTTGCTCATTCGGCCTGAAAATGCTTTTAAGCGCATAAAAACTTACACTCTTGATTTCTGGCTAAATAAAAGCTGTTGCAATGATATTTCCATGCTGAACTGAGTTGTTCTGGGTCAAATATGAAGGCAAACCCACTTTCCTTTCAGTATTTTGCTGCAATTGGCAGAAACAAGCATATTTGCTCATTCGGCCTGAAAATGCTTTTAAGCGCATAAAAATTTACACTCTTGATTTCTGGCTAAATAAAAGCTGTTGCAATGATATTTCCATGCTGAACTGAGTTGTTCTGGGTCAAATATGAAGGCAAACCCACTTTCCTTTCAGTATTATGCTGCAATTGGAAGATATCAGCTCATTTGGCCTGAAAATGCTTTTAAGCGCATAAAAACTTACACTCTTGATTTCTGGCTAAATAAAAGCTGTTGCAATGATATTTCCATGCTGAACTGAGTTGTTCTGGGTCAAATATGAAGGCAAACACACTTTCCTTTCAGTATTTTGCTGCAATTGGCAGAAACAAGCATATTTGCTCATTCGGCCTGAAAATGCTTTTAAGCGCATAAAAACTTACACTCTTGATTTCTGGCTAAATAAAAGCTGTTGCAATGATATTTCCATGCTGAACTGAGTTGTTCTGGGTCAAATATGAAGGCAAACCCACTTTCCTTTCAGTATTATGCTGCAATTGGAAGATATCAGCTCATTTGGCCTGAAAATGCTTTTAAGCGCATAAAAACTTACACTCTTGATTTCTGGCTAAATAAAAGCTGTTGCAATGATATTTCCATGCTGAACTGAGTTGTTCTGGGTCAAATATGAAGGCAAACACACTTTCCTTTCAGTATTTTGCTGCAATTGGCAGAAACAAGCATATTTGCTCATTCGGCCTGAAAATGCTTTTAAGCGCATAAAAACTTACACTCTTGATTTCTGGCTAAATAAAAGCTGTTGCAATGATATTTCCATGCTGAACTGAGTTGTTCTGGGTCAAATATGAAGGCAAACCCACTTTCCTTTCAGTATTATGCTGCAATTGGAAGATATCAGCTCATTTGGCCTGAAAATGCTTTTAAGCGCATAAAAACTTACACTCTTGATTTCTGGCTAAATAAAAGCTGTTGCAATGATATTTCCATGCTGAACTGAGTTGTTCTGGGTCAAATATGAAGGCAAACCCACTTTCCTTTCAGTATTTTGCTGCAATTGGCAGAAACAAGCATATTTGCTCATTCGGCCTGAAAATGCTTTTAAGCGCATAAAAACTTACACTCTTGATTTCTGGCTAAATAAAAGCTGTTGCAATGATATTTCCATGCTGAACTGAGTTGTTCTGGGTCAAATATGAAGGCAAACCCACTTTCCTTTCAGTATTTTGCTGCAATTGGCAGAAACAAGCATATTTGCTCATTCGGCCTGAAAATGCATTTAAGCGCATAAAAACTTACACTCTTGATTTCTGGCTAAATAAAAGCTGTTGCAATGATATTTCCATGCTGAACTGAGTTGTTCTGGGTCAAATATGAAGGCAAACCCACTTTCCTTTCAGTATTTTGCTGCAATTGGCAGAAACAAGCATATTTGCTCATTCGGCCTGAAAATGCTTTTAAGCGCATAAAAACTTACACTCTTGATTTCTGGCTAAATAAAAGCTGTTGCAATGATATTTCCATGCTGAACTGAGTTGTTCTGGGTCAAATATGAAGGCAAACCCACTTTCCTTTCAGTATTATGCTGCAATTGGAAGATATCAGCTCATTTGGCCTGAAAATGCTTTTAAGCGCATAAAAACTTACACTCTTGATTTCTGGCTAAATAAAAGCTGTTGCAATGATATTTCCATGCTGAACTGAGTTGTTCTGGGTCAAATATGAAGGCAAACCCACTTTCCTTTCAGTATTTTGCTGCAATTGGCAGAAACAAGCATATTTGCTCATTCGGCCTGAAAATGCTTTTAAGCGCATAAAAACTTACACTCTTGATTTCTGGCTAAATAAAAGCTGTTGCAATGATATTTCCATGCTGAACTGAGTTGTTCTGGGTCAAATATGAAGGCAAACCCACTTTCCTTTCAGTATTTTGCTGCAATTGGCAGAAACAAGCATATTTGCTCATTCGGCCTGAAAATGCTTTTAAGCGCATAAAAACTTACACTCTTGATTTCTGGCTAAATAAAAGCTGTTGCAATGATATTTCCATGCTGAACTGAGTTGTTCTGGGTCAAATATGAAGGCAAACCCACTTTCCTTTCAGTATTTTGCTGCAATTGGCAGAAACAAGCATATTTGCTCATTCGGCCTGAAAATGCTTTTAAGCGCATAAAAACTTACACTCTTGATTTCTGGCTAAATAAAAGCTGTTGCAATGATATTTCCATGCTGAACTGAGTTGTTCTGGGTCAAATATGAAGGCAAACCCACTTTCCTTTCAGTATTTTGCTGCAATTGGCAGAAACAAGCATATTTGCTCATTCGGCCTGAAAATGCTTTTAAGCGCATAAAAACTTACACTCTTGATTTCTGGCTAAATAAAAGCTGTTGCAATGATATTTCCATGCTGAACTGAGTTGTTCTGGGTCAAATATGAAGGCAAACCCACTTTCCTTTCAGTATTATGCTGCAATTGGAAGATATCAGCTCATTTGGCCTGAAAATGCTTTTAAGCGCATAAAAACTTACACTCTTGATTTCTGGCTAAATAAAAGCTGTTGCAATGATATTTCCATGCTGAACTGAGTTGTTCTGGGTCAAATATGAAGGCAAACCCACTTTCCTTTCAGTATTTTGCTGCAATTGGCAGAAACAAGCACATTTGCTCATTCGGCCTGAAAATGCTTTTAAGCGCATAAAAACTTACACTCTTGATTTCTGGCTAAATAAAAGCTGTTGCAATGATATTTCCATGCTGAACTGAGTTGTTCTGGGTCAAATATGAAGGCAAACCCACTTTCCTTTCAGTATTTTGCTGCAATTGGCAGAAACAAGCATATTTGCTCATTCGGCCTGAAAATGCTTTTAAGCGCATAAAAACTTACACTCTTGATTTCTGGCTAAATAAAAGCTGTTGCAATGATATTTCCATGCTGAACTGAGTTGTTCTGGGTCAAATATGAAGGCAAACCCACTTTCCTTTCAGTATTATGCTGCAATTGGAAGATATCAGCTCATTTGGCCTGAAAATGCTTTTAAGCGCATAAAAACTTACACTCTTGATTTCTGGCTAAATAAAAGCTGTTGCAATGATATTTCCATGCTGAACTGAGTTGTTCTGGGTCAAATATGAAGGCAAACCCACTTTCCTTTCAGTATTTTGCTGCAATTGGCAGAAACAAGCATATTTGCTCATTCGGCCTGAAAATGCTTTTAAGCGCATAAAAACTTACACTCTTGATTTCTGGCTAAATAAAAGCTGTTGCAATGATATTTCCATGCTGAACTGAGTTGTTCTGGGTCAAATATGAAGGCAAACCCACTTTCCTTTCAGTATTTTGCTGCAATTGGCAGAAACAAGCATATTTGCTCATTCGGCCTGAAAATGCTTTTAAGCGCATAAAAACTTACACTCTTGATTTCTGGCTAAATAAAAGCTGTTGCAATGATATTTCCATGCTGAACTGAGTTGTTCTGGGTCAAATATGAAGGCAAACCCACTTTCCTTTCAGTATTTTGCTGCAATTGGCAGAAACAAGCATATTTGCTCATTCGGCCTGAAAATGCTTTTAAGCGCATAAAAACTTACACTCTTGATTTCTGGCTAAATAAAAGCTGTTGCAATGATATTTCCATGCTGAACTGAGTTGTTCTGGGTCAAATATGAAGGCAAACCCACTTTCCTTTCAGTATTTTGCTGCAATTGGCAGAAACAAGCATATTTGCTCATTCGGCCTGAAAATGCTTTTAAGCGCATAAAAAACTTACACTCTTGATTTCTGGCTAAATAAAAGCTGTTGCAATGATATTTCCATGCTGAACTGAGTTGTTCTGGGTCAAATATGAAGGCAAACCCACTTTCCTTTCAGTATTATGCTGCAATTGGAAGATATCAGCTCATTTGGCCTGAAAATGCTTTTAAGCGCATAAAAACTTACACTCTTGATTTCTGGCTAAATAAAAGCTGTTGCAATGATATTTCCATGCTGAACTGAGTTGTTCTGGGTCAAATATGAAGGCAAACCCACTTTCCTTTCAGTATTTTGCTGCAATTGGCAGAAACAAGCATATTTGCTCATTCGGCCTGAAAATGCTTTTAAGCGCATAAAAACTTACACTCTTGATTTCTGGCTAAATAAAAGCTGTTGCAATGATATTTCCATGCTGAACTGAGTTGTTCTGGGTCAAATATGAAGGCAAACCCACTTTCCTTTCAGTATTTTGCTGCAATTGGCAGAAACAAGCATATTTGCTCATTCGGCCTGAAAATGCTTTTAAGCGCATAAAAACTTACACTCTTGATTTCTGGCTAAATAAAAGCTGTTGCAATGATATTTCCATGCTGAACTGAGTTGTTCTGGGTCAAATATGAAGGCAAACCCACTTTCCTTTCAGTATTTTGCTGCAATTGGCAGAAACAAGCATATTTGCTCATTCGGCCTGAAAATGCTTTTAAGCGCATAAAAACTTACACTCTTGATTTCTGGCTAAATAAAAGCTGTTGCAATGATATTTCCATGCTGAACTGAGTTGTTCTGGGTCAAATATGAAGGCAAACCCACTTTCCTTTCAGTATTTTGCTGCAATTGGCAGAAACAAGCATATTTGCTCATTCGGCCTGAAAATGCTTTTAAGCGCATAAAAACTTACACTCTTGATTTCTGGCTAAATAAAAGCTGTTGCAATGATATTTCCATGCTGAACTGAGTTGTTCTGGGTCAAATATGAAGGCAAACCCACTTTCCTTTCAGTATTTTGCTGCAATTGGCAGAAACAAGCATATTTGCTCATTCGGCCTGAAAATGCTTTTAAGCGCATAAAAACTTACACTCTTGATTTCTGGCTAAATAAAAGCTGTTGCAATGATATTTCCATGCTGAACTGAGTTGTTCTGGGTCAAATATGAAGGCAAACCCACTTTCCTTTCAGTATTTTGCTGCAATTGGCAGAAACAAGCATATTTGCTCATTCGGCCTGAAAAGGCTTTTAAGCGCATAAAAACTTACACTCTTGATTTCTGGCTAAATAAAAGCTGTTGCAATGATATTTCCATGCTGAACTGAGTTGTTCTGGGTCAAATATGAAGGCAAACCCACTTTCCTTTCAGTATTTTGCTGCAATTGGCAGAAACAAGCATATTTGCTCATTCGGCCTGAAAATGCTTTTAAGCGCATAAAAACTTACACTCTTGATTTCTGGCTAAATAAAAGCTGTTGCAATGATATTTCCATGCTGAACTGAGTTGTTCTGGGTCAAATATGAAGGCAAACCCACTTTCCTTTCAGTATTTTGCTGCAATTGGCAGAAACAAGCATATTTGCTCATTCGGCCTGAAAATGCTTTTAAGCGCATAAAAACTTACACTCTTGATTTCTGGCTAAATAAAAGCTGTTGCAATGATATTTCCATGCTGAACTGAGTTGTTCTGGGTCAAATATGAAGGCAAACCCACTTTCCTTTCAGTATTTTGCTGCAATTGGCAGAAACAAGCATATTTGCTCATTCGGCCTGAAAAGGCTTTTAAGCGCATAAAAACTTACACTCTTGATTTCTGGCTAAATAAAAGCTGTTGCAATGATATTTCCATGCTGAACTGAGTTGTTCTGGGTCAAATATGAAGGCAAACCCACTTTCCTTTCAGTATTTTGCTGCAATTGGCAGAAACAAGCATATTTGCTCATTCGGCCTGAAAATGCTTTTAAGCGCATAAAAACTTACACTCTTGATTTCTGGCTAAATAAAATCTGTTGCAATGATATTTCCATGCTGAACTGAGTTGTTCTGGGTCAAATATGAAGGCAAACCCACTTTCCTTTCAGTATTATGCTGCAATTGGAAGATATCAGCTCATTTGGCCTGAAAATGCTTTTAAGCGCATAAAAACTTACATTCTTGATTTCTGGCTAAATAAAAGCTGTTGCAATGATATTTCCATGCTGAACTGAGTTGTTCTGGGTCAAATATGAAGGCAAACCCACTTTCCTTTCAGTATTTTGCTGCAATTGGCAGAAACAAGCATATTTGCTCATTCGGCCTGAAAATGCTTTTAAGCGCATAAAAACTTACACTCTTGATTTCTGGCTAAATAAAAGCTGTTGCAATGATATTTCCATGCTGAACTGAGTTGTTCTGGGTCAAATATGAAGGCAAACCCACTTTCCTTTCAGTATTTTGCTGCAATTGGCAGAAACAAGCATATTTGCTCATTCGGCCTGAAAATGCTTTTAAGCGCATAGAAACGTACACTCTTGATTTCTGGCTAAATAAAAGCTGTTGCAATGATATTTCCATGCTGAACTGAGTTGTTCTGGGTCAAATATGAAGGCAAACCCACTTTCCTTTCAGTATTATGCTGCAATTGGAAGATATCAGCTCATTTGGCCTGAAAATGCTTTTAAGCGCATAAAAACTTACACTCTTGATTTCTGGCTAAATAAAAGCTGTTGCAATGATATTTCCATGCTGAACTGAGTTGTTCTGGGTCAAATATGAAGGCAAACCCACTGTCCTTTCAGTATTTTGCTGCAATTGGCAGAAACAAGCATATTTGCTCATTCGGCCTGAAAATGCTTTTAAGCGCATAAAAACTTACACTCTTGATTTCTGGCTAAATAAAAGCTGTTGCAATGATATTTCCATGCTGAACTGAGTTGTTCTGGGTCAAATATGAAGGCAAACCCACTTTCCTTTCAGTATTATGCTGCAATTGGAAGATATCAGCTCATTTGGCCTGAAAATGCTTTTAAGCGCATAAAAACTTACACTCTTGATTTCTGGCTAAATAAAAGCTGTTGCAATGATATTTCCATGCTGAACTGAGTTGTTCTGGGTCAAATATGAAGGCAAACCCACTTTCCTTTCAGTATTTTGCTGCAATTGGCAGAAACAAGCATATTTGCTCATTCGGCCTGAAAATGCTTTTAAGCGCATAAAAACTTACACTCTTGATTTCTGGCTAAATAAAAGCTGTTGCAATGATATTTCCATGCTGAACTGAGTTGTTCTGGGTCAAATATGAAGGCAAACCCACTTTCCTTTCAGTATTTTGCTGCAATTGGCAGAAACAAGCATATTTGCTCATTCGGCCTGAAAATGCTTTTAAGCGCATAAAAACTTACACTCTTGATTTCTGGCTAAATAAAAGCTGTTGCAATGATATTTCCATGCTGAACTGAGTTGTTCTGGGTCAAATATGAAGGCAAACCCACTTTCCTTTCAGTATTTTGCTGCAATTGGCAGAAACAAGCATATTTGCTCATTCGGCCTGAAAATGCTTTTAAGCGCATAAAAACTTACACTCTTGATTTCTGGCTAAATAAAAGCTGTTGCAATGATATTTCCATGCTGAACTGAGTTGTTCTGGGTCAAATATGAAGGCAAACCCACTTTCCTTTCAGTATTATGCTGCAATTGGAAGATATCAGCTCATTTGGCCTGAAAATGCTTTTAAGCGCATAAAAACTTACACTCTTGATTTCTGGCTAAATAAAAGCTGTTGCAATGATATTTCCATGCTGAACTGAGTTGTTCTGGGTCAAATATGAAGGCAAACCCACTTTCCTTTTTAGTATTTTGCTGCAATTGGCAGAAACAAGCATATTTGCTCATTCGGCCTGAAAATGCTTTTAAGCGCATAAAAACTTACACTCTTGATTTCTGGCTAAATAAAAGCTGTTGCAATGATATTTCCATGCTGAACTGAGTTGTTCTGGGTCAAATATGAAGGCAAACCCACTTTCCTTTCAGTATTTTGCTGCAATTGGCAGAAACAAGCATATTTGCTCATTCGGCCTGAAAATGCTTTTAAGCGCATAAAAACTTACACTCTTGATTTCTGGCTAAATAAAAGCTGTTGCAATGATATTTCCATGCTGAACTGAGTTGTTCTGGGTCAAATATGAAGGCAAACCCACTTTCCTTTCAGTATTTTGCTGCAATTGGCAGAAACAAGCATATTTGCTCATTCGGCCTGAAAATGCTTTTAAGCGCATAAAAACTTACACTCTTGATTTCTGGCTAAATAAAAGCTGTTGCAATGATATTTCCATGCTGAACTGAGTTGTTCTGGGTCAAATATGAAGGCAAACCCACTTTCCTTTCAGTATTTTGCTGCAATTGGCAGAAACAAGCATATTTGCTCATTCGGCCTGAAAATGCTTTTAAGCGCATAAAAACTTACACTCTTTATTTCTGGCTAAATAAAAGCTGTTGCAATGATATTTCCATGCTGAACTGAGTTGTTCTGGGTCAAATATGAAGGCAAACCCACTTTCCTTTCAGTATTATGCTGCAATTGGAAGATATCAGCTCATTTGGCCTGAAAATGCTTTTAAGCGCATAAAAACTTACACTCTTGATTTCTGGCTAAATAAAACCTGTTGCAATGATATTTCCATGCTGAACTGAGTTGTTCTGGGTCAAATATGAAGGCAAACCCACTTTCCTTTCAGTATTTTGCTGCAATTGGCAGAAACAAGCATATTTGCTCATTCGGCCTGAAAATGCTTTTAAGCGCATAAAAACTTACACTCTTGATTTCTGGCTAAATAAAAGCTGTTGCAATGATATTTCCATGCTGAACTGAGTTTTTCTAGGTCAAATATGAAGGCAAACCCACTTTCCTTTCAGTATTTTGCTGCAATTGGAAGATATCAGCTCATTTGGCCTGAAAATGCTTTTAAACGCATAAAAACTTACACTCTTGATTTCTGGCTAAATAAAAGCTGTTGCAATGATATTTCCATGCTGAACTGAGTTGTTCTGGGTCAAATATGAAGGCAAACCCACTTTCCTTTCAGTATTTTGCTGCAATTGGCAGAAACAAGCATATTTGCTCATTCGGCCTGAAAATGCTTTTAAGCGCATAAAAACTTACACTCTTGATTTCTGGCTAAATAAAAGCTGTTGCAATGATATTTCCATGCTGAACTGAGTTGTTCTGGGTCAAATATGAAGGCAAACCCACTTTCCTTTCAGTATTTTGCTGCAATTGGCAGAAACAAGCATATTTGCTCATTCGGCCTGAAAATGCTTTTAAGCGCATAAAAACTTACACTCTTGATTTCTGGCTAAATAAAAGCTGTTGCAATGATATTTCCATGCTGAACTGAGTTGTTCTGGGTCAAATATGAAGGCAAACCCACTTTCCTTTAAGTATTATGCTGCAATTGGAAAATATCAGCTCATTTGGCCTGAAAATGCTTTTAAGCGCATAAAAATTTACACTCTTGATTTCTGGCTAAATAAAAGCTGTTGCAATGATATTTCCATGCTGAACTGAGTTGTTCTGGGTCAAATATGAAGGCAAACCAACTTTCCTTTCAGTATTTTGCTGCAATTGGCAGAAACAAGCATATTTGCTCATTCGGCCTGAAAATGCTTTTAAGCGCATAAAAACTTACACTCTTGATTTCTGGCTAAATAAAAGCTGTTGCAATGATATTTCCATGCTGAACTGAGTTGTTCTGGGTCAAATATGAAGGCAAACCCACTTTCCTTTCAGTATTATGCTGCAATTGGAAGATATCAGCTCATTTGGCCTGAAAATGCTTTTAAGCGCATAAAAACTTACACTCTTGATTTCTGGCTAAATAAAAGCTGTTGCAATGATGTTTCCATGCTGAACTGAGTTGTTCTGGGTCAAATATGAAGGCAAACCCACTGTCCTTTCAGTATTTTGCTGCAATTGGCAGAAACAAGCATATTTGCTCATTCGGCCTGAAAATGCTTTTAAGCGCATAAAAACTTACACTCTTGATTTCTGGCTAAATAAAAGCTGTTGCAATGATATTTCCATGCTGAACTGAGTTGTTCTGGGTCAAATATGAAGGCAAACCCACTTTCCTTTCAGTATTATGCTGCAATTGGAAGATATCAGCTCATTTGGCCTGAAAATGCTTTTAAGCGCATAAAAACTTACACTCTTGATTTCTGGCTAAATAAAAGCTGTTGCAATGATATTTCCATGCTGAACTGAGTTGTTCTGGGTCAAATATGAAGGCAAACCCACTTTCCTTTCAGTATTTTGCTGCAATTGGCAGAAACAAGCATATTTGCTCATTCGGCCTGAAAATGCTTTTAAGCGCATAAAAACTTACACTCTTGATTTCTGGCTAAATAAAAGCTGTTGCAATGATATTTCCATGCTGAACTGAGTTGTTCTGGGTCAAATATGAAGGCAAACCCACTTTCCTTTCAGTATTATGCTGCAATTGGAAGATATCAGCTCATTTGGCCTGAAAATGCTTTTAAGCGCATAAAAACTTACACTCTTGATTTCTGGCTAAATAAAAGCTGTTGCAATGATATTTCCATGCTGAACTGAGTTGTTCTGGGTCAAATATGAAGGCAAACCCACTTTCCTTTCAGTATTATGCTGCAATTGGAAGATATCAGCTCATTTGGCCTGAAAATGCTTTTAAGCGCATAAAAACTTACACTCTTGATTTCTGGCTAAATAAAAGCTGTTGCAATGATATTTCCATGCTGAACTGAGTTGTTCTGGGTCAAATATGAAGGCAAACCCACTTTCCTTTCAGTATTTTGCTGCAATTGGCAGAAACAACCATATTTGCTCATTCGGCCTGAAAATGCTTTTAAGCGCATAAAAACTTACACTCTTGATTTCTGGCTAAATAAAAGCTGTTGCAATGATATTTCCATGCTGAACTGAGTTGTTCTGGGTCAAATATGAAGGCAAACCCACTTTCCTTTCAGTATTATGCTGCAATTGGAAGATATCAGCTCATTTGGCCTGAAAATGCTTTTAAGCGCATAAAAACTTACACTCTTGATTTCTGGCTAAATAAAAGCTGTTGCAATGATATTTCCATGCTGAACTGAGTTGTTCTGGGTCAAATATGAAGGCAAACCCACTTTCCTTTCAGTATTTTGCTGCAATTGGCAGAAACAAGCATATTTGCTCATTCGGCCTGAAAATGCTTTTAAGCGCATAAAAACTTACACTCTTGATTTCTGGCTAAATAAAAGCTGTTGCAATGATATTTCCATGCTGAACTGAGTTGTTCTGGGTCAAATATGAAGGCAAACCCACTTTCCTTTCAGTATTATGCTGCAATTGGAAGATATCAGCTCATTTGGCCTGAAAATGCTTTTAAGCGCATAAAAACTTACACTCTTGATTTCTGGCTAAATAAAAGCTGTTGCAATGATATTTCCATGCTGAACTGAGTTGTTCTGGGTCAAATATGAAGGCAAACCCACTTTCCTTTCAGTATTATGCTGCAATTGGAAGATATCAGCTCATTTGGCCTGAAAATGCTTTTAAGCGCATAAAAACTTACACTCTTGATTTCTGGCTAAATAAAAGCTGTTGCAATGATATTTCCATGCTGAAGTGAGTTGTTCTGGGTCAAATATGAAGGCAAACCCACTTTCCTTTCAGTATTTTGCTGCAATTGGCAGAAACAAGCATATTTGCTCATTCGGCCTGAAAATGCTTTTAAGCGCATAAAAACTTACACTCTTGATTTCTGGCTAAATAAAAGCTGTTGCAATGATATTTCCATGCTGAACTGAGTTGTTCTGGGTCAAATATGAAGGCAAACCCACTTTCCTTTCAGTATTATGCTGCAATTGGAAGATATCAGCTCATTTGGCCTGAAAATGCTTTTAAGCGCATAAAAACTTACACTCTTGATTTCTGGCTAAATAAAAGCTGTTGCAATGATATTTCCATGCTGAACTGAGTTGTTCTGGGTCAAATATGAAGGCAAACCCACTTTCCTTTTTAGTATTTTGCTGCAATTGGCAGAAACAAGCATATTTGCTCATTCGGCCTGAAAATGCTTTTAAGCGCATAAAAACTTACACTCTTGATTTCTGGCTAAATAAAAGCTGTTGCAATGATATTTCCATGCTGAACTGAGTTGTTCTGGGTCAAATATGAAGGCAAACCCACTTTCCTTTCAGTATTTTGCTGCAATTGGCAGAAACAAGCATATTTGCTCATTCGGCCTGAAAATGCTTTTAAGCGCATAAAAACTTACACTCTTGATTTCTGGCTAAATAAAAGCTGTTGCAATGATATTTCCATGCTGAACTGAGTTGTTCTGGGTCAAATATGAAGGCAAACCCACTTTCCTTTCAGTATTTTGCTGCAATTGGCAGAAACAAGCATATTTGCTCATTCGGCCTGAAAATGCTTTTAAGCGCATAAAAACTTACACTCTTGATTTCTGGCTAAATAAAAGCTGTTGCAATGATATTTCCATGCTGAACTGAGTTGTTCTGGGTCAAATATGAAGGCAAACCCACTTTCCTTTCAGTATTTTGCTGCAATTGGCAGAAACAAGCATATTTGCTCATTCGGCCTGAAAATGCTTTTAAGCGCATAAAAACTTACACTCTTGATTTCTGGCTAAATAAAAGCTGTTGCAATGATATTTCCATGCTGAACTGAGTTGTTCTGGGTCAAATATGAAGGCAAACCCACTTTCCTTTCAGTATTATGCTGCAATTGGAAGATATCAGCTCATTTGGCCTGAAAATGCTTTTAAGCGCATAAAAACTTACACTCTTGATTTCTGGCTAAATAAAACCTGTTGCAATGATATTTCCATGCTGAACTGAGTTGTTCTGGGTCAAATATGAAGGCAAACCCACTTTCCTTTCAGTATTTTGCTGCAATTGGCAGAAACAAGCATATTTGCTCATTCGGCCTGAAAATGCTTTTAAGCGCATAAAAACTTACACTCTTGATTTCTGGCTAAATAAAAGCTGTTGCAATGATATTTCCATGCTGAACTGAGTTGTTCTGGGTCAAATATGAAGGCAAACCCACTTTCCTTTCAGTATTTTGCTGCAATTGGCAGAAACAAGCATATTTGCTCATTCGGCCTGAAAATGCTTTTAAGCGCATAAAAACTTACACTCTTGATTTCTGGCTAAATAAAAGCTGTTGCAATGATATTTCCATGCTGAACTGAGTTGTTCTGGGTCAAATATGAAGGCAAACCCACTTTCCTTTCAGTATTTTGCTGCAATTGGCAGAAACAAGCATATTTGCTCATTCGGCCTGAAAATGCTTTTAAGCGCATAAAAACTTACACTCTTGATTTCTGGCTAAATAAAAGCTGTTGCAATGATATTTCCATGCTGAACTGAGTTGTTCTGGGTCAAATATGAAGGCAAACCCACTTTCCTTTCAGTATTTTGCTGCAATTGGCAGAAACAAGCATATTTGCTCATTCGGCCTGAAAATGCTTTTAAGCGCATAAAAACTTACACTCTTTATTTCTGGCTAAATAAAAGCTGTTGCAATGATATTTCCATGCTGAACTGAGTTGTTCTGGGTCAAATATGAAGGCAAACCCACTTTCCTTTCAGTATTATGCTGCAATTGGAAGATATCAGCTCATTTGGCCTGAAAATGCTTTTAAGCGCATAAAAACTTACACTCTTGATTTCTGGCTAAATAAAAGCTGTTGCAATGATATTTCCATGCTGAACTGAGTTGTTCTGGGTCAAATATGAAGGCAAACCCACTTTCCTTTCAGTATTTTGCTGCAATTGGCAGAAACAAGCATATTTGCTCATTCGGCCTGAAAATGCTTTTAAGCGCATAAAAACTTACACTCTTGATTTCTGGCTAAATAAAAGCTGTTGCAATGATATTTCCATGCTGAACTGAGTTGTTCTGGGTCAAATATGAAGGCAAACCCACTTTCCTTTCAGTATTATGCTGCAATTGGAAGATATCAGCTCATTTGGCCTGAAAATGCTTTTAAGCGCATAAAAACTTACACTCTTGATTTCTGGCTAAATAAAAGCTGTTGCAATGATATTTCCATGCTGAACTGAGTTGTTCTGGGTCAAATATGAAGGCAAACCCACTTTCCTTTCAGTATTTTGCTGCAATTGGCAGAAACAAGCACATTTGCTCATTCGGCCTGAAAATGCTTTTAAGCGCATAAAAACTTACACTCTTGATTTCTGGCTAAATAAAAGCTGTTGCAATGATATTTCCATGCTGAACTGAGTTGTTCTGGGTCAAATATGAAGGCAAACCCACTTTCCTTTCAGTATTATGCTGCAATTGGAAGATATCAGCTCATTTGGCCTGAAAATGCTTTTAAGCGCATAAAAACTTACACTCTTGATTTCTGGCTAAATAAAAGCTGTTGCAATGATATTTCCATGCTGAACTGAGTTGTTCTGGGTCAAATATGAAGGCAAACCCACTTTCCTTTCAGTATTTTGCTGCAATTGGCAGAAACAAGCATATTTGCTCATTCGGCCTGAAAATGCTTTTAAGCGCATAAAAACTTACACTCTTGATTTCTGGCTAAATAAAAGCTGTTGCAATGATATTTCCATGCTGAACTGAGTTGTTCTGGGTCAAATATGAAGGCAAACCCACTTTCCTTTCAGTATTATGCTGCAATTGGAAGATATCAGCTCATTTGGCCTGAAAATGCTTTTAAGCGCATAAAAACTTACACTCTTGATTTCTGGCTAAATAAAAGCTGTTGCAATGATATTTCCATGCTGAACTGAGTTGTTCTGGGTCAAATATGAAGGCAAACCCACTTTCCTTTTTAGTATTTTGCTGCAATTGGCAGAAACAAGCACATTTGCTCATTCGGCCTGAAAATGCTTTTAAGCGCATAAAAACTTACACTCTTGATTTCTGGCTAAATAAAAGCTGTTGCAATGATATTTCCATGCTGAACTGAGTTGTTCTGGGTCAAATATGAAGGCAAACCCACTTTCCTTTCAGTATTTTGCTGCAATTGGCAGAAACAAGCATATTTGCTCATTCGGCCTGAAAATGCTTTTAAGCGCATAAAAACTTACACTCTTGATTTCTGGCTAAATAAAAGCTGTTGCAATGATATTTCCATGCTGAACTGAGTTGTTCTGGGTCAAATATGAAGGCAAACCCACTTTCCTTTCAGTATTATGCTGCAATTGGAAGATATCAGCTCATTTGGCCTGAAAATGCTTTTAAGCGCATAAAAACTTACACTCTTGATTTCTGGCTAAATAAAAGCTGTTGCAATGATATTTCCATGCTGAACTGAGTTGTTCTGGGTCAAATATGAAGGCAAACCCACTTTCCTTTCAGTATTATGCTGCAATTGGAAGATATCAGCTCATTTGGCCTGAAAATGCTTTTAAGCGCATAAAAACTTACACTCTTGATTTCTGGCTAAATAAAAGCTGTTGCAATGATATTTCCATGCTGAACTGAGTTGTTCTGGGTCAAATATGAAGGCAAACCCACTTTCCTTTCAGTATTTTGCTGCAATTGGCAGAAACAAGCATATTTGCTCATTCGGCCTGAAAATGCTTTTGAGCGCATAAAAACTTACACTCTTGATTTCTGGCTAAATAAAAGCTGTTGCAATGATATTTCCATGCTGAACTGAGTTGTTCTGGGTCAAATATGAAGGCAAACCCACTTTCCTTTCAGTATTTTGCTGCAATTGGCAGAAACAAGCATATTTGCTCATTCGGCCTGAAAATGCTTTTAAGCGCATAAAAACTTACACTCTTGATTTCTGGCTAAATAAAAGCTGTTGCAATGATATTTCCATGCTGAACTGAGTTGTTCTGGGTCAAATATGAAGGCAAACCCACTTTCCTTTCAGTATTATGCTGCAATTGGAAGATATCAGCTCATTTGGCCTGAAAATGCTTTTAAGCGCATAAAAACTTACACTCTTGATTTCTGGCTAAATAAAAGCTGTTGCAATGATATTTCCATGCTGAACTGAGTTGTTCTGGGTCAAATATGAAGGCAAACCCACTTTCCTTTCAGTATTTTGCTGCAATTGGCAGAAACAAGCATATTTGCTCATTCGGCCTGAAAATGCTTTTAAGCGCATAAAAACTTACACTCTTGATTTCTGGCTAAATAAAAGCTGTTGCAATGATATTTCCATGCTGAACTGAGTTGTTCTGGGTCAAATATGAAGGCAAACCCACTTTCCTTTCAGTATTATGCTGCAATTGGAAGATATCAGCTCATTTGGCCTGAAAATGCTTTTAAGCGCATAAAAACTTACACTCTTGATTTCTGGCTAAATAAAAGCTGTTGCAATGATATTTCCATGCTGAACTGAGTTGTTCTGGGTCAAATATGAAGGCAAACCCACTTTCCTTTCAGTATTATGCTGCAATTGGAAGATATCAGCTCATTTGGCCTGAAAATGCTTTTAAGCGCATAAAAACTTACACTCTTGATTTCTGGCTAAATAAAAGCTGTTGCAATGATATTTCCATGCTGAACTGAGTTGTTCTGGGTCAAATATGAAGGCAAACCCACTTTCCTTTCAGTATTTTGCTGCAATTGGCAGAAACAAGCATATTTGCTCATTTGGCCTGAAAATGCTTTTAAGCGCATAAAAACTTACACTCTTGATTTCTGGCTAAATAAAAGCTGTTGCAATGATATTTCCATGCTGAACTGAGTTGTTCTGGGTCAAATATGAAGGCAAACCCACTTTCCTTTCAGTGTTTTGCTGCAATTGGCAGAAACAAGCATATTTGCTCATTCGGCCTGAAAATGCTTTTAAGCGCATAAAAACTTACACTCTTTATTTCTGGCTAAATAAAAGCTGTTGCAATGATATTTCCATGCTGAACTGAGTTGTTCTGGGTCAAATATGAAGGCAAACCCACTTTCCTTTCAGTATTATGCTGCAATTGGAAGATATCAGCTCATTTGGCCTGAAAATGCTTTTAAGCGCATAAAAACTTACACTCTTGATTTCTGGCTAAATAAAAGCTGTTGCAATGATATTTCCATGCTGAACTGAGTTGTTCTGGGTCAAATATGAAGGCAAACCCAAATTCCTTTCATTATTTTGCTGCAATTGGCAGAAACAAGCATATTTGCTCATTCGGCCTGAAAATGCTTTTAAGCGCATAAAAACTTACACTCTTGATTTCTGGCTAAATAAAAGCTGTTGCAATGATATTTCCATGCTGAACTGAGTTGTTCTGGGTCAAATATGAAGGCAAACCCACTTTCCTTTCAGTATTTTGCTGCAATTGGCAGAAACAAGCATATTTGCTCATTCGGCCTGAAAATGCTTTTAAGCGCATAAAAACTTACACTCTTGATTTCTGGCTAAATAAAAGCTGTTGCAATGATATTTCCATGCTGAACTGAGTTGTTCTGGGTCAAATATGAAGGCAAACCCACTTTCCTTTCAGTATTTTGCTGCAATTGGCAGAAACAAGCATATTTGCTCATTCGGCCTGAAAATGCTTTTAAGCGCATAAAAACTTACACTCTTGATTTCTGGCTAAATAAAAGCTGTTGCAATGATATTTCCATGCTGAACTGAGTTGTTCTGGGTCAAATATGAAGGCAAACCCACTTTCCTTTCAGTATTTTGCTGCAATTGGCAGAAACAAGCATATTTGCTCATTCGGCCTGAAAATGCTTTTAAGCGCATAAAAACTTACACTCTTGATTTCTGGCTAAATAAAAGCTGTTGCAATGATATTTCCATGCTGAACTGAGTTGTTCTGGGTCAAATATGAAGGCAAACCCACTTTCCTTTCAGTATTTTGCTGCAATTGGCAGAAACAAGCATATTTGCTCATTCGGCCTGAAAATGCTTTTAAGCGCATAAAAACTTACACTCTTGATTTCTGGCTAAATAAAAGCTGTTGCAATGATATTTCCATGCTGAACTGAGTTGTTCTGGGTCAAATATGAAGGCAAACCCACTTTCCTTTCAGTATTATGCTGCAATTGGAAGATATCAGCTCATTTGGCCTGAAAATGCTTTTAAGCGCATAAAAACTTACACTCTTGATTTCTGGCTAAATAAAACCTGTTGCAATGATATTTCCATGCTGAACTGAGTTGTTCTGGGTCAAATATGAAGGCAAACCCACTTTCCTTTCAGTATTTTGCTGCAATTGGCAGAAACAAGCATATTTGCTCATTCGGCCTGAAAATGCTTTTAAGCGCATAAAAACTTACACTCTTGATTTCTGGCTAAATAAAAGCTGTTGCAATGATATTTCCATGCTGAACTGAGTTGTTCTGGGTCAAATATGAAGGCAAACCCACTTTCCTTTCAGTATTTTGCTGCAATTGGCAGAAACAAGCATATTTGCTCATTCGGCCTGAAAATGCTTTTAAGCGCATAAAAACTTACACTCTTGATTTCTGGCTAAATAAAAGCTGTTGCAATGATATTTCCATGCTGAACTGAGTTGTTCTGGGTCAAATATGAAGGCAAACCCACTTTCCTTTCAGTATTTTGCTGCAATTGGCAGAAACAAGCATATTTGCTCATTCGGCCTGAAAATGCTTTTAAGCGCATAAAAACTTACACTCTTGATTTCTGGCTAAATAAAAGCTGTTGCAATGATATTTCCATGCTGAACTGAGTTGTTCTGGGTCAAATATGAAGGCAAACCCACTTTCCTTTCAGTATTTTGCTGCAATTGGCAGAAACAAGCATATTTGCTCATTCGGCCTGAAAATGCTTTTAAGCGCATAAAAACTTACACTCTTTATTTCTGGCTAAATAAAAGCTGTTGCAATGATATTTCCATGCTGAACTGAGTTGTTCTGGGTCAAATATGAAGGCAAACCCACTTTCCTTTCAGTATTATGCTGCAATTGGAAGATATCAGCTCATTTGGCCTGAAAATGCTTTTAAGCGCATAAAAACTTACACTCTTGATTTCTGGCTAAATAAAAGCTGTTGCAATGATATTTCCATGCTGAACTGAGTTGTTCTGGGTCAAATATGAAGGCAAACCCACTTTCCTTTCAGTATTTTGCTGCAATTGGCAGAAACAAGCATATTTGCTCATTCGGCCTGAAAATGCTTTTAAGCGCATAAAAACTTACACTCTTGATTTCTGGCTAAATAAAAGCTGTTGCAATGATATTTCCATGCTGAACTGAGTTGTTCTGGGTCAAATATGAAGGCAAACCCACTTTCCTTTCAGTATTATGCTGCAATTGGAAGATATCAGCTCATTTGGCCTGAAAATGCTTTTAAGCGCATAAAAACTTACACTCTTGATTTCTGGCTAAATAAAAGCTGTTGCAATGATATTTCCATGCTGAACTGAGTTGTTCTGGGTCAAATATGAAGGCAAACCCACTTTCCTTTCAGTATTTTGCTGCAATTGGCAGAAACAAGCACATTTGCTCATTCGGCCTGAAAATGCTTTTAAGCGCATAAAAACTTACACTCTTGATTTCTGGCTAAATAAAAGCTGTTGCAATGATATTTCCATGCTGAACTGAGTTGTTCTGGGTCAAATATGAAGGCAAACCCACTTTCCTTTCAGTATTATGCTGCAATTGGAAGATATCAGCTCATTTGGCCTGAAAATGCTTTTAAGCGCATAAAAACTTACACTCTTGATTTCTGGCTAAATAAAAGCTGTTGCAATGATATTTCCATGCTGAACTGAGTTGTTCTGGGTCAAATATGAAGGCAAACCCACTTTCCTTTCAGTATTTTGCTGCAATTGGCAGAAACAAGCATATTTGCTCATTCGGCCTGAAAATGCTTTTAAGCGCATAAAAACTTACACTCTTGATTTCTGGCTAAATAAAAGCTGTTGCAATGATATTTCCATGCTGAACTGAGTTGTTCTGGGTCAAATATGAAGGCAAACCCACTTTCCTTTCAGTATTATGCTGCAATTGGAAGATATCAGCTCATTTGGCCTGAAAATGCTTTTAAGCGCATAAAAACTTACACTCTTGATTTCTGGCTAAATAAAAGCTGTTGCAATGATATTTCCATGCTGAACTGAGTTGTTCTGGGTCAAATATGAAGGCAAACCCACTTTCCTTTTTAGTATTTTGCTGCAATTGGCAGAAACAAGCACATTTGCTCATTCGGCCTGAAAATGCTTTTAAGCGCATAAAAACTTACACTCTTGATTTCTGGCTAAATAAAAGCTGTTGCAATGATATTTCCATGCTGAACTGAGTTGTTCTGGGTCAAATATGAAGGCAAACCCACTTTCCTTTCAGTATTTTGCTGCAATTGGCAGAAACAAGCATATTTGCTCATTCGGCCTGAAAATGCTTTTAAGCGCATAAAAACTTACACTCTTGATTTCTGGCTAAATAAAAGCTGTTGCAATGATATTTCCATGCTGAACTGAGTTGTTCTGGGTCAAATATGAAGGCAAACCCACTTTCCTTTCAGTATTATGCTGCAATTGGAAGATATCAGCTCATTTGGCCTGAAAATGCTTTTAAGCGCATAAAAACTTACACTCTTGATTTCTGGCTAAATAAAAGCTGTTGCAATGATATTTCCATGCTGAACTGAGTTGTTCTGGGTCAAATATGAAGGCAAACCCACTTTCCTTTCAGTATTATGCTGCAATTGGAAGATATCAGCTCATTTGGCCTGAAAATGCTTTTAAGCGCATAAAAACTTACACTCTTGATTTCTGGCTAAATAAAAGCTGTTGCAATGATATTTCCATGCTGAACTGAGTTGTTCTGGGTCAAATATGAAGGCAAACCCACTTTCCTTTCAGTATTTTGCTGCAATTGGCAGAAACAAGCATATTTGCTCATTCGGCCTGAAAATGCTTTTGAGCGCATAAAAACTTACACTCTTGATTTCTGGCTAAATAAAAGCTGTTGCAATGATATTTCCATGCTGAACTGAGTTGTTCTGGGTCAAATATGAAGGCAAACCCACTTTCCTTTCAGTATTTTGCTGCAATTGGCAGAAACAAGCATATTTGCTCATTCGGCCTGAAAATGCTTTTAAGCGCATAAAAACTTACACTCTTGATTTCTGGCTAAATAAAAGCTGTTGCAATGATATTTCCATGCTGAACTGAGTTGTTCTGGGTCAAATATGAAGGCAAACCCACTTTCCTTTCAGTATTATGCTGCAATTGGAAGATATCAGCTCATTTGGCCTGAAAATGCTTTTAAGCGCATAAAAACTTACACTCTTGATTTCTGGCTAAATAAAAGCTGTTGCAATGATATTTCCATGCTGAACTGAGTTGTTCTGGGTCAAATATGAAGGCAAACCCACTTTCCTTTCAGTATTTTGCTGCAATTGGCAGAAACAAGCATATTTGCTCATTCGGCCTGAAAATGCTTTTAAGCGCATAAAAACTTACACTCTTGATTTCTGGCTAAATAAAAGCTGTTGCAATGATATTTCCATGCTGAACTGAGTTGTTCTGGGTCAAATATGAAGGCAAACCCACTTTCCTTTCAGTATTATGCTGCAATTGGAAGATATCAGCTCATTTGGCCTGAAAATGCTTTTAAGCGCATAAAAACTTACACTCTTGATTTCTGGCTAAATAAAAGCTGTTGCAATGATATTTCCATGCTGAACTGAGTTGTTCTGGGTCAAATATGAAGGCAAACCCACTTTCCTTTCAGTATTATGCTGCAATTGGAAGATATCAGCTCATTTGGCCTGAAAATGCTTTTAAGCGCATAAAAACTTACACTCTTGATTTCTGGCTAAATAAAAGCTGTTGCAATGATATTTCCATGCTGAACTGAGTTGTTCTGGGTCAAATATGAAGGCAAACCCACTTTCCTTTCAGTATTTTGCTGCAATTGGCAGAAACAAGCATATTTGCTCATTTGGCCTGAAAATGCTTTTAAGCGCATAAAAACTTACACTCTTGATTTCTGGCTAAATAAAAGCTGTTGCAATGATATTTCCATGCTGAACTGAGTTGTTCTGGGTCAAATATGAAGGCAAACCCACTTTCCTTTCAGTGTTTTGCTGCAATTGGCAGAAACAAGCATATTTGCTCATTCGGCCTGAAAATGCTTTTAAGCGCATAAAAACTTACACTCTTTATTTCTGGCTAAATAAAAGCTGTTGCAATGATATTTCCATGCTGAACTGAGTTGTTCTGGGTCAAATATGAAGGCAAACCCACTTTCCTTTCAGTATTATGCTGCAATTGGAAGATATCAGCTCATTTGGCCTGAAAATGCTTTTAAGCGCATAAAAACTTACACTCTTGATTTCTGGCTAAATAAAAGCTGTTGCAATGATATTTCCATGCTGAACTGAGTTGTTCTGGGTCAAATATGAAGGCAAACCCAAATTCCTTTCATTATTTTGCTGCAATTGGCAGAAACAAGCATATTTGCTCATTCGGCCTGAAAATGCTTTTAAGCGCATAAAAACTTACACTCTTGATTTCTGGCTAAATAAAAGCTGTTGCAATGATATTTCCATGCTGAACTGAGTTGTTCTGGGTCAAATATGAAGGCAAACCCACTTTCCTTTCAGTATTTTGCTGCAATTGGCAGAAACAAGCATATTTGCTCATTCGGCCTGAAAATGCTTTTAAGCGCATAAAAACTTACACTCTTGATTTCTGGCTAAATAAAAGCTGTTGCAATGATATTTCCATGCTGAACTGAGTTGTTCTGGGTCAAATATGAAGGCAAACCCACTTTCCTTTCAGTATTTTGCTGCAATTGGCAGAAACAAGCATATTTGCTCATTCGGCCTGAAAATGCTTTTAAGCGCATAAAAACTTACACTCTTGATTTCTGGCTAAATAAAAGCTGTTGCAATGATATTTCCATGCTGAACTGAGTTGTTCTGGGTCAAATATGAAGGCAAACCCACTTTCCTTTCAGTATTTTGCTGCAATTGGCAGAAACAAGCATATTTGCTCATTCGGCCTGAAAATGCTTTTAAGCGCATAAAAACTTACACTCTTTATTTCTGGCTAAATAAAAGCTGTTGCAATGATATTTCCATGCTGAACTGAGTTGTTCTGGGTCAAATATGAAGGCAAACCCACTTTCCTTTCAGTATTATGCTGCAATTGGAAGATATCAGCTCATTTGGCCTGAAAATGCTTTTAAGCGCATAAAAACTTACACTCTTGATTTCTGGCTAAATAAAAGCTGTTGCAATGATATTTCCATGCTGAACTGAGTTGTTCTGGGTCAAATATGAAGGCAAACCCACTTTCCTTTCAGTATTTTGCTGCAATTGGCAGAAACAAGCATATTTGCTCATTCGGCCTGAAAATGCTTTTGAGCGCATAAAAACTTACACTCTTGATTTCTGGCTAAATAAAAGCTGTTGCAATGATATTTCCATGCTGAACTGAGTTGTTCTGGGTCAAATATGAAGGCAAACCCACTTTCCTTTCAGTATTTTGCTGCAATTGGCAGAAACAAGCATATTTGCTCATTCGGCCTGAAAATGCTTTTAAGCGCATAAAAACTTACACTCTTGATTTCTGGCTAAATAAAAGCTGTTGCAATGATATTTCCATGCTGAACTGAGTTGTTCTGGGTCAAATATGAAGGCAAACCCACTTTCCTTTCAGTATTATGCTGCAATTGGAAGATATCAGCTCATTTGGCCTGAAAATGCTTTTAAGCGCATAAAAACTTACACTCTTGATTTCTGGCTAAATAAAAGCTGTTGCAATGATATTTCCATGCTGAACTGAGTTGTTCTGGGTCAAATATGAAGGCAAACCCACTTTCCTTTCAGTATTTTGCTGCAATTGGCAGAAACAAGCACATTTGCTCATTCGGCCTGAAAATGCTTTTAAGCGCATAAAAACTTACACTCTTGATTTCTGGCTAAATAAAAGCTGTTGCAATGATATTTCCATGCTGAACTGAGTTGTTCTGGGTCAAATATGAAGGCAAACCCACTTTCCTTTCAGTATTTTGCTGCAATTGGCAGAAACAAGCATATTTGCTCATTCGGCCTGAAAATGCTTTTAAGCGCATAAAAACTTACACTCTTGATTTCTGGCTAAATAAAAGCTGTTGCAATGATATTTCCATGCTGAACTGAGTTGTTCTGGGTCAAATATGAAGGCAAACCCACTTTCCTTTCAGTATTTTGCTGCAATTGGCAGAAACAAGCATATTTGCTCATTCGGCCTGAAAATGCTTTTAAGCGCATAAAAACTTACACTCTTGATTTCTGGCTAAATAAAAGCTGTTGCAATGATATTTCCATGCTGAACTGAGTTGTTCTGGGTCAAATATGAAGGCAAACCCACTTTCCTTTCAGTATTATGCTGCAATTGGAAGATATCAGCTCATTTGGCCTGAAAATGCTTTTAAGCGCATAAAAACTTACACTCTTGATTTCTGGCTAAATAAAAGCTGTTGCAATGATATTTCCATGCTGAACTGAGTTGTTCTGGGTCAAATATGAAGGCAAACCCACTTTCCTTTCAGTATTTTGCTGCAATTGGCAGAAACAAGCATATTTGCTCATTCGGCCTGAAAATGCTTTTAAGCGCATAAAAACTTACACTCTTGATTTCTGGCTAAATAAAAGCTGTTGCAATGATATTTCCATGCTGAACTGAGTTGTTCTGGGTCAAATATGAAGGCAAACCCACTTTCCTTTCAGTATTATGCTGCAATTGGAAGATATCAGCTCATTTGGCCTGAAAATGCTTTTAAGCGCATAAAAACTTACACTCTTGATTTCTGGCTAAATAAAAGCTGTTGCAATGATATTTCCATGCTGAACTGAGTTGTTCTGGGTCAAATATGAAGGCAAACCCACTTTCCTTTCAGTATTATGCTGCAATTGGAAGATATCAGCTCATTTGGCCTGAAAATGCTTTTAAGCGCATAAAAACTTACACTCTTGATTTCTGGCTAAATAAAAGCTGTTGCAATGATATTTCCATGCTGAACTGAGTTGTTCTGGGTCAAATATGAAGGCAAACCCACTTTCCTTTCAGTATTTTGCTGCAATTGGCAGAAACAACCATATTTGCTCATTCGGCCTGAAAATGCTTTTAAGCGCATAAAAACTTACACTCTTGATTTCTGGCTAAATAAAAGCTGTTGCAATGATATTTCCATGCTGAACTGAGTTGTTCTGGGTCAAATATGAAGGCAAACCCACTTTCCTTTCAGTATTATGCTGCAATTGGAAGATATCAGCTCATTTGGCCTGAAAATGCTTTTAAGCGCATAAAAACTTACACTCTTGATTTCTGGCTAAATAAAAGCTGTTGCAATGATATTTCCATGCTGAACTGAGTTGTTCTGGGTCAAATATGAAGGCAAACCCACTTTCCTTTCAGTATTTTGCTGCAATTGGCAGAAACAAGCATATTTGCTCATTCGGCCTGAAAATGCTTTTAAGCGCATAAAAACTTACACTCTTGATTTCTGGCTAAATAAAAGCTGTTGCAATGATATTTCCATGCTGAACTGAGTTGTTCTGGGTCAAATATGAAGGCAAACCCACTTTCCTTTCAGTATTATGCTGCAATTGGAAGATATCAGCTCATTTGGCCTGAAAATGCTTTTAAGCGCATAAAAACTTACACTCTTGATTTCTGGCTAAATAAAAGCTGTTGCAATGATATTTCCATGCTGAACTGAGTTGTTCTGGGTCAAATATGAAGGCAAACCCACTTTCCTTTCAGTATTATGCTGCAATTGGAAGATATCAGCTCATTTGGCCTGAAAATGCTTTTAAGCGCATAAAAACTTACACTCTTGATTTCTGGCTAAATAAAAGCTGTTGCAATGATATTTCCATGCTGAAGTGAGTTGTTCTGGGTCAAATATGAAGGCAAACCCACTTTCCTTTCAGTATTTTGCTGCAATTGGCAGAAACAAGCATATTTGCTCATTCGGCCTGAAAATGCTTTTAAGCGCATAAAAACTTACACTCTTGATTTCTGGCTAAATAAAAGCTGTTGCAATGATATTTCCATGCTGAACTGAGTTGTTCTGGGTCAAATATGAAGGCAAACCCACTTTCCTTTCAGTATTATGCTGCAATTGGAAGATATCAGCTCATTTGGCCTGAAAATGCTTTTAAGCGCATAAAAACTTACACTCTTGATTTCTGGCTAAATAAAAGCTGTTGCAATGATATTTCCATGCTGAACTGAGTTGTTCTGGGTCAAATATGAAGGCAAACCCACTTTCCTTTTTAGTATTTTGCTGCAATTGGCAGAAACAAGCATATTTGCTCATTCGGCCTGAAAATGCTTTTAAGCGCATAAAAACTTACACTCTTGATTTCTGGCTAAATAAAAGCTGTTGCAATGATATTTCCATGCTGAACTGAGTTGTTCTGGGTCAAATATGAAGGCAAACCCACTTTCCTTTCAGTATTTTGCTGCAATTGGCAGAAACAAGCATATTTGCTCATTCGGCCTGAAAATGCTTTTAAGCGCATAAAAACTTACACTCTTGATTTCTGGCTAAATAAAAGCTGTTGCAATGATATTTCCATGCTGAACTGAGTTGTTCTGGGTCAAATATGAAGGCAAACCCACTTTCCTTTCAGTATTTTGCTGCAATTGGCAGAAACAAGCATATTTGCTCATTCGGCCTGAAAATGCTTTTAAGCGCATAAAAACTTACACTCTTGATTTCTGGCTAAATAAAAGCTGTTGCAATGATATTTCCATGCTGAACTGAGTTGTTCTGGGTCAAATATGAAGGCAAACCCACTTTCCTTTCAGTATTTTGCTGCAATTGGCAGAAACAAGCATATTTGCTCATTCGGCCTGAAAATGCTTTTAAGCGCATAAAAACTTACACTCTTTATTTCTGGCTAAATAAAAGCTGTTGCAATGATATTTCCATGCTGAACTGAGTTGTTCTGGGTCAAATATGAAGGCAAACCCACTTTCCTTTCAGTATTATGCTGCAATTGGAAGATATCAGCTCATTTGGCCTGAAAATGCTTTTAAGCGCATAAAAACGTACACTCTTGATTTCTGGCTAAATAAAACCTGTTGCAATGATATTTCCATGCTGAACTGAGTTGTTCTGGGTCAAATATGAAGGCAAACCCACTTTCCTTTCAGTATTTTGCTGCAATTGGCAGAAACAAGCATATTTGCTCATTCGGCCTGAAAATGCTTTTAAGCGCATAAAAACTTACACTCTTGATTTCTGGCTAAATAAAAGCTGTTGCAATGATATTTCCATGCTGAACTGAGTTGTTCTGGGTCAAATATGAAGGCAAACCCACTTTCCTTTCAGTATTTTGCTGCAATTGGCAGAAACAAGCATATTTGCTCATTCGGCCTGAAAATGCTTTTAAGCGCATAAAAACTTACACTCTTGATTTCTGGCTAAATAAAAGCTGTTGCAATGATATTTCCATGCTGAACTGAGTTGTTCTGGGTCAAATATGAAGGCAAACCCACTTTCCTTTCAGTATTTTGCTGCAATTGGCAGAAACAAGCATATTTGCTCATTCGGCCTGAAAATGCTTTTAAGCGCATAAAAACTTACACTCTTGATTTCTGGCTAAATAAAAGCTGTTGCAATGATATTTCCATGCTGAACTGAGTTGTTCTGGGTCAAATATGAAGGCAAACCCACTTTCCTTTCAGTATTTTGCTGCAATTGGCAGAAACAAGCATATTTGCTCATTCGGCCTGAAAATGCTTTTAAGCGCATAAAAACTTACACTCTTTATTTCTGGCTAAATAAAAGCTGTTGCAATGATATTTCCATGCTGAACTGAGTTGTTCTGGGTCAAATATGAAGGCAAACCCACTTTCCTTTCAGTATTATGCTGCAATTGGAAGATATCAGCTCATTTGGCCTGAAAATGCTTTTAAGCGCATAAAAACTTACACTCTTGATTTCTGGCTAAATAAAAGCTGTTGCAATGATATTTCCATGCTGAACTGAGTTGTTCTGGGTCAAATATGAAGGCAAACCCACTTTCCTTTCAGTATTTTGCTGCAATTGGCAGAAACAAGCATATTTGCTCATTCGGCCTGAAAATGCTTTTAAGCGCATAAAAACTTACACTCTTGATTTCTGGCTAAATAAAAGCTGTTGCAATGATATTTCCATGCTGAACTGAGTTGTTCTGGGTCAAATATGAAGGCAAACCCACTTTCCTTTCAGTATTATGCTGCAATTGGAAGATATCAGCTCATTTGGCCTGAAAATGCTTTTAAGCGCATAAAAACTTACACTCTTGATTTCTGGCTAAATAAAAGCTGTTGCAATGATATTTCCATGCTGAACTGAGTTGTTCTGGGTCAAATATGAAGGCAAACCCACTTTCCTTTCAGTATTTTGCTGCAATTGGCAGAAACAAGCACATTTGCTCATTCGGCCTGAAAATGCTTTTAAGCGCATAAAAACTTACACTCTTGATTTCTGGCTAAATAAAAGCTGTTGCAATGATATTTCCATGCTGAACTGAGTTGTTCTGGGTCAAATATGAAGGCAAACCCACTTTCCTTTCAGTATTTTGCTGCAATTGGCAGAAACAAGCATATTTGCTCATTCGGCCTGAAAATGCTTTTAAGCGCATAAAAACTTACACTCTTGATTTCTGGCTAAATAAAAGCTGTTGCAATGATATTTCCATGCTGAACTGAGTTGTTCTGGGTCAAATATGAAGGCAAACCCACTTTCCTTTCAGTATTATGCTGCAATTGGAAGATATCAGCTCATTTGGCCTGAAAATGCTTTTAAGCGCATAAAAACTTACACTCTTGATTTCTGGCTAAATAAAAGCTGTTGCAATGATATTTCCATGCTGAACTGAGTTGTTCTGGGTCAAATATGAAGGCAAACCCACTTTCCTTTCAGTATTATGCTGCAATTGGAAGATATCAGCTCATTTGGCCTGAAAATGCTTTTAAGCGCATAAAAACTTACACTCTTGATTTCTGGCTAAATAAAAGCTGTTGCAATGATATTTCCATGCTGAACTGAGTTGTTCTGGGTCAAATATGAAGGCAAACCCACTTTCCTTTCAGTATTTTGCTGCAATTGGCAGAAACAAGCATATTTGCTCATTCGGCCTGAAAATGCTTTTGAGCGCATAAAAACTTACACTCTTGATTTCTGGCTAAATAAAAGCTGTTGCAATGATATTTCCATGCTGAACTGAGTTGTTCTGGGTCAAATATGAAGGCAAACCCACTTTCCTTTCAGTATTTTGCTGCAATTGGCAGAAACAAGCATATTTGCTCATTCGGCCTGAAAATGCTTTTAAGCGCATAAAAACTTACACTCTTGATTTCTGGCTAAATAAAAGCTGTTGCAATGATATTTCCATGCTGAACTGAGTTGTTCTGGGTCAAATATGAAGGCAAACCCACTTTCCTTTCAGTATTATGCTGCAATTGGAAGATATCAGCTCATTTGGCCTGAAAATGCTTTTAAGCGCATAAAAACTTACACTCTTGATTTCTGGCTAAATAAAAGCTGTTGCAATGATATTTCCATGCTGAACTGAGTTGTTCTGGGGCAAATATGAAGGCAAACCCACTTTCCTTTCAGTATTTTGCTGCAATTGGCAGAAACAAGCATATTTGCTCATTCGGCCTGAAAATGCTTTTAAGCGCATAAAAACTTACACTCTTGATTTCTGGCTAAATAAAAGCTGTTGCAATGATATTTCCATGCTGAACTGAGTTGTTCTGGGTCAAATATGAAGGCAAACCCACTTTCCTTTCAGTATTATGCTGCAATTGGAAGATATCAGCTCATTTGGCCTGCAAATGCTTTTAAGCGCATAAAAACTTACACTCTTGATTTCTGGCTAAATAAAAGCTGTTGCAATGATATTTCCATGCTGAACTGAGTTGTTCTGGGTCAAATATGAAGGCAAACCCACTTTCCTTTCAGTATTTTGCTGCAATTGGCAGAAACAAGCATATTTGCTCATTCGGCCTGAAAATGCTTTTAAGCGCATAAAAACTTACACTCTTGATTTCTGGCTAAATAAAAGCTGTTGCAATGATTTTTCCATGCTGAACTGAGTTGTTCTGGGTCAAATATGAAGGCAAACCCACTTTCCTTTCAGTATTTTGCTGCAATTGGCAGAAACAAGCATATTTGCTCATTCGGCCTGAAAATGCTTTTAAGCGCATAAAAACTTACACTCTTGATTTCTGGCTAAATAAAAGCTGTTGCAATGATATTTCCATGCTGAACTGAGTTGTTCTGGGTCAAATATGAAGGCAAACCCACTTTCCTTTCAGTATTTTGCTGCAATTGGCAGAAACAAGCATATTTGCTCATTTGGCCTGAAAATGCTTTTAAGCGCATAAAAACTTACACTCTTGATTTCTGGCTAAATAAAAGCTGTTGCAATGATATTTCCATGCTGAACTGAGTTGTTCTGGGTCAAATATGAAGGCAAACCCACTTTCCTTTCAGTATTATGCTGCAATTGGAAGATATCAGCTCATTTGGCCTGAAAATGCTTTTAAGCGCATAAAAACTTACACTCTTGATTTCTGGCTAAATAAAAGCTGTTGCAATGATATTTCCATGCTGAACTGAGTTGTTCTGGGTCAAATATGAAGGCAAACCCACTTTCCTTTCAGTATTTTGCTGCAATTGGCAGAAACAAGCATATTTGCTCATTCGGCCTGAAAATGCTTTTAAGCGCATAAAAACTTACACTCTTGATTTCTGGCTAAATAAAAGCTGTTGCAATGATATTTCCATGCTGAACTGAGTTGTTCTGGGTCAAATATGAAGGCAAACCCACTTTCCTTTCAGTATTATGCTGCAATTGGAAGATATCAGCTCATTTGGCCTGAAAATGCTTTTAAGCGCATAAAAACTTACACTCTTGATTTCTGGCTAAATAAAAGCTGTTGCAATGATATTTCGATGCTGAACTGAGTTGTTCTGGGTCAAATATGAAGGCAAACCCACTTTCCTTTCAGTATTTTGCTGCAATTGGCAGAAACAAGCATATTTGCTCATTCGGCCTGAAAATGCTTTTAAGCGCATAAAAACTTACACTCTTGATTTCTGGCTAAATAAAAGCTGTTGCAATGATATTTCCATGCTGAACTGAGTTGTTCTGGGTCAAATATGAAGGCAAACCCACTTTCCTTTCAGTATTATGCTGCAATTGGAAGATATCAGCTCATTTGGCCTGAAAATGCTTTTAAGCGCATAAAAACTTACACTCTTGATTTCTGGCTAAATAAAAGCTGTTGCAATGATATTTCCATGCTGAACTGAGTTGTTCTGGGTCAAATATGAAGGCAAACCCACTTTCCTTTTTAGTATTTTGCTGCAATTGGCAGAAACAAGCATATTTGCTCATTCGGCCTGAAAATGCTTTTAAGCGCATAAAAACTTACACTCTTGATTTCTGGCTAAATAAAAGCTGTTGCAATGATATTTCCATGCTGAACTGAGTTGTTCTGGGTCAAATATGAAGGCAAACCCACTTTCCTTTCAGTATTTTGCTGCAATTGGCAGAAACAAGCATATTTGCTCATTCGGCCTGAAAATGCTTTTAAGCGCATAAAAACTTACACTCTTGATTTCTGGCTAAATAAAAGCTGTTGCAATGATATTTCCATGCTGAACTGAGTTGTTCTGGGTCAAATATGAAGGCAAACCCACTTTCCTTTCAGTATTTTGCTGCAATTGGCAGAAACAAGCATATTTGCTCATTCGGCCTGAAAATGCTTTTAAGCGCATAAAAACTTACACTCTTGATTTCTGGCTAAATAAAAGCTGTTGCAATGATATTTCCATGCTGAACTGAGTTGTTCTGGGTCAAATATGAAGGCAAACCCACTTTCCTTTCAGTATTTTGCTGCAATTGGCAGAAACAAGCATATTTGCTCATTCGGCCTGAAAATGCTTTTAAGCGCATAAAAACTTACACTCTTTATTTCTGGCTAAATAAAAGCTGTTGCAATGATATTTCCATGCTGAACTGAGTTGTTCTGGGTCAAATATGAAGGCAAACCCACTTTCCTTTCAGTATTATGCTGCAATTGGAAGATATCAGCTCATTTGGCCTGAAAATGCTTTTAAGCGCATAAAAACTTACACTCTTGATTTCTGGCTAAATAAAAGCTGTTGCAATGATATTTCCATGCTGAACTGAGTTGTTCTGGGTCAAATATGAAGGCAAACCCAAATTCCTTTCATTATTTTGCTGCAATTGGCAGAAACAAGCATATTTGCTCATTCGGCCTGAAAATGCTTTTAAGCGCATAAAAACTTACACTCTTGATTTCTGGCTAAATAAAAGCTGTTGCAATGATATTTCCATGCTGAACTGAGTTGTTCTGGGTCAAATATGAAGGCAAACCCACTTTCCTTTCAGTATTTTGCTGCAATTGGCAGAAACAAGCATATTTGCTCATTCGGCCTGAAAATGCTTTTAAGCGCATAAAAACTTACACTCTTGATTTCTGGCTAAATAAAAGCTGTTGCAATGATATTTCCATGCTGAACTGAGTTGTTCTGGGTCAAATATGAAGGCAAACCCACTTTCCTTTCAGTATTTTGCTGCAATTGGCAGAAACAAGCATATTTGCTCATTCGGCCTGAAAATGCTTTTAAGCGCATAAAAACTTACACTCTTGATTTCTGGCTAAATAAAAGCTGTTGCAATGATATTTCCATGCTGAACTGAGTTGTTCTGGGTCAAATATGAAGGCAAACCCACTTTCCTTTCAGTATTTTGCTGCAATTGGCAGAAACAAGCATATTTGCTCATTCGGCCTGAAAATGCTTTTAAGCGCATAAAAACTTACACTCTTTATTTCTGGCTAAATAAAAGCTGTTGCAATGATATTTCCATGCTGAACTGAGTTGTTCTGGGTCAAATATGAAGGCAAACCCACTTTCCTTTCAGTATTATGCTGCAATTGGAAGATATCAGCTCATTTGGCCTGAAAATGCTTTTAAGCGCATAAAAACTTACACTCTTGATTTCTGGCTAAATAAAAGCTGTTGCAATGATATTTCCATGCTGAACTGAGTTGTTCTGGGTCAAATATGAAGGCAAACCCACTTTCCTTTCAGTATTTTGCTGCAATTGGCAGAAACAAGCATATTTGCTCATTCGGCCTGAAAATGCTTTTGAGCGCATAAAAACTTACACTCTTGATTTCTGGCTAAATAAAAGCTGTTGCAATGATATTTCCATGCTGAACTGAGTTGTTCTGGGTCAAATATGAAGGCAAACCCACTTTCCTTTCAGTATTTTGCTGCAATTGGCAGAAACAAGCATATTTGCTCATTCGGCCTGAAAATGCTTTTAAGCGCATAAAAACTTACACTCTTGATTTCTGGCTAAATAAAAGCTGTTGCAATGATATTTCCATGCTGAACTGAGTTGTTCTGGGTCAAATATGAAGGCAAACCCACTTTCCTTTCAGTATTATGCTGCAATTGGAAGATATCAGCTCATTTGGCCTGAAAATGCTTTTAAGCGCATAAAAACTTACACTCTTGATTTCTGGCTAAATAAAAGCTGTTGCAATGATATTTCCATGCTGAACTGAGTTGTTCTGGGTCAAATATGAAGGCAAACCCACTTTCCTTTCAGTATTTTGCTGCAATTGGCAGAAACAAGCACATTTGCTCATTCGGCCTGAAAATGCTTTTAAGCGCATAAAAACTTACACTCTTGATTTCTGGCTAAATAAAAGCTGTTGCAATGATATTTCCATGCTGAACTGAGTTGTTCTGGGTCAAATATGAAGGCAAACCCACTTTCCTTTCAGTATTTTGCTGCAATTGGCAGAAACAAGCATATTTGCTCATTCGGCCTGAAAATGCTTTTAAGCGCATAAAAACTTACACTCTTGATTTCTGGCTAAATAAAAGCTGTTGCAATGATATTTCCATGCTGAACTGAGTTGTTCTGGGTCAAATATGAAGGCAAACCCACTTTCCTTTCAGTATTTTGCTGCAATTGGCAGAAACAAGCATATTTGCTCATTCGGCCTGAAAATGCTTTTAAGCGCATAAAAACTTACACTCTTGATTTCTGGCTAAATAAAAGCTGTTGCAATGATATTTCCATGCTGAACTGAGTTGTTCTGGGTCAAATATGAAGGCAAACCCACTTTCCTTTCAGTATTATGCTGCAATTGGAAGATATCAGCTCATTTGGCCTGAAAATGCTTTTAAGCGCATAAAAACTTACACTCTTGATTTCTGGCTAAATAAAAGCTGTTGCAATGATATTTCCATGCTGAACTGAGTTGTTCTGGGTCAAATATGAAGGCAAACCCACTTTCCTTTCAGTATTATGCTGCAATTGGAAGATATCAGCATATTTGCTCATTTGGCCTGAAAATGCTTTTAAGCGCATAAAAACTTACACTCTTGATTTCTGGCTAAATAAAAGCTGTTGCAATGATATTTCCATGCTGAACTGAGTTGTTCTGGGTCAAATATGAAGGCAAACCCACTTTCCTTTCAGTATTTTGCTGCAATTGGCAGAAACAAGCACATTTGCTCATTCGGCCTGAAAATGCTTTTAAGCGCATAAAAACTTACACTCTTGATTTCTGGCTAAATAAAAGCTGTTGCAATGATATTTCCATGCTGAACTGAGTTGTTCTGGGTCAAATATGAAGGCAAACCCACTTTCCTTTCAGTATTTTGCTGCAATTGGCAGAAACAAGCATATTTGCTCATTCGGCCTGAAAATGCTTTTAAGCGCATAAAAACTTACACTCTTGATTTCTGGCTAAATAAAAGCTGTTGCAATGATATTTCCATGCTGAACTGAGTTGTTCTGGGTCAAATATGAAGGCAAACCCACTTTCCTTTCAGTATTTTGCTGCAATTGGCAGAAACAAGCATATTTGCTCATTCGGCCTGAAAATGCTTTTAAGCGCATAAAAACTTACACTCTTGATTTCTGGCTAAATAAAAGCTGTTGCAATGATATTTCCATGCTGAACTGAGTTGTTCTGGGTCAAATATGAAGGCAAACCCACTTTCCTTTCAGTATTATGCTGCAATTGGAAGATATCAGCTCATTTGGCCTGAAAATGCTTTTAAGCGCATAAAAACTTACACTCTTGATTTCTGGCTAAATAAAAGCTGTTGCAATGATATTTCCATGCTGAACTGAGTTGTTCTGGGTCAAATATGAAGGCAAACCCACTTTCCTTTCAGTATTTTGCTGCAATTGGCAGAAACAAGCATATTTGCTCATTTGGCCTGAAAATGCTTTTAAGCGCATAAAAACTTACACTCTTGATTTCTGGCTAAATAAAAGCTGTTGCAATGATATTTCCATGCTGAACTGAGTTGTTCTGGGTCAAATATGAAGGCAAACCCACTTTCCTTTCAGTATTTTGCTGCAATTGGCAGAAACAAGCATATTTGCTCATTCGGCCTGAAAATGCTTTTAAGCGCATAAAAACTTACACTCTTGATTTCTGGCTAAATAAAAGCTGTTGCAATGATATTTCCATGCTGAACTGAGTTGTTCTGGGTCAAATATGAAGGCAAACCCACTTTCCTTTCAGTATTTTGCTGCAATTGGCAGAAACAAGCATATTTGCTCATTCGGCCTGAAAATGCTTTTAAGCGCATAAAAACTTACACTCTTGATTTCTGGCTAAATAAAAGCTGTTGCAATGATATTTCCATGCTGAACTGAGTTGTTCTGGGTCAAATATGAAGGCAAACCCACTTTCCTTTCAGTATTTTGCTGCAATTGGCAGAAACAAGCATATTTGCTCATTCGGCCTGAAAATGCTTTTAAGCGCATAAAAACTTACACTCTTTATTTCTGGCTAAATAAAAGCTGTTGCAATGATATTTCCATGCTGAACTGAGTTGTTCTGGGTCAAATATGAAGGCAAACCCACTTTCCTTTCAGTATTATGCTGCAATTGGAAGATATCAGCTCATTTGGCCTGAAAATGCTTTTAAGCGCATAAAAACTTACACTCTTGATTTCTGGCTAAATAAAAGCTGTTGCAATGATATTTCCATGCTGAACTGAGTTGTTCTGGGGCAATTATGAAGGCAAACCCACTTTCCTTTCAGTATTTTGCTGCAATTGGCAGAAACAAGCATATTTGCTCATTCGGCCTGAAAATGCTTTTAAGCGCATAAAAACTTACACTCTTGATTTCTGGCTAAATAAAAGCTGTTGCAATGATATTTCCATGCTGAACTGAGTTGTTCTGGGTCAAATATGAAGGCAAACCCACTTTCCTTTCAGTATTATGCTGCAATTGGAAGATATCAGCTCATTTGGCCTGCAAATGCTTTTAAGCGCATAAAAACTTACACTCTTGATTTCTGGCTAAATAAAAGCTGTTGCAATGATATTTCCATGCTGAACTGAGTTGTTCTGGGTCAAATATGAAGGCAAACCCACTTTCCTTTCAGTATTTTGCTGCAATTGGCAGAAACAAGCATATTTGCTCATTCGGCCTGAAAATGCTTTTAAGCGCATAAAAACTTACACTCTTGATTTCTGGCTAAATAAAAGCTGTTGCAATGATTTTTCCATGCTGAACTGAGTTGTTCTGGGTCAAATATGAAGGCAAACCCACTTTCCTTTCAGTATTTTGCTGCAATTGGCAGAAACAAGCATATTTGCTCATTCGGCCTGAAAATGCTTTTAAGCGCATAAAAACTTACACTCTTGATTTCTGGCTAAATAAAAGCTGTTGCAATGATATTTCCATGCTGAACTGAGTTGTTCTGGGTCAAATATGAAGGCAAACCCACTTTCCTTTCAGTATTTTGCTGCAATTGGCAGAAACAAGCATATTTGCTCATTTGGCCTGAAAATGCTTTTAAGCGCATAAAAACTTACACTCTTGATTTCTGGCTAAATAAAAGCTGTTGCAATGATATTTCCATGCTGAACTGAGTTGTTCTGGGTCAAATATGAAGGCAAACCCACTTTCCTTTCAGTATTATGCTGCAATTGGAAGATATCAGCTCATTTGGCCTGAAAATGCTTTTAAGCGCATAAAAACTTACACTCTTGATTTCTGGCTAAATAAAAGCTGTTGCAATGATATTTCCATGCTGAACTGAGTTGTTCTGGGTCAAATATGAAGGCAAACCCACTTTCCTTTCAGTATTTTGCTGCAATTGGCAGAAACAAGCATATTTGCTCATTCGGCCTGAAAATGCTTTTAAGCGCATAAAAACTTACACTCTTGATTTCTGGCTAAATAAAAGCTGTTGCAATGATATTTCCATGCTGAACTGAGTTGTTCTGGGTCAAATATGAAGGCAAACCCACTTTCCTTTCAGTATTATGCTGCAATTGGAAGATATCAGCTCATTTGGCCTGAAAATGCTTTTAAGCGCATAAAAACTTACACTCTTGATTTCTGGCTAAATAAAAGCTGTTGCAATGATATTTCGATGCTGAACTGAGTTGTTCTGGGTCAAATATGAAGGCAAACCCACTTTCCTTTCAGTATTTTGCTGCAATTGGCAGAAACAAGCATATTTGCTCATTCGGCCTGAAAATGCTTTTAAGCGCATAAAAACGTACACTCTTGATTTCTGGCTAAATAAAAGCTGTTGCAATGATATTTCCATGCTGAACTGAGTTGTTCTGGGTCAAATATGAAGGCAAACCCACTTTCCTTTCAGTATTATGCTGCAATTGGAAGATATCAGCTCATTTGGCCTGAAAATGCTTTTAAGCGCATAAAAACTTACACTCTTGATTTCTGGCTAAATAAAAGCTGTTGCAATGATATTTCCATGCTGAACTGAGTTGTTCTGGGTCAAATATGAAGGCAAACCCACTTTCCTTTTTAGTATTTTGCTGCAATTGGCAGAAACAAGCATATTTGCTCATTCGGCCTGAAAATGCTTTTAAGCGCATAAAAACTTACACTCTTGATTTCTGGCTAAATAAAAGCTGTTGCAATGATATTTCCATGCTGAACTGAGTTGTTCTGGGTCAAATATGAAGGCAAACCCACTTTCCTTTCAGTATTTTGCTGCAATTGGCAGAAACAAGCATATTTGCTCATTCGGCCTGAAAATGCTTTTAAGCGCATAAAAACTTACACTCTTGATTTCTGGCTAAATAAAAGCTGTTGCAATGATATTTCCATGCTGAACTGAGTTGTTCTGGGTCAAATATGAAGGCAAACCCACTTTCCTTTCAGTATTTTGCTGCAATTGGCAGAAACAAGCATATTTGCTCATTCGGCCTGAAAATGCTTTTAAGCGCATAAAAACTTACACTCTTGATTTCTGGCTAAATAAAAGCTGTTGCAATGATATTTCCATGCTGAACTGAGTTGTTCTGGGTCAAATATGAAGGCAAACCCACTTTCCTTTCAGTATTTTGCTGCAATTGGCAGAAACAAGCATATTTGCTCATTCGGCCTGAAAATGCTTTTAAGCGCATAAAAACTTACACTCTTTATTTCTGGCTAAATAAAAGCTGTTGCAATGATATTTCCATGCTGAACTGAGTTGTTCTGGGTCAAATATGAAGGCAAACCCACTTTCCTTTCAGTATTATGCTGCAATTGGAAGATATCAGCTCATTTGGCCTGAAAATGCTTTTAAGCGCATAAAAACTTACACTCTTGATTTCTGGCTAAATAAAAGCTGTTGCAATGATATTTCCATGCTGAACTGAGTTGTTCTGGGTCAAATATGAAGGCAAACCCAAATTCCTTTCATTATTTTGCTGCAATTGGCAGAAACAAGCATATTTGCTCATTCGGCCTGAAAATGCTTTTAAGCGCATAAAAACTTACACTCTTGATTTCTGGCTAAATAAAAGCTGTTGCAATGATATTTCCATGCTGAACTGAGTTGTTCTGGGTCAAATATGAAGGCAAACCCACTTTCCTTTCAGTATTTTGCTGCAATTGGCAGAAACAAGCATATTTGCTCATTCGGCCTGAAAATGCTTTTAAGCGCATAAAAACTTACACTCTTGATTTCTGGCTAAATAAAAGCTGTTGCAATGATATTTCCATGCTGAACTGAGTTGTTCTGGGTCAAATATGAAGGCAAACCCACTTTCCTTTCAGTATTTTGCTGCAATTGGCAGAAACAAGCATATTTGCTCATTCGGCCTGAAAATGCTTTTAAGCGCATAAAAACTTACACTCTTGATTTCTGGCTAAATAAAAGCTGTTGCAATGATATTTCCATGCTGAACTGAGTTGTTCTGGGTCAAATATGAAGGCAAACCCACTTTCCTTTCAGTATTTTGCTGCAATTGGCAGAAACAAGCATATTTGCTCATTCGGCCTGAAAATGCTTTTAAGCGCATAAAAACTTACACTCTTTATTTCTGGCTAAATAAAAGCTGTTGCAATGATATTTCCATGCTGAACTGAGTTGTTCTGGGTCAAATATGAAGGCAAACCCACTTTCCTTTCAGTATTATGCTGCAATTGGAAGATATCAGCTCATTTGGCCTGAAAATGCTTTTAAGCGCATAAAAACTTACACTCTTGATTTCTGGCTAAATAAAAGCTGTTGCAATGATATTTCCATGCTGAACTGAGTTGTTCTGGGTCAAATATGAAGGCAAACCCACTTTCCTTTCAGTATTTTGCTGCAATTGGCAGAAACAAGCATATTTGCTCATTCGGCCTGAAAATGCTTTTGAGCGCATAAAAACTTACACTCTTGATTTCTGGCTAAATAAAAGCTGTTGCAATGATATTTCCATGCTGAACTGAGTTGTTCTGGGTCAAATATGAAGGCAAACCCACTTTCCTTTCAGTATTTTGCTGCAATTGGCAGAAACAAGCATATTTGCTCATTCGGCCTGAAAATGCTTTTAAGCGCATAAAAACTTACACTCTTGATTTCTGGCTAAATAAAAGCTGTTGCAATGATATTTCCATGCTGAACTGAGTTGTTCTGGGTCAAATATGAAGGCAAACCCACTTTCCTTTCAGTATTATGCTGCAATTGGAAGATATCAGCTCATTTGGCCTGAAAATGCTTTTAAGCGCATAAAAACTTACACTCTTGATTTCTGGCTAAATAAAAGCTGTTGCAATGATATTTCCATGCTGAACTGAGTTGTTCTGGGTCAAATATGAAGGCAAACCCACTTTCCTTTCAGTATTTTGCTGCAATTGGCAGAAACAAGCACATTTGCTCATTCGGCCTGAAAATGCTTTTAAGCGCATAAAAACTTACACTCTTGATTTCTGGCTAAATAAAAGCTGTTGCAATGATATTTCCATGCTGAACTGAGTTGTTCTGGGTCAAATATGAAGGCAAACCCACTTTCCTTTCAGTATTTTGCTGCAATTGGCAGAAACAAGCATATTTGCTCATTCGGCCTGAAAATGCTTTTAAGCGCATAAAAACTTACACTCTTGATTTCTGGCTAAATAAAAGCTGTTGCAATGATATTTCCATGCTGAACTGAGTTGTTCTGGGTCAAATATGAAGGCAAACCCACTTTCCTTTCAGTATTTTGCTGCAATTGGCAGAAACAAGCATATTTGCTCATTCGGCCTGAAAATGCTTTTAAGCGCATAAAAACTTACACTCTTGATTTCTGGCTAAATAAAAGCTGTTGCAATGATATTTCCATGCTGAACTGAGTTGTTCTGGGTCAAATATGAAGGCAAACCCACTTTCCTTTCAGTATTATGCTGCAATTGGAAGATATCAGCTCATTTGGCCTGAAAATGCTTTTAAGCGCATAAAAACTTACACTCTTGATTTCTGGCTAAATAAAAGCTGTTGCAATGATATTTCCATGCTGAACTGAGTTGTTCTGGGTCAAATATGAAGGCAAACCCACTTTCCTTTCAGTATTATGCTGCAATTGGAAGATATCAGCTCATTTGGCCTGAAAATGCTTTTAAGCGCATAAAAACTTACACTCTTGATTTCTGGCTAAATAAAAGCTGTTGCAATGATATTTCCATGCTGAACTGAGTTGTTCTGGGTCAAATATGAAGGCAAACCCACTTTCCTTTCAGTATTTTGCTGCAATTGGCAGAAACAAGCATATTTGCTCATTCGGCCTGAAAATGCTTTTAAGCGCATAAAAACTTACACTCTTGATTTCTGGCTAAATAAAAGCTGTTGCAATGATATTTCCATGCTGAACTGAGTTGTTCTGGGTCAAATATGAAGGCAAACCCACTTTCCTTTCAGTATTTTGCTGCAATTGGCAGAAACAAGCATATTTGCTCATTTGGCCTGAAAATGCTTTTAAGCGCATAAAAACTTACACTCTTGATTTCTGGCTAAATAAAAGCTGTTGCAATGATATTTCCATGCTGAACTGAGTTGTTCTGGGTCAAATATGAAGGCAAACCCACTTTCCTTTCAGTATTTTGCTGCAATTGGCAGAAACAAGCATATTTGCTCATTCGGCCTGAAAATGCTTTTAAGCGCATAAAAACTTACACTCTTGATTTCTGGCTAAATAAAAGCTGTTGCAATGATATTTCCATGCTGAACTGAGTTGTTCTGGGTCAAATATGAAGGCAAACCCACTTTCCTTTCAGTATTTTGCTGCAATTGGCAGAAACAAGCATATTTGCTCATTCGGCCTGAAAATGCTTTTAAGCGCATAAAAACTTACACTCTTTATTTCTGGCTAAATAAAAGCTGTTGCAATGATATTTCCATGCTGAACTGAGTTGTTCTGGGTCAAATATGAAGGCAAACCCACTTTCCTTTCAGTATTATGCTGCAATTGGAAGATATCAGCTCATTTGGCCTGAAAATGCTTTTAAGCGCATAAAAACTTACACTCTTGATTTCTGGCTAAATAAAAGCTGTTGCAATGATATTTCCATGCTGAACTGAGTTGTTCTGGGGCAATTATGAAGGCAAACCCACTTTCCTTTCAGTATTTTGCTGCAATTGGCAGAAACAAGCATATTTGCTCATTCGGCCTGAAAATGCTTTTAAGCGCATAAAAACTTACACTCTTGATTTCTGGCTAAATAAAAGCTGTTGCAATGATATTTCCATGCTGAACTGAGTTGTTCTGGGTCAAATATGAAGGCAAACCCACTTTCCTTTCAGTATTATGCTGCAATTGGAAGATATCAGCTCATTTGGCCTGCAAATGCTTTTAAGCGCATAAAAACTTACACTCTTGATTTCTGGCTAAATAAAAGCTGTTGCAATGATATTTCCATGCTGAACTGAGTTGTTCTGGGTCAAATATGAAGGCAAACCCACTTTCCTTTCAGTATTTTGCTGCAATTGGCAGAAACAAGCATATTTGCTCATTCGGCCTGAAAATGCTTTTAAGCGCATAAAAACTTACACTCTTGATTTCTGGCTAAATAAAAGCTGTTGCAATGATTTTTCCATGCTGAACTGAGTTGTTCTGGGTCAAATATGAAGGCAAACCCACTTTCCTTTCAGTATTTTGCTGCAATTGGCAGAAACAAGCATATTTGCTCATTCGGCCTGAAAATGCTTTTAAGCGCATAAAAACTTACACTCTTGATTTCTGGCTAAATAAAAGCTGTTGCAATGATATTTCCATGCTGAACTGAGTTGTTCTGGGTCAAATATGAAGGCAAACCCACTTTCCTTTCAGTATTTTGCTGCAATTGGCAGAAACAAGCATATTTGCTCATTTGGCCTGAAAATGCTTTTAAGCGCATAAAAACTTACACTCTTGATTTCTGGCTAAATAAAAGCTGTTGCAATGATATTTCCATGCTGAACTGAGTTGTTCTGGGTCAAATATGAAGGCAAACCCACTTTCCTTTCAGTATTATGCTGCAATTGGAAGATATCAGCTCATTTGGCCTGAAAATGCTTTTAAGCGCATAAAAACTTACACTCTTGATTTCTGGCTAAATAAAAGCTGTTGCAATGATATTTCCATGCTGAACTGAGTTGTTCTGGGTCAAATATGAAGGCAAACCCACTTTCCTTTCAGTATTTTGCTGCAATTGGCAGAAACAAGCATATTTGCTCATTCGGCCTGAAAATGCTTTTAAGCGCATAAAAACTTACACTCTTGATTTCTGGCTAAATAAAAGCTGTTGCAATGATATTTCCATGCTGAACTGAGTTGTTCTGGGTCAAATATGAAGGCAAACCCACTTTCCTTTCAGTATTATGCTGCAATTGGAAGATATCAGCTCATTTGGCCTGAAAATGCTTTTAAGCGCATAAAAACTTACACTCTTGATTTCTGGCTAAATAAAAGCTGTTGCAATGATATTTCGATGCTGAACTGAGTTGTTCTGGGTCAAATATGAAGGCAAACCCACTTTCCTTTCAGTATTTTGCTGCAATTGGCAGAAACAAGCATATTTGCTCATTCGGCCTGAAAATGCTTTTAAGCGCATAAAAACGTACACTCTTGATTTCTGGCTAAATAAAAGCTGTTGCAATGATATTTCCATGCTGAACTGAGTTGTTCTGGGTCAAATATGAAGGCAAACCCACTTTCCTTTCAGTATTATGCTGCAATTGGAAGATATCAGCTCATTTGGCCTGAAAATGCTTTTAAGCGCATAAAAACTTACACTCTTGATTTCTGGCTAAATAAAAGCTGTTGCAATGATATTTCCATGCTGAACTGAGTTGTTCTGGGTCAAATATGAAGGCAAACCCACTTTCCTTTTTAGTATTTTGCTGCAATTGGCAGAAACAAGCATATTTGCTCATTCGGCCTGAAAATGCTTTTAAGCGCATAAAAACTTACACTCTTGATTTCTGGCTAAATAAAAGCTGTTGCAATGATATTTCCATGCTGAACTGAGTTGTTCTGGGTCAAATATGAAGGCAAACCCACTTTCCTTTCAGTATTTTGCTGCAATTGGCAGAAACAAGCATATTTGCTCATTCGGCCTGAAAATGCTTTTAAGCGCATAAAAACTTACACTCTTGATTTCTGGCTAAATAAAAGCTGTTGCAATGATATTTCCATGCTGAACTGAGTTGTTCTGGGTCAAATATGAAGGCAAACCCACTTTCCTTTCAGTATTTTGCTGCAATTGGCAGAAACAAGCATATTTGCTCATTCGGCCTGAAAATGCTTTTAAGCGCATAAAAACTTACACTCTTGATTTCTGGCTAAATAAAAGCTGTTGCAATGATATTTCCATGCTGAACTGAGTTGTTCTGGGTCAAATATGAAGGCAAACCCACTTTCCTTTCAGTATTTTGCTGCAATTGGCAGAAACAAGCATATTTGCTCATTCGGCCTGAAAATGCTTTTAAGCGCATAAAAACTTACACTCTTTATTTCTGGCTAAATAAAAGCTGTTGCAATGATATTTCCATGCTGAACTGAGTTGTTCTGGGTCAAATATGAAGGCAAACCCACTTTCCTTTCAGTATTATGCTGCAATTGGAAGATATCAGCTCATTTGGCCTGAAAATGCTTTTAAGCGCATAAAAACTTACACTCTTGATTTCTGGCTAAATAAAAGCTGTTGCAATGATATTTCCATGCTGAACTGAGTTGTTCTGGGTCAAATATGAAGGCAAACCCAAATTCCTTTCATTATTTTGCTGCAATTGGCAGAAACAAGCATATTTGCTCATTCGGCCTGAAAATGCTTTTAAGCGCATAAAAACTTACACTCTTGATTTCTGGCTAAATAAAAGCTGTTGCAATGATATTTCCATGCTGAACTGAGTTGTTCTGGGTCAAATATGAAGGCAAACCCACTTTCCTTTCAGTATTTTGCTGCAATTGGCAGAAACAAGCATATTTGCTCATTCGGCCTGAAAATGCTTTTAAGCGCATAAAAACTTACACTCTTGATTTCTGGCTAAATAAAAGCTGTTGCAATGATATTTCCATGCTGAACTGAGTTGTTCTGGGTCAAATATGAAGGCAAACCCACTTTCCTTTCAGTATTTTGCTGCAATTGGCAGAAACAAGCATATTTGCTCATTCGGCCTGAAAATGCTTTTAAGCGCATAAAAACTTACACTCTTGATTTCTGGCTAAATAAAAGCTGTTGCAATGATATTTCCATGCTGAACTGAGTTGTTCTGGGTCAAATATGAAGGCAAACCCACTTTCCTTTCAGTATTTTGCTGCAATTGGCAGAAACAAGCATATTTGCTCATTCGGCCTGAAAATGCTTTTAAGCGCATAAAAACTTACACTCTTTATTTCTGGCTAAATAAAAGCTGTTGCAATGATATTTCCATGCTGAACTGAGTTGTTCTGGGTCAAATATGAAGGCAAACCCACTTTCCTTTCAGTATTATGCTGCAATTGGAAGATATCAGCTCATTTGGCCTGAAAATGCTTTTAAGCGCATAAAAACTTACACTCTTGATTTCTGGCTAAATAAAAGCTGTTGCAATGATATTTCCATGCTGAACTGAGTTGTTCTGGGTCAAATATGAAGGCAAACCCACTTTCCTTTCAGTATTTTGCTGCAATTGGCAGAAACAAGCATATTTGCTCATTCGGCCTGAAAATGCTTTTGAGCGCATAAAAACTTACACTCTTGATTTCTGGCTAAATAAAAGCTGTTGCAATGATATTTCCATGCTGAACTGAGTTGTTCTGGGTCAAATATGAAGGCAAACCCACTTTCCTTTCAGTATTTTGCTGCAATTGGCAGAAACAAGCATATTTGCTCATTCGGCCTGAAAATGCTTTTAAGCGCATAAAAACTTACACTCTTGATTTCTGGCTAAATAAAAGCTGTTGCAATGATATTTCCATGCTGAACTGAGTTGTTCTGGGTCAAATATGAAGGCAAACCCACTTTCCTTTCAGTATTATGCTGCAATTGGAAGATATCAGCTCATTTGGCCTGAAAATGCTTTTAAGCGCATAAAAACTTACACTCTTGATTTCTGGCTAAATAAAAGCTGTTGCAATGATATTTCCATGCTGAACTGAGTTGTTCTGGGTCAAATATGAAGGCAAACCCACTTTCCTTTCAGTATTTTGCTGCAATTGGCAGAAACAAGCACATTTGCTCATTCGGCCTGAAAATGCTTTTAAGCGCATAAAAACTTACACTCTTGATTTCTGGCTAAATAAAAGCTGTTGCAATGATATTTCCATGCTGAACTGAGTTGTTCTGGGTCAAATATGAAGGCAAACCCACTTTCCTTTCAGTATTTTGCTGCAATTGGCAGAAACAAGCATATTTGCTCATTCGGCCTGAAAATGCTTTTAAGCGCATAAAAACTTACACTCTTGATTTCTGGCTAAATAAAAGCTGTTGCAATGATATTTCCATGCTGAACTGAGTTGTTCTGGGTCAAATATGAAGGCAAACCCACTTTCCTTTCAGTATTTTGCTGCAATTGGCAGAAACAAGCATATTTGCTCATTCGGCCTGAAAATGCTTTTAAGCGCATAAAAACTTACACTCTTGATTTCTGGCTAAATAAAAGCTGTTGCAATGATATTTCCATGCTGAACTGAGTTGTTCTGGGTCAAATATGAAGGCAAACCCACTTTCCTTTCAGTATTATGCTGCAATTGGAAGATATCAGCTCATTTGGCCTGAAAATGCTTTTAAGCGCATAAAAACTTACACTCTTGATTTCTGGCTAAATAAAAGCTGTTGCAATGATATTTCCATGCTGAACTGAGTTGTTCTGGGTCAAATATGAAGGCAAACCCACTTTCCTTTCAGTATTATGCTGCAATTGGAAGATATCAGCTCATTTGGCCTGAAAATGCTTTTAAGCGCATAAAAACTTACACTCTTGATTTCTGGCTAAATAAAAGCTGTTGCAATGATATTTCCATGCTGAACTGAGTTGTTCTGGGTCAAATATGAAGGCAAACCCACTTTCCTTTCAGTATTTTGCTGCAATTGGCAGAAACAAGCATATTTGCTCATTCGGCCTGAAAATGCTTTTAAGCGCATAAAAACTTACACTCTTGATTTCTGGCTAAATAAAAGCTGTTGCAATGATATTTCCATGCTGAACTGAGTTGTTCTGGGTCAAATATGAAGGCAAACCCACTTTCCTTTCAGTATTATGCTGCAATTGGAAGATATCAGCTCATTTGGCCTGAAAATGCTTTTAAGCGCATAAAAACTTACACTCTTGATTTCTGGCTAAATAAAAGCTGTTGCAATGATATTTCCATGCTGAACTGAGTTGTTCTGGGTCAAATATGAAGGCAAACCCACTTTCCTTTCAGTATTATGCTGCAATTGGAAGATATCAGCTCATTTGGCCTGAAAATGCTTTTAAGCGCATAAAAACTTACACTCTTGATTTCTGGCTAAATAAAAGCTGTTGCAATGATATTTCCATGCTGAACTGAGTTGTTCTGGGTCAAATATGAAGGCAAACCCACTTTCCTTTCAGTATTTTGCTGCAATTGGCAGAAACAAGCATATTTGCTCATTCGGCCTGAAAATGCTTTTAAGCGCATAAAAACTTACACTCTTGATTTCTGGCTAAATAAAAGCTGTTGCAATGATATTTCCATGCTGAACTGAGTTGTTCTGGGTCAAATATGAAGGCAAACCCACTTTCCTTTCAGTATTATGCTGCAATTGGAAGATATCAGCTCATTTGGCCTGAAAATGCTTTTAAGCGCATAAAAACTTACACTCTTGATTTCTGGCTAAATAAAAGCTGTTGCAATGATATTTCCATGCTGAACTGAGTTGTTCTGGGTCAAATATGAAGGCAAACCCACTTTCCTTTTTAGTATTTTGCTGCAATTGGCAGAAACAAGCATATTTGCTCATTCGGCCTGAAAATGCTTTTAAGCGCATAAAAACTTACACTCTTGATTTCTGGCTAAATAAAAGCTGTTGCAATGATATTTCCATGCTGAACTGAGTTGTTCTGGGTCAAATATGAAGGCAAACCCACTTTCCTTTCAGTATTTTGCTGCAATTGGCAGAAACAAGCATATTTGCTCATTCGGCCTGAAAATGCTTTTAAGCGCATAAAAACTTACACTCTTGATTTCTGGCTAAATAAAAGCTGTTGCAATGATATTTCCATGCTGAACTGAGTTGTTCTGGGTCAAATATGAAGGCAAACCCACTTTCCTTTCAGTATTTTGCTGCAATTGGCAGAAACAAGCATATTTGCTCATTCGGCCTGAAAATGCTTTTAAGCGCATAAAAACTTACACTCTTGATTTCTGGCTAAATAAAAGCTGTTGCAATGATATTTCCATGCTGAACTGAGTTGTTCTGGGTCAAATATGAAGGCAAACCCACTTTCCTTTCAGTATTTTGCTGCAATTGGCAGAAACAAGCATATTTGCTCATTCGGCCTGAAAATGCTTTTAAGCGCATAAAAACTTACACTTTTTATTTCTGGCTAAATAAAAGCTGTTGCAATGATATTTCCATGCTGAACTGAGTTGTTCTGGGTCAAATATGAAGGCAAACCCACTTTCCTTTCAGTATTATGCTGCAATTGGAAGATATCAGCTCATTTGGCCTGAAAATGCTTTTAAGCGCATAAAAACTTACACTCTTGATTTCTGGCTAAATAAAAGCTGTTGCAATGATATTTCCATGCTGAACTGAGTTGTTCTGGGTCAAATATGAAGGCAAACCCACTTTCCTTTCAGTATTTTGCTGCAATTGGCAGAAACAAGCATATTTGCTCATTCGGCCTGAAAATGCTTTTAAGCGCATAAAAACTTACACTCTTGATTTCTGGCTAAATAAAAGCTGTTGCAATGATATTTCCATGCTGAACTGAGTTGTTCTGGGTCAAATATGAAGGCAAACCCACTTTCCTTTCAGTATTTTGCTGCAATTGGCAGAAACAAGCATATTTGCTCATTCGGCCTGAAAATGCTTTTAAGCGCATAAAAACTTACACTCTTGATTTCTGGCTAAATAAAAGCTGTTGCAATGATATTTCCATGCTGAACTGAGTTGTTCTGGGTCAAATATGAAGGCAAACCCACTTTCCTTTCAGTATTTTGCTGCAATTGGCAGAAACAAGCATATTTGCTCATTCGGCCTGAAAATGCTTTTAAGCGCATAAAAACTTACACTCTTTATTTCTGGCTAAATAAAAGCTGTTGCAATGATATTTCCATGCTGAACTGAGTTGTTCTGGGTCAAATATGAAGGCAAACCCACTTTCCTTTCAGTATTATGCTGCAATTGGAAGATATCAGCTCATTTGGCCTGAAAATGCTTTTAAGCGCATAAAAACTTACACTCTTGATTTCTGGCTAAATAAAAGCTGTTGCAATGATATTTCCATGCTGAACTGAGTTGTTCTGGGTCAAATATGAAGGCAAACCCACTTTCCTTTCAGTATTTTGCTGCAATTGGCAGAAACAAGCATATTTGCTCATTCGGCCTGAAAATGCTTTTAAGCGCATAAAAACTTACACTCTTGATTTCTGGCTAAATAAAAGCTGTTGCAATGATATTTCCATGCTGAACTGAGTTGTTCTGGGTCAAATATGAAGGCAAACCCACTTTCCTTTCAGTATTATGCTGCAATTGGAAGATATCAGCTCATTTGGCCTGAAAATGCTTTTAAGCGCATAAAAACTTACACTCTTGATTTCTGGCTAAATAAAAGCTGTTGCAATGATATTTCCATGCTGAACTGAGTTGTTCTGGGTCAAATATGAAGGCAAACCCACTTTCCTTTCAGTATTTTGCTGCAATTGGCAGAAACAAGCACATTTGCTCATTCGGCCTGAAAATGCTTTTAAGCGCATAAAAACTTACACTCTTGATTTCTGGCTAAATAAAAGCTGTTGCAATGATATTTCCATGCTGAACTGAGTTGTTCTGGGTCAAATATGAAGGCAAACCCACTTTCCTTTCAGTATTTTGCTGCAATTGGCAGAAACAAGCATATTTGCTCATTCGGCCTGAAAATGCTTTTAAGCGCATAAAAACTTACACTCTTGATTTCTGGCTAAATAAAAGCTGTTGCAATGATATTTCCATGCTGAACTGAGTTGTTCTGGGTCAAATATGAAGGCAAACCCACTTTCCTTTCAGTATTTTGCTGCAATTGGCAGAAACAAGCATATTTGCTCATTCGGCCTGAAAATGCTTTTAAGCGCATAAAAACTTACACTCTTGATTTCTGGCTAAATAAAAGCTGTTGCAATGATATTTCCATGCTGAACTGAGTTGTTCTGGGTCAAATATGAAGGCAAACCCACTTTCCTTTCAGTATTATGCTGCAATTGGAAGATATCAGCTCATTTGGCCTGAAAATGCTTTTAAGCGCATAAAAACTTACACTCTTGATTTCTGGCTAAATAAAAGCTGTTGCAATGATATTTCCATGCTGAACTGAGTTGTTCTGGGTCAAATATGAAGGCAAACCAACTTTCCTTTCAGTATTTTGCTGCAATTGGCAGAAACAAGCATATTTGCTCATTCGGCCTGAAAATGCTTTTAAGCGCATAAAAACTTACACTCTTGATTTCTGGCTAAATAAAAGCTGTTGCAATGATATTTCCATGCTGAACTGAGTTGTTCTGGGTCAAATATGAAGGCAAACCCACTTTCCTTTCAGTATTTTGCTGCAATTGGCAGAAACAAGCATATTTGCTCATTCGGCCTGAAAATGCTTTTAAGCGCATAAAAACTTACACTCTTTATTTCTGGCTAAATAAAAGCTGTTGCAATGATATTTCCATGCTGAACTGAGTTGTTCTGGGTCAAATATGAAGGCAAACCCACTTTCCTTTCAGTATTATGCTGCAATTGGAAGATATCAGCTCATTTGGCCTGAAAATGCTTTTAAGCGCATAAAAACTTACACTCTTGATTTCTGGCTAAATAAAAGCTGTTGCAATGATATTTCCATGCTGAACTGAGTTGTTCTGGGTCAAATATGAAGGCAAACCCACTTTCCTTTCAGTATTTTGCTGCAATTGGCAGAAACAAGCATATTTGCTCATTCGGCCTGAAAATGCTTTTAAGCGCATAAAAACTTACACTCTTGATTTCTGGCTAAATAAAAGCTGTTGCAATGATATTTCCATGCTGAACTGAGTTGTTCTGGGTCAAATATGAAGGCAAACCCACTTTCCTTTCAGTATTTTGCTGCAATTGGCAGAAACAAGCATATTTGCTCATTCGGCCTGAAAATGCTTTTAAGCGCATAAAAACTTACACTCTTGATTTCTGGCTAAATAAAAGCTGTTGCAATGATATTTCCATGCTGAACTGAGTTGTTCTGGGTCAAATATGAAGGCAAACCCACTTTCCTTTCAGTATTATGCTGCAATTGGAAGATATCAGCTCATTTGGCCTGAAAATGCTTTTAAGCGCATAAAAACTTACACTCTTGATTTCTGGCTAAATAAAAGCTGTTGCAATGATATTTCCATGCTGAACTGAGTTGTTCTGGGTCAAATATGAAGGCAAACCCACTTTCCTTTCAGTATTTTGCTGCAATTGGCAGAAACAAGCATATTTGCTCATTCGGCCTGAAAATGCTTTTAAGCGCATAAAAACTTACACTCTTGATTTCTGGCTAAATAAAAGCTGTTGCAATTATATTTCCATGCTGAACTGAGTTGTTCTGGGTCAAATATGAAGGCAAACCCACTTTCCTTTCAGTATTTTGCTGCAATTGGCAGAAACAAGCATATTTGCTCATTCGGCCTGAAAATGCTTTTAAGCGCATAAAAACTTACACTCTTTATTTCTGGCTAAATAAAAGCTGTTGCAATGATATTTCCATGCTGAACTGAGTTGTTCTGGGTCAAATATGAAGGCAAACCCACTTTCCTTTCAGTATTATGCTGCAATTGGAAGATATCAGCTCATTTGGCCTGAAAATGCTTTTAAGCGCATAAAAACTTACACTCTTGATTTCTGGCTAAATAAAAGCTGTTGCAATGATATTTCCATGCTGAACTGAGTTGTTCTGGGTCAAATATGAAGGCAAACCCACTTTCCTTTCAGTATTTTGCTGCAATTGGCAGAAACAAGCATATTTGCTCATTCGGCCTGAAAATGCTTTTAAGCGCATAAAAACTTACACTCTTGATTTCTGGCTAAATAAAAGCTGTTGCAATGATATTTCCATGCTGAACTGAGTTGTTCTGGGTCAAATATGAAGGCAAACCCACTTTCCTTTCAGTATTATGCTGCAATTGGAAGATATCAGCTCATTTGGCCTGCAAATGCTTTTAAGCGCATAAAAACTTACACTCTTGATTTCTGGCTAAATAAAAGCTGTTGCAATGATATTTCCATGCTGAACTGAGTTGTTCTGGGTCAAATATGAAGGCAAACCCACTTTCCTTTCAGTATTTTGCTGCAATTGGCAGAAACAAGCATAATTGCTCATTCGGCCTGAAAATGCTTTTAAGCGCATAAAAACTTACACTCTTGATTTCTGGCTAAATAAAAGCTGTTGCAATGATATTTCCATGCTGAACTGAGTTGTTCTGGGTCAAATATGAAGGCAAACCCACTTTCCTTTCAGTATTTTGCTGCAATTGGCAGAAACAAGCATATTTGCTCATTCGGCCTGAAAATGCTTTTAAGCGCATAAAAACTTACACTCTTGATTTCTGGCTAAATAAAAGCTGTTGCAATGATATTTCCATGCTGAACTGAGTTGTTCTGGGTCAAATATGAAGGCAAACCCACTTTCCTTTCAGTATTTTGCTGCAATTGGCAGAAACAAGCATATTTGCTCATTCGGCCTGAAAATGCTTTTAAGCGCATCAAAACTTACACTCTTGATTTCTGGCTAAATAAAAGCTGTTGCAATGATTTTTCCATGCTGAACTGAGTTGTTCTGGGTCAAATATGAAGGCAAACCCACTTTCCTTTCAGTATTTTGCTGCAATTGGCAGAAACAAGCATATTTGCTCATTCGGCCTGAAAATGCTTTTAAGCGCATAAAAACTTACACTCTTGATTTCTGGCTAAATAAAAGCTGTTGCAATGATATTTCCATGCTGAACTGAGTTGTTCTGGGTCAAATATGAAGGCAAACCCACTTTCCTTTCAGTATTATGCTGCAATTGGAAGATATCAGCTCATTTGGCCTGAAAATGCTTTTAAGCGCATAAAAACTTACACTCTTGATTTCTGGCTAAATAAAAGCTGTTGCAATGATATTTCCATGCTGAACTGAGTTGTTCTGGGTCAAATATGAAGGCAAACCCACTTTCCTTTTTAGTATTTTGCTGCAATTGGCAGAAACAAGCATATTTGCTCATTTGGCCTGAAAATGCTTTTAAGCGCATAAAAACTTACACTCTTGATTTCTGGCTAAATAAAAGCTGTTGCAATGATATTTCCATGCTGAACTGAGTTGTTCTGGGTCAAATATGAAGGCAAACCCACTTTCCTTTCAGTATTTTGCTGCAATTGGCAGAAACAAGCATATTTGCTCATTCGGCCTGAAAATGCTTTTAAGCGCATAAAAACTTACACTCTTGATTTCTGGCTAAATAAAAGCTGTTGCAATGATATTTCCATGCTGAACTGAGTTGTTCTGGGTCAAATATGAAGGCAAACCCACTTTCCTTTCAGTATTTTGCTGCAATTGGCAGAAACAAGCATATTTGCTCATTCGGCCTGAAAATGCTTTTAAGCGCATAAAAACTTACACTCTTTATTTCTGGCTAAATAAAAGCTGTTGCAATGATATTTCCATGCTGAACTGAGTTGTTCTGGGTCAAATATGAAGGCAAACCCACTTTCCTTTCAGTATTATGCTGCAATTGGAAGATATCAGCTCATTTGGCCTGAAAATGCTTTTAAGCGCATAAAAACTTACACTCTTGATTTCTGGCTAAATAAAAGCTGTTGCAATGATATTTCCATGCTGAACTGAGTTGTTCTGGGTCAAATATGAAGGCAAACCCACTTTCCTTTCAGTATTTTGCTGCAATTGGCAGAAACAAGCATATTTGCTCATTCGGCCTGAAAATGCTTTTAAGCGCATAAAAACTTACACTCTTGATTTCTGGCTAAATAAAAGCTGTTGCAATGATATTTCCATGCTGAACTGAGTTGTTCTGGGTCAAATATGAAGGCAAACCCACTTTCCTTTCAGTATTTTGCTGCAATTGGCAGAAACAAGCATATTTGCTCATTCGGCCTGAAAATGCTTTTAAGCGCATAAAAACTTACACTCTTGATTTCTGGCTAAATAAAAGCTGTTGCAATGATATTTCCATGCTGAACTGAGTTGTTCTGGGTCAAATATGAAGGCAAACCCACTTTCCTTTCAGTATTATGCTGCAATTGGAAGATATCAGCTCATTTGGCCTGAAAATGCTTTTAAGCGCATAAAAACTTACACTCTTGATTTCTGGCTAAATAAAAGCTGTTGCAATGATATTTCCATGCTGAACTGAGTTGTTCTGGGTCAAATATGAAGGCAAACCCACTTTCCTTTCAGTATTTTGCTGCAATTGGCAGAAACAAGCATATTTGCTCATTCGGCCTGAAAATGCTTTTAAGCGCATAAAAACTTACACTCTTGATTTCTGGCTAAATAAAAGCTGTTGCAATTATATTTCCATGCTGAACTGAGTTGTTCTGGGTCAAATATGAAGGCAAACCCACTTTCCTTTCAGTATTTTGCTGCAATTGGCAGAAACAAGCATATTTGCTCATTCGGCCTGAAAATGCTTTTAAGCGCATAAAAACTTACACTCTTTATTTCTGGCTAAATAAAAGCTGTTGCAATGATATTTCCATGCTGAACTGAGTTGTTCTGGGTCAAATATGAAGGCAAACCCACTTTCCTTTCAGTATTATGCTGCAATTGGAAGATATCAGCTCATTTGGCCTGAAAATGCTTTTAAGCGCATAAAAACTTACACTCTTGATTTCTGGCTAAATAAAAGCTGTTGCAATGATATTTCCATGCTGAACTGAGTTGTTCTGGGTCAAATATGAAGGCAAACCCACTTTCCTTTCAGTATTTTGCTGCAATTGGCAGAAACAAGCATATTTGCTCATTCGGCCTGAAAATGCTTTTAAGCGCATAAAAACTTACACTCTTGATTTCTGGCTAAATAAAAGCTGTTGCAATGATATTTCCATGCTGAACTGAGTTGTTCTGGGTCAAATATGAAGGCAAACCCACTTTCCTTTCAGTATTATGCTGCAATTGGAAGATATCAGCTCATTTGGCCTGCAAATGCTTTTAAGCGCATAAAAACTTACACTCTTGATTTCTGGCTAAATAAAAGCTGTTGCAATGATATTTCCATGCTGAACTGAGTTGTTCTGGGTCAAATATGAAGGCAAACCCACTTTCCTTTCAGTATTTTGCTGCAATTGGCAGAAACAAGCATAATTGCTCATTCGGCCTGAAAATGCTTTTAAGCGCATAAAAACTTACACTCTTGATTTCTGGCTAAATAAAAGCTGTTGCAATGATATTTCCATGCTGAACTGAGTTGTTCTGGGTCAAATATGAAGGCAAACCCACTTTCCTTTCAGTATTTTGCTGCAATTGGCAGAAACAAGCATATTTGCTCATTCGGCCTGAAAATGCTTTTAAGCGCATAAAAACTTACACTCTTGATTTCTGGCTAAATAAAAGCTGTTGCAATGATATTTCCATGCTGAACTGAGTTGTTCTGGGTCAAATATGAAGGCAAACCCACTTTCCTTTCAGTATTTTGCTGCAATTGGCAGAAACAAGCATATTTGCTCATTCGGCCTGAAAATGCTTTTAAGCGCATCAAAACTTACACTCTTGATTTCTGGCTAAATAAAAGCTGTTGCAATGATTTTTCCATGCTGAACTGAGTTGTTCTGGGTCAAATATGAAGGCAAACCCACTTTCCTTTCAGTATTTTGCTGCAATTGGCAGAAACAAGCATATTTGCTCATTCGGCCTGAAAATGCTTTTAAGCGCATAAAAACTTACACTCTTGATTTCTGGCTAAATAAAAGCTGTTGCAATGATATTTCCATGCTGAACTGAGTTGTTCTGGGTCAAATATGAAGGCAAACCCACTTTCCTTTCAGTATTATGCTGCAATTGGAAGATATCAGCTCATTTGGCCTGAAAATGCTTTTAAGCGCATAAAAACTTACACTCTTGATTTCTGGCTAAATAAAAGCTGTTGCAATGATATTTCCATGCTGAACTGAGTTGTTCTGGGTCAAATATGAAGGCAAACCCACTTTCCTTTTTAGTATTTTGCTGCAATTGGCAGAAACAAGCATATTTGCTCATTTGGCCTGAAAATGCTTTTAAGCGCATAAAAACTTACACTCTTGATTTCTGGCTAAATAAAAGCTGTTGCAATGATATTTCCATGCTGAACTGAGTTGTTCTGGGTCAAATATGAAGGCAAACCCACTTTCCTTTCAGTATTTTGCTGCAATTGGCAGAAACAAGCATATTTGCTCATTCGGCCTGAAAATGCTTTTAAGCGCATAAAAACTTACACTCTTGATTTCTGGCTAAATAAAAGCTGTTGCAATGATATTTCCATGCTGAACTGAGTTGTTCTGGGTCAAATATGAAGGCAAACCCACTTTCCTTTCAGTATTTTGCTGCAATTGGCAGAAACAAGCATATTTGCTCATTCGGCCTGAAAATGCTTTTAAGCGCATAAAAACTTACACTCTTGATTTCTGGCTAAATAAAAGCTGTTGCAATGATATTTCCATGCTGAACTGAGTTGTTCTGGGTCAAATATGAAGGCAAACCCACTTTCCTTTCAGTATTTTGCTGCAATTGGCAGAAACAAGCATATTTGCTCATTCGGCCTGAAAATGCTTTTAAGCGCATAAAAACTTACACTCTTTATTTCTGGCTAAATAAAAGCTGTTGCAATGATATTTCCATGCTGAACTGAGTTGTTCTGGGTCAAATATGAAGGCAAACCCACTTTCCTTTCAGTATTATGCTGCAATTGGAAGATATCAGCTCATTTGGCCTGAAAATGCTTTTAAGCGCATAAAAACTTACACTCTTGATTTCTGGCTAAATAAAAGCTGTTGCAATGATATTTCCATGCTGAACTGAGTTGTTCTGGGTCAAATATGAAGGCAAACCCACTTTCCTTTCAGTATTTTGCTGCAATTGGCAGAAACAAGCATATTTGCTCATTCGGCCTGAAAATGCTTTTAAGCGCATAAAAACTTACACTCTTGATTTCTGGCTAAATAAAAGCTGTTGCAATGATATTTCCATGCTGAACTGAGTTGTTCTGGGTCAAATATGAAGGCAAACCCACTTTCCTTTCAGTATTATGCTGCAATTGGAAGATATCAGCTCATTTGGCCTGCAAATGCTTTTAAGCGCATAAAAACTTACACTCTTGATTTCTGGCTAAATAAAAGCTGTTGCAATGATATTTCCATGCTGAACTGAGTTGTTCTGGGTCAAATATGAAGGCAAACCCACTTTCCTTTCAGTATTTTGCTGCAATTGGCAGAAACAAGCATATTTGCTCATTCGGCCTGAAAATGCTTTTAAGCGCATAAAAACTTACACTCTTGATTTCTGGCTAAATAAAAGCTGTTGCAATGATATTTCCATGCTGAACTGAGTTGTTCTGGGTCAAATATGAAGGCAAACCCACTTTCCTTTCAGTATTTTGCTGCAATTGGCAGAAACAAGCATATTTGCTCATTCGGCCTGAAAATGCTTTTAAGCGCATAAAAACTTACACTCTTGATTTCTGGCTAAATAAAAGCTGTTGCAATGATATTTCCATGCTGAACTGAGTTGTTCTGGGTCAAATATGAAGGCAAACCCACTTTCATTTCAGTATTTTGCTGCAATTGGCAGAAACAAGCATATTTGCTCATTCGGCCTGAAAATGCTTTTAAGCGCATAAAAACTTACACTCTTGATTTCTGGCTAAATAAAAGCTGTTGCAATGATATTTCCATGCTGAACTGAGTTGTTCTGGGTCAAATATGAAGGCAAACCCACTTTCCTTTCAGTATTTTGCTGCAATTGGCAGAAACAAGCATATTTGCTCATTCGGCCTGAAAATGCTTTTAAGCGCATAAAAACTTACACTCTTGATATCTGGCTAAATAAAAGCTGTTGCAATGATATTTCCATGCTGAACTGAGTTGTTCTGGGTCAAATATGAAGGCAAACCCACTTTCCTTTCAGTATTATGCTGCAATTGGAAGATATCAGCTCATTTGGCCTGAAAATGCTTTTAAGCGCATAAAAACTTACACTCTTGATTTCTGGCTAAATAAAAGCTGTTGCAATGATATTTCCATGCTGAACTGAGTTGTTCTGGGTCAAATATGAAGGCAAACCCACTTTCCTTTCAGTATTTTGCTGCAATTGGCAGAAACAAGCATATTTGCTCATTCGGCCTGAAAATGCTTTTAAGCGCATAAAAACTTACACTCTTGATTTCTGGCTAAATAAAAGCTGTTGCAATGATATTTCCATGCTGAACTGAGTTGTTCTGGGTCAAATATGAAGGCAAACCCACTTTCCTTTCAGTATTTTGCTGCAATTGGCAGAAACAAGCATATTTGCTCATTCGGCCTGAAAATGCTTTTAAGCGCATAAAAACTTACACTCTTTATTTCTGGCTAAATAAAAGCTGTTGCAATGATATTTCCATGCTGAACTGAGTTGTTCTGGGTCAAATATGAAGGCAAACCCACTTTCCTTTCAGTATTATGCTGCAATTGGAAGATATCAGCTCATTTGGCCTGAAAATGCTTTTAAGCGCATAAAAACTTACACTCTTGATTTCTGGCTAAATAAAAGCTGTTGCAATGATATTTCCATGCTGAACTGAGTTGTTCTGGGTCAAATATGAAGGCAAACCCACTTTCCTTTCAGTATTTTGCTGCAATTGGCAGAAACAAGCATATTTGCTCATTCGGCCTGAAAATGCTTTTAAGCGCATAAAAACTTACACTCTTGATTTCTGGCTAAATAAAAGCTGTTGCAATGATATTTCCATGCTGAACTGAGTTGTTCTGGGTCAAATATGAAGGCAAACCCACTTTCCTTTCAGTATTATGCTGCAATTGGAAGATATCAGCTCATTTGGCCTGAAAATGCTTTTAAGCGCATAAAAACTTACACTCTTGATTTCTGGCTAAATAAAAGCTGTTGCAATGATATTTCCATGCTGAACTGAGTTGTTCTGGGTCAAATATGAAGGCAAACCCACTTTCCTTTCAGTATTTTGCTGCAATTGGCAGAAACAAGCATATTTGCTCATTCGGCCTGAAAATGCTTTTAAGCGCATAAAAACTTACACTCTTGATTTCTGGCTAAATAAAAGCTGTTGCAATGATATTTCCATGCTGAACTGAGTTGTTCTGGGTCAAATATGAAGGCAAACCCACTTTCCTTTCAGTATTTTGCTGCAATTGGCAGAAACAAGCATATTTGCTCATTCGGCCTGAAAATGCTTTTAAGCGCATAAAAACTTACACTCTTGATTTCTGGCTAAATAAAAGCTGTTGCAATGATATTTCCATGCTGAACTGAGTTGTTCTGGGTCAAATATGAAGGCAAACCCACTTTCCTTTCAGTATTATGCTGCAATTGGAAGATATCAGCTCATTTGGCCTGAAAATGCTTTTAAGCGCATAAAAACTTACACTCTTGATTTCTGGCTAAATAAAAGCTGTTGCAATGATATTTCCATGCTGAACTGAGTTGTTCTGGGTCAAATATGAAGGCAAACCAACTTTCCTTTCAGTATTTTGCTGCAATTGGCAGAAACAAGTATATTTGCTCATTCGGCCTGAAAATGCTTTTAAGCGCATAAAAACTTACACTCTTGATTTCTGGCTAAATAAAAGCTGTTGCAATGATATTTCCATGCTGAACTGAGTTGTTCTGGGTCAAATATGAAGGCAAACCCACTTTCCTTTCAGTATTTTGCTGCAATTGGCAGAAACAAGCATATTTGCTCATTCGGCCTGAAAATGCTTTTAAGCGCATAAAAACTTACACTCTTGATTTCTGGCTAAATAAAAGCTGTTGCAATGATATTTCCATGCTGAACTGAGTTGTTCTGGGTCAAATATGAAGGCAAACCCACTTTCCTTTCAGTATTATGCTGCAATTGGAAGATATCAGCTCATTTGGCCTGAAAATGCTTTTAAGCGCATAAAAACTTACACTCTTGATTTCTGGCTAAATAAAAGCTGTTGCAATGATATTTCCATGCTGAACTGAGTTGTTCTGGGTCAAATATGAAGGCAAACCCACTTTCCTTTCAGTATTTTGCTGCAATTGGCAGAAACAAGCATATTTGCTCATTCGGCCTGAAAATGCTTTTAAGCGCATAAAAACTTACACTCTTGATTTCTGGCTAAATAAAAGCTGTTGCAATGATATTTCCATGCTGAACTGAGTTGTTCTGGGTCAAATATGAAGGCAAACCCACTTTCCTTTCAGTATTTTGCTGCAATTGGCAGAAACAAGCATATTTGCTCATTCGGCCTGAAAATGCTTTTAAGCGCATAAAAACTTACACTCTTGATTTCTGGCTAAATAAAAGCTGTTGCAATGATATTTCCATGCTGAACTGAGTTGTTCTGGGTCAAATATGAAGGCAAACCCACTTTCCTTTCAGTATTATGCTGCAATTGGAAGATATCAGCTCATTTGGCCTGAAAATGCTTTTAAGCGCATAAAAACTTACACTCTTGATTTCTGGCTAAATAAAAGCTGTTGCAATGATATTTCCATGCTGAACTGAGTTGTTCTGGGTCAAATATGAAGGCAAACCCACTTTCCTTTCAGTATTATGCTGCAATTGGAAGATATCAGCTCATTTGGCCTGCAAATGCTTTTAAGCGCATAAAAACTTACACTCTTGATTTCTGGCTAAATAAAAGCTGTTGCAATGATATTTCCATGGTGAACTGAGTTGTTCTGGGTCAAATATGAAGGCAAACCCACTTTCCTTTCAGTATTTTGCTGCAATTGGCAGAAACAAGCATATTTGCTCATTCGGCCTGAAAATGCTTTTAAGCGCATAAAAACTTACACTCTTGATTTCTGGCTAAATAAAAGCTGTTGCAATGATATTTCCATGCTGAACTGAGTTGTTCTGGGTCAAATATGAAGGCAAACCCACTTTCCTTTCAGTATTTTGCTGCAATTGGCAGAAACAAGCATATTTGCTCATTCGGCCTGAAAATGCTTTTAAGCGCATAAAAACTTACACTCTTGATTTCTGGCTAAATAAAAGCTGTTGCAATGATATTTCCATGCTGAACTGAGTTGTTCTGGGTCAAATATGAAGGCAAACCCACTTTCCTTTCAGTATTTTGCTGCAATTGGCAGAAACAAGCATATTTGCTCATTCGGCCTGAAAATGCTTTTAAGCGCATCAAAACTTACACTCTTGATTTCTGGCTAAATAAAAGCTGTTGCAATGATATTTCCATGCTGAACTGAGTTGTTCTGGGTCAAATATGAAGGCAAACCCACTTTCATTTCAGTATTTTGCTGCAATTGGCAGAAACAAGCATATTTGCTCATTCGGCCTGAAAATGCTTTTAAGCGCATAAAAACTTACACTCTTGATTTCTGGCTAAATAAAAGCTGTTGCAATGATATTTCCATGCTGAACTGAGTTGTTCTGGGTCAAATATGAAGGCAAACCCACTTTCCTTTCAGTATTTTGCTGCAATTGGCAGAAACAAGCATATTTGCTCATTCGGCCTGAAAATGCTTTTAAGCGCATAAAAACTTACACTCTTGATTTCTGGCTAAATAAAAGCTGTTGCAATGATATTTCCATGCTGAACTGAGTTGTTCTGGGTCAAATATGAAGGCAAACCCACTTTCCTTTCAGTATTATGCTGCAATTGGAAGATATCAGCTCATTTGGCCTGAAAATGCTTTTAAGCGCATAAAAACTTACACTCTTGATTTCTGGCTAAATAAAAGCTGTTGCAATGATATTTCCATGCTGAACTGAGTTGTTCTGGGTCAAATATGAAGGCAAACCCACTTTCCTTTCAGTATTTTGCTGCAATTGGCAGAAACAAGCATATTTGCTCATTCGGCCTGAAAATGCTTTTAAGCGCATAAAAACTTACACTCTTGATTTCTGGCTAAATAAAAGCTGTTGCAATGATATTTCCATGCTGAACTGAGTTGTTCTGGGTCAAATATGAAGGCAAACCCACTTTCCTTTCAGTATTATGCTGCAATTGGAAGATATCAGCTCATTTGGCCTGAAAATGCTTTTAAGCGCATAAAAACTTACACTCTTGATTTCTGGCTAAATAAAAGCTGTTGCAATGATATTTCCATGCTGAACTGAGTTGTTCTGGGTCAAATATGAAGGCAAACCCACTTTCCTTTCAGTATTTTGCTGCAATTGGCAGAAACAAGCATATTTGCTCATTCGGCCTGAAAATGCTTTTAAGCGCATAAAAACTTACACTCTTGATTTCTGGCTAAATAAAAGCTGTTGCAATGATATTTCCATGCTGAACTGAGTTGTTCTGGGTCAAATATGAAGGCAAACCCACTTTCCTTTCAGTATTTTGCTGCAATTGGCAGAAACAAGCATATTTGCTCATTCGGCCTGAAAATGCTTTTAAGCGCATAAAAACTTACACTCTTGATTTCTGGCTAAATAAAAGCTGTTGCAATGATATTTCCATGCTGAACTGAGTTGTTCTGGGTCAAATATGAAGGCAAACCCACTTTCCTTTCAGTATTTTGCTGCAATTGGCAGAAACAAGCATATTTGCTCATTCGGCCTGAAAATGCTTTTAAGCGCATAAAAACTTACACTCTTGATTTCTGGCTAAATAAAAGCTGTTGCAATGATATTTCCATGCTGAACTGAGTTGTTCTGGGTCAAATATGAAGGCAAACCCACTTTCCTTTCAGTATTATGCTGCAATTGGAAGATATCAGCTCATTTGGCCTGAAAATGCTTTTAAGCGCATAAAAACTTACACTCTTGATTTCTGGCTAAATAAAAGCTGTTGCAATGATATTTCCATGCTGAACTGAGTTGTTCTGGGTCAAATATGAAGGCAAACCCACTTTCCTTTAAGTATTATGCTGCAATTGGAAAATATCAGCTCATTTGGCCTGAAAATGCTTTTAAGCGCATAAAAACTTACACTCTTGATTTCTGGCTAAATAAAAGCTGTTGCAATGATATTTCCATGCTGAACTGAGTTGTTCTGGGTCAAATATGAAGGCAAACCCACTTTCCTTTCAGTATTTTGCTGCAATTGGCAGAAACAAGCATATTTGCTCATTCGGCCTGAAAAAGCTTTTAAGCGCATAAAAACTTACACTCTTGATTTCTGGCTAAATAAAAGCTGTTGCAATGATATTTCCATGCTGAACTGAGTTGTTCTGGGTCAAATATGAAGGCAAACCCACTTTCCTTTCAGTATTTTGCTTTAATTGGCAGAAACAAGCATATTTGCTCATTTGGCCTGAAAATGCTTTTAAGCGCATAAAAACTTACACTCTTGATTTCTGGCTAAATAAAAGCTGTTGCAATGATATTTCCATGCTGAACTGAGTTGTTCTGGGTCAAATATGAAGGCAAACCCACTTTCCTTTCAGTATTTTGCTGCAATTGGCAGAAACAAGCATATTTGCTCATTCGGCCTGAAAATGCATTTAAGCGCATAAAAACTTACACTCTTGATTTATGGCTAAATAAAAGCTGTTGCAATGATATTTCCATGCTGAACTGAGTTGTTCTGCGTCAAATATGAAGGCAAACCCACTTTCCTTTCAGTATTATGCTGCAATTGGAAGATATCAGCTCATTTGGCCTGAAAATGCTTTTAAGCGCATAAAAACTTACACTCTTGATTTCTGGCTAAATAAAAGCTGTTGCAATGATATTTCCATGCTGAACTGAGTTGTTCTGGGTCAAATATGAAGGCAAACCCACTTTCCTTTCAGTATTTTGCTGCAATTGGCAGAAACAAGCATATTTGCTCATTCGGCCTGAAAATGCTTTTAAGCGCATAAAAACTTACACTCTTGATTTCTGGCTAAATAAAAGCTGTTGCAATGATATTTCCATGCTGAACTGAGTTGTTCTGGGTCAAATATGAAGGCAAACCCACTTTCCTTTCAGTATTATGCTGCAATTGGAAGATATCAGCTCATTTGGCCTGAAAATGCTTTTAAGCGCATAAAAACTTACACTCTTGATTTCTGGCTAAATAAAAGCTGTTGCAATGATATTTCCATGCTGAACTGAGTTGTTCTGGGTCAAATATGAAGGCAAACCCACTTTCCTTTCAGTATTTTGCTGCAATTGGCAGAAACAAGCATATTTGCTCATTCGGTCTGAAAATGCTTTTAAGCGCATAAAAACTTACACTCTTGATTTCTGGCTAAATAAAAGCTGTTGCAATGATATTTCCATGCTGAACTGAGTTGTTCTGGGTCAAATATGAAGGCAAACCCACTTTCCTTTCAGTATTTTGCTGCAATTGGCAGAAACAAGCATATTTGCTCATTCGGCCTGAAAATGCTTTTAAGCGCATAAAAACTTACACTCTTGATTTCTGGCTAAATAAAAGCTGTTGCAATGATATTTCCATGCTGAACTGAGTTGTTCTGGGTCAAATATGAAGGCAAACCCACTTTCCTTTAAGTATTATGCTGCAATTGGAAAATATCAGCTCATTTGGCCTGAAAATGCTTTTAAGCGCATAAAAACTTACACTCTTGATTTCTGGCTAAATAAAAGCTGTTGCAATGATATTTCCATGCTGAACTGAGTTGTTCTGGGTCAAATATGAAGGCAAACCCACTTTCCTTTCAGTATTATGCTGCAATTGGAAGATATCAGCTCATTTGGCCTGAAAATGCTTTTAAGCGCATAAAAACTTACACTCTTGATTTCTGGCTAAATAAAAGCTGTTGCAATGATATTTCCATGCTGAACTGAGTTGTTCTGGGTCAAATATGAAGGCAAACCCACTTTCCTTTCAGTATTTTGCTGCAATTGGCAGAAACAAGCATATTTGCTCATTCGGTCTGAAAATGCTTTTAAGCGCATAAAAACTTACACTCTTGATTTCTGGCTAAATAAAAGCTGTTGCAATGATATTTCCATGCTGAACTGAGTTGTTCTGGGTCAAATATGAAGGCAAACCCACTTTCCTTTCAGTATTTTGCTGCAATTGGCAGAAACAAGCATATTTGCTCATTCGGCCTGAAAATGCTTTTAAGCGCATAAAAACTTACACTCTTGATTTCTGGCTAAATAAAAGCTGTTGCAATGATATTTCCATGCTGAACTGAGTTGTTCTGGGTCAAATATGAAGGCAAACCCACTTTCCTTTAAGTATTATGCTGCAATTGGAAAATATCAGCTCATTTGGCCTGAAAATGCTTTTAAGCGCATAAAAACTTACACTCTTGATTTCTGGCTAAATAAAAGCTGTTGCAATGATATTTCCATGCTGAACTGAGTTGTTCTGGGTCAAATATGAAGGCAAACCCACTTTCCTTTCAGTATTATGCTGCAATTGGAAGATATCAGCTCATTTGGCCTGAAAATGCTTTTAAGCGCATAAAAACTTACACTCTTGATTTCTGGCTAAATAAAAGCTGTTGCAATGATATTTCCATGCTGAACTGAGTTGTTCTGGGTCAAATATGAAGGCAAACCCACTTTCCTTTCAGTATTTTGCTGCAATTGGCAGAAACAAGCATATTTGCTCATTCGGCCTGAAAATGCTTTTAAGCGCATAAAAACTTACACTCTTGATTTCTGGCTAAATAAAAGCTGTTGCAATGATATTTCCATGCTGAACTGAGTTGTTCTGGGTCAAATATGAAGGCAAACCCACTTTCCTTTCAGTATTTTGCTGCAATTGGCAGAAACAAGCATATTTGCTCATTCGGCCTGAAAATGCTTTTAAGCGCATAAAAACTTACACTCTTGATTTCTGGCTAAATAAAAGCTGTTGCAATGATATTTCCATGCTGAACTGAGTTGTTCTGGGTCAAATATGAAGGCAAACCCACTTTCCTTTAAGTATTATGCTGCAATTGGAAAATATCAGCTCATTTGGCCTGAAAATGCTTTTAAGCGCATAAAAACTTACACTCTTGATTTCTGGCTAAATAAAAGCTGTTGCAATGATATTTCCATGCTGAACTGAGTTGTTCTGGGTCAAATATGAAGGCAAACCCACTTTCCTTTCAGTATTTTGCTGCAATTGGCAGAAACAAGCATATTTGCTCATTCGGCCTGAAAATGCTTTTAAGCGCATAAAAACTTACACTCTTGATTTCTGGCTAAATAAAAGCTGTTGCAATGATATTTCCATGCTGAACTGAGTTGTTCTGGGTCAAATATGAAGGCAAACCCACTTTCCTTTCAGTATTTTGCTGCAATTGGCAGAAACAAGCATATTTGCTCATTCGGCCTGAAAATGCTTTTAAGCGCATAAAAACTTACACTCTTGATTTCTGGCTAAATAAAAGCTGTTGCAATGATATTTCCATGCTGAACTGAGTTGTTCTGTGTCAAATATGAAGGCAAACCCACTTTCCTTTCAGTATTTTGCTGCAATTGGCAGAAACAAGCATATTTGCTCATTCGGCCTGAAAATGCTTTTAAGCGCATAAAAACTTACACTCTTGATTTCTGGCTAAATAAAAGCTGTTGCAATGATATTTCCATGCTGAACTGAGTTGTTCTGGGTCAAATATGAAGGCAAACCCACTTTCCTTTAAGTATTTTGCTGCAATTGGCAGAAACAAGCATATTTGCTCATTTGGCCTGAAAATGCTTTTAAGCGCATAAAAACTTACACTCTTGATTTCTGGCTAAATAAAAGCTGTTGCAATGATATTTCCATGCTGAACTGAGTTGTTCTGGGTCAAATATGAAGGCAAACCCACTTTCCTTTCAGTATTTTGCTGCAATTGGCAGAAACAAGCATATTTGCTCATTCGGCCTGAAAATGCTTTTAAGCGCATAAAAACTTACACTCTTGATTTCTGGCTAAATAAAAGCTGTTGCAATGATATTTCCATGCTGAACTGAGTTGTTCTGGGTCAAATATGAAGGCAAACCCACTTTCCTTTCAGTATTTTGCTGCAATTGGCAGAAACAAGCATATTTGCTCATTTGGCCTGAAAATGCTTTTAAGCGCATAAAAACTTACACTCTTGATTTCTGGCTAAATAAAAGCTGTTGCAATGATATTTCCATGCTGAACTGAGTTGTTCTGGGTCAAATATGAAGGCAAACCCACTTTCCTTTCAGTATTTTGCTGCAATTGGCAGTAACAAGCATATTTGCTCATTCGGCCTGAAAATGCTTTTAAGCGCATAAAAACTTACACTCTTGATTTCTGGCTAAATAAAAGCTGTTGCAATGATATTTCCATGCTGAACTGAGTTGTTCTGGGTCAAATATGAAGGCAAACCCACTTTCCTTTCAGTATTTTGCTGCAATTGGCAGAAACAAGCATATTTGCTCATTTGGCCTGAAAATGCTTTTAAGCGCATAAAAACTTACACTCTTGATTTCTGGCTAAATAAAAGCTCTTGCAATGATATTTCCATGCTGAACTGAGTTGTTCTGGGTCAAATATGAAGGCAAACCCACTTTCCTTTCAGTATTTTGCTGCAATTGGCAGAAACAAGCATATTTGCTCATTCGGCCTGAAAATGCTTTTAAGCGCATAAAAACTTACACTCTTGATTTCTGGCTAAATAAAAGCTGTTGCAATGATATTTCCATGCTGAACTGAGTTGTTCTGGGTCAAATATGAAGGCAAACCCACTTTCCTTTCAGTATTTTGCTGCAATTGGCAGAAACAAGCATATTTGCTCATTCGGCCTGAAAATGCTTTTAAGCGCATAAAAACTTACACTCTTGATTTCTGGCTAAATAAAAGCTGTTGCAATGATATTTCCATGCTGAACTGAGTTGTTCTGGGTCAAATATGAAGGCAAACCCACTTTCCTTTCAGTATTTTGCTGCAATTGGCAGAAACAAGCATATTTGCTCATTCGGCCTGAAAATGCTTTTAAGCGCATAAAAACTTACACTCTTGATTTCTGGCTAAATAAAAGCTGTTGCAATGATATTTCCATGCTGAACTGAGTTGTTCTGGGTCAAAAATGAAGGCAAACCCACTTTCCTTTCAGTATTTTGCTGCAATTGGCAGAAACAAGCATATTTGCTCATTTGGCCTGAAAATGCTTTTAAGCGCATAAAAACTTACACTCTTGATTTCTGGCTAAATAAAAGCTGTTGCAATGATATTTCCATGCTGAACTGAGTTGTTCTGGGTCAAATATGAAGGCAAACCCACTTTCCTTTCAGTATTTTGCTGCAATTGGCAGAAACAAGCATATTTGCTCATTCGGCCTGAAAATGCTTTTAAGCGCATAAAAACTTACACTCTTGATTTCTGGCTAAATAAAAGCTGTTGCAATGATATTTCCATGCTGAACTGAGTTGTTCTGGGTCAAATATGAAGGCAAACCCACTTTCCTTTCAGTAGTTTGCTGCAATTGGCAGAAACAAGCATATTTGCTCATTCGGCCTGAAAATGCTTTTAAGCGCATAAAAACTTACACTCTTGATTTCTGGCTAAATAAAAGCTGTTGCAATGATATTTCCATGCTGAACTGAGTTGTTCTGGGTCAAATATGAAGGCAAACCCACTTTCCTTTAAGTATTATGCTGCAATTGGAAAATATCAGCTCATTTGGCCTGAAAATGCTTTTAAGCGCATAAAAACTTACACTCTTGATTTCTGGCTAAATAAAAGCTGTTGCAATGATATTTCCATGATGAACTGAGTTGTTCTGGGTCAAATATGAAGGCAAACCCACTTTCCTTTCAGTATTTTGCTGCAATTGGCAGAAACAAGCATATTTGCTCATTCGGCCTGAAAATGCTTTTAAGCGCATAAAAACTTACACTCTTGATTTCTGGCTAAATAAAAGCTGTTGCAATGATATTTCCATGCTGAACTGAGTTGTTCTGGGTCAAATATGAAGGCAAACCCACTTTCCTTTCAGTATTTTGCTGCAATTGGCAGAAACAAGCATATTTGCTCATTCGGCCTGAAAATGCTTTTAAGCGCATAAAAACTTACACTCTTGATTTCTGGCTAAATAAAAGCTTTTGCAATGATATTTCCATGCTGAACTGAGTTGTTCTGGGTCAAATATGAAGGCAAACCCACTTTCCTTTCAGTATTTTGCTGCAATTGGCAGAAACAAGCATATTTGCTCATTTGGCCTGAAAATGCTTTTAAGCGCATAAAAACTTACACTCTTGATTTCTGGCTAAATAAAAGCTTTTGCAATGATATTTCCATGCTGAACTGAGTTGTTCTGGGTCAAATATGAAGGCAAACCCACTTTCCTTTCAGTATTTTGCTGCAATTGGCAGAAACAAGCATATTTGCTCATTCGGCCTGAAAATGCTTTTAAGCGCATAAAAACTTACACTCTTGATTTCTGGCTAAATAAAAGCTGTTGCAATGATATTTCCATGCTGAACTGAGTTGTTCTGGGTCAAATATGAAGGCAAACCCACTTTCCTTTCAGTATTATGCTGCAATTGGAAGATATCAGCTCATTTGGCCTGAAAATGCTTTTAAGCGCATAAAAACTTACACTCTTGATTTCTGGCTAAATAAAAGCTGTTGCAATGATATTTCCATGCTGAACTGAGTTGTTCTGGGTCAAATATGAAGGCAAACCCACTTTCCTTTCAGTATTTTGCTGCAATTGGCAGAAACAAGCATATTTGCTCATTCGGCCTGAAAATGCTTTTAAGCGCATAAAAACTTACACTCTTGATTTCTGGCTAAATAAAAGCTGTTGCAATGATATTTCCATGCTGAACTGAGTTGTTCTGGGTCAAATATGAAGGCAAACCCACTTTCCTTTCAGTATTTTGCTGCAATTGGCAGAAACAAGCATATTTGCTCATTCGGCCTGAAAATGCTTTTAAGCGCATAAAAACTTACACTCTTGATTTCTGGCTAAATAAAAGCTGTTGCAATGATATTTCCATGCTGAACTGAGTTGTTCTGGGTCAAATATGAAGGCAAACCCACTTTCCTTTCAGTATTTTGCTGCAATTGGCAGAAACAAGCATATTTGCTCATTCGGCCTGAAAATGCTTTTAAGCGCATAAAAACTTACACTCTTGATTTCTGGCTAAATAAAAGCTGTTGCAATGATATTTCCATGCTGAACTGAGTTGTTCTGGGTCAAATATGAAGGCAAACCCACTTTCCTTTCAGTATTTTGCTGCAATTGGCAGAAACAAGCATATTTGCTCATTCGGCCTGAAAATGCTTTTAAGCGCATAAAAACTTACACTCTTGATTTCTGGCTAAATAAAAGCTGTTGCAATGATATTTCCATGCTGAACTGAGTTGTTCTGGGTCAAATATGAAGGCAAACCCACTTTCCTTTCAGTATTTTGCTGCAATTGGCAGAAACAAGCATATTTGCTCATTCGGCCTGAAAATGCTTTTAAGCGCATAAAAACTTACACTCTTGATTTCTGGCTAAATAAAAGCTGTTGCAATGATATTTCCATGCTGAACTGAGTTGTTCTGTGTCAAATATGAAGGCAAACCTACTTTCCTTTCAGTATTTTGCTGCAATTGGCAGAAACAAGCATATTTGCTCATTCGGCCTGAAAATGCTTTTAAGCGCATAAAAACTTACACTCTTTATTTCTGGCTAAATAAAAGCTGTTGCAATGATATTTCCATGCTGAACTGAGTTGTTCTGGGTCAAATATGAAGGCAAACCCACTTTCCTTTCAGTATTATGCTGCAATTGGAAGATATCAGCTCATTTGGCCTGAAAATGCTTTTAAGCGCATAAAAACTTACACTCTTGATTTCTGGCTAAATAAAAGCTGTTGCAATGATATTTCCATGCTGAACTGAGTTGTTCTGGGTCAAATATGAAGGCAAACCCACTTTCCTTTCAGTATTTTGCTGCAATTGGCAGAAACAAGCATATTTGCTCATTCGGCCTGAAAATGCTTTTAAGCGCATAAAAACTTACACTCTTGATTTCTGGCTAAATAAAAGCTGTTGCAATGATATTTCCATGCTGAACTGAGTTGTTCTGGGTCAAATATGAAGGCAAACCCACTTTCCTTTAAGTATTATGCTGCAATTGGAAAATATCAGCTCATTTGGCCTGAAAATGCTTTTAAGCGCATAAAAACTTACACTCTTGATTTCTGGCTAAATAAAAGCTGTTGCAATGATATTTCCATGCTGAACTGAGTTGTTCTGGGTCAAATATGAAGGCAAACCCACTTTCCTTTCAGTATTATGCTGCAATTGGAAGATATCAGCTCATTTGGCCTGAAAATGCTTTTAAGCGCATAAAAACTTACACTCTTGATTTCTGGCTAAATAAAAGCTGTTGCAATGATATTTCCATGCTGAACTGAGTTGTTCTGGGTCAAATATGAAGGCAAACCCACTTTCCTTTCAGTATTTTGCTGCAATTGGCAGAAACAAGCATATTTGCTCATTCGGCCTGAAAATGCTTTTAAGCGCATAAAAACTTACACTCTTGATTTCTGGCTAAATAAAAGCTGTTGCAATGATATTTCCATGCTGAACTGAGTTGTTCTGGGTCAAATATGAAGGCAAACCCACTTTCCTTTCAGTATTTTGCTGCAATTGGCAGAAACAAGCATATTTGCTCATTCGGCCTGAAAATGCTTTTAAGCGCATAAAAACTTACACTCTTGATTTCTGGCTAAATAAAAGCTGTTGCAATGATATTTCCATGCTGAACTGAGTTGTTCTGGGTCAAATATGAAGGCAAACCCACTTTCCTTTAAGTATTATGCTGCAATTGGAAAATATCAGCTCATTTGGCCTGAAAATGCTTTTAAGCGCATAAAAACTTACACTCTTGATTTCTGGCTAAATAAAAGCTGTTGCAATGATATTTCCATGCTGAACTGAGTTGTTCTGGGTCAAATATGAAGGCAAACCCACTTTCCTTTCAGTATTTTGCTGCAATTGGCAGAAACAAGCATATTTGCTCATTCGGCCTGAAAATGCTTTTAAGCGCATAAAAACTTACACTCTTGATTTCTGGCTAAATAAAAGCTGTTGCAATGATATTTCCATGCTGAACTGAGTTGTTCTGGGTCAAATATGAAGGCAAACCCACTTTCCTTTCAGTATTTTGCTGCAATTGGCAGAAACAAGCATATTTGCTCATTCGGCCTGAAAATGCTTTTAAGCGCATAAAAACTTACACTCTTGATTTCTGGCTAAATAAAAGCTGTTGCAATGATATTTCCATGCTGAACTGAGTTGTTCTGTGTCAAATATGAAGGCAAACCCACTTTCCTTTCAGTATTTTGCTGCAATTGGCAGAAACAAGCATATTTGCTCATTCGGCCTGAAAATGCTTTTAAGCGCATAAAAACTTACACTCTTGATTTCTGGCTAAATAAAAGCTGTTGCAATGATATTTCCATGCTGAACTGAGTTGTTCTGGGTCAAATATGAAGGCAAACCCACTTTCCTTTAAGTATTTTGCTGCAATTGGCAGAAACAAGCATATTTGCTCATTTGGCCTGAAAATGCTTTTAAGCGCATAAAAACTTACACTCTTGATTTCTGGCTAAATAAAAGCTGTTGCAATGATATTTCCATGCTGAACTGAGTTGTTCTGGGTCAAATATGAAGGCAAACCCACTTTCCTTTCAGTATTTTGCTGCAATTGGCAGAAACAAGCATATTTGCTCATTCGGCCTGAAAATGCTTTTAAGCGCATAAAAACTTACACTCTTGATTTCTGGCTAAATAAAAGCTGTTGCAATGATATTTCCATGCTGAACTGAGTTGTTCTGGGTCAAATATGAAGGCAAACCCACTTTCCTTTCAGTATTTTGCTGCAATTGGCAGAAACAAGCATATTTGCTCATTTGGCCTGAAAATGCTTTTAAGCGCATAAAAACTTACACTCTTGATTTCTGGCTAAATAAAAGCTGTTGCAATGATATTTCCATGCTGAACTGAGTTGTTCTGGGTCAAATATGAAGGCAAACCCACTTTCCTTTCAGTATTTTGCTGCAATTGGCAGTAACAAGCATATTTGCTCATTCGGCCTGAAAATGCTTTTAAGCGCATAAAAACTTACACTCTTGATTTCTGGCTAAATAAAAGCTGTTGCAATGATATTTCCATGCTGAACTGAGTTGTTCTGGGTCAAATATGAAGGCAAACCCACTTTCCTTTCAGTATTTTGCTGCAATTGGCAGAAACAAGCATATTTGCTCATTTGGCCTGAAAATGCTTTTAAGCGCATAAAAACTTACACTCTTGATTTCTGGCTAAATAAAAGCTCTTGCAATGATATTTCCATGCTGAACTGAGTTGTTCTGGGTCAAATATGAAGGCAAACCCACTTTCCTTTCAGTATTTTGCTGCAATTGGCAGAAACAAGCATATTTGCTCATTCGGCCTGAAAATGCTTTTAAGCGCATAAAAACTTACACTCTTGATTTCTGGCTAAATAAAAGCTGTTGCAATGATATTTCCATGCTGAACTGAGTTGTTCTGGGTCAAATATGAAGGCAAACCCACTTTCCTTTCAGTATTTTGCTGCAATTGGCAGAAACAAGCATATTTGCTCATTCGGCCTGAAAATGCTTTTAAGCGCATAAAAACTTACACTCTTGATTTCTGGCTAAATAAAAGCTGTTGCAATGATATTTCCATGCTGAACTGAGTTGTTCTGGGTCAAATATGAAGGCAAACCCACTTTCCTTTCAGTATTTTGCTGCAATTGGCAGAAACAAGCATATTTGCTCATTCGGCCTGAAAATGCTTTTAAGCGCATAAAAACTTACACTCTTGATTTCTGGCTAAATAAAAGCTGTTGCAATGATATTTCCATGCTGAACTGAGTTGTTCTGGGTCAAAAATGAAGGCAAACCCACTTTCCTTTCAGTATTTTGCTGCAATTGGCAGAAACAAGCATATTTGCTCATTTGGCCTGAAAATGCTTTTAAGCGCATAAAAACTTACACTCTTGATTTCTGGCTAAATAAAAGCTGTTGCAATGATATTTCCATGCTGAACTGAGTTGTTCTGGGTCAAATATGAAGGCAAACCCACTTTCCTTTCAGTATTTTGCTGCAATTGGCAGAAACAAGCATATTTGCTCATTCGGCCTGAAAATGCTTTTAAGCGCATAAAAACTTACACTCTTGATTTCTGGCTAAATAAAAGCTGTTGCAATGATATTTCCATGCTGAACTGAGTTGTTCTGGGTCAAATATGAAGGCAAACCCACTTTCCTTTCAGTAGTTTGCTGCAATTGGCAGAAACAAGCATATTTGCTCATTCGGCCTGAAAATGCTTTTAAGCGCATAAAAACTTACACTCTTGATTTCTGGCTAAATAAAAGCTGTTGCAATGATATTTCCATGCTGAACTGAGTTGTTCTGGGTCAAATATGAAGGCAAACCCACTTTCCTTTAAGTATTATGCTGCAATTGGAAAATATCAGCTCATTTGGCCTGAAAATGCTTTTAAGCGCATAAAAACTTACACTCTTGATTTCTGGCTAAATAAAAGCTGTTGCAATGATATTTCCATGATGAACTGAGTTGTTCTGGGTCAAATATGAAGGCAAACCCACTTTCCTTTCAGTATTTTGCTGCAATTGGCAGAAACAAGCATATTTGCTCATTCGGCCTGAAAATGCTTTTAAGCGCATAAAAACTTACACTCTTGATTTCTGGCTAAATAAAAGCTGTTGCAATGATATTTCCATGCTGAACTGAGTTGTTCTGGGTCAAATATGAAGGCAAACCCACTTTCCTTTCAGTATTTTGCTGCAATTGGCAGAAACAAGCATATTTGCTCATTCGGCCTGAAAATGCTTTTAAGCGCATAAAAACTTACACTCTTGATTTCTGGCTAAATAAAAGCTTTTGCAATGATATTTCCATGCTGAACTGAGTTGTTCTGGGTCAAATATGAAGGCAAACCCACTTTCCTTTCAGTATTTTGCTGCAATTGGCAGAAACAAGCATATTTGCTCATTTGGCCTGAAAATGCTTTTAAGCGCATAAAAACTTACACTCTTGATTTCTGGCTAAATAAAAGCTTTTGCAATGATATTTCCATGCTGAACTGAGTTGTTCTGGGTCAAATATGAAGGCAAACCCACTTTCCTTTCAGTATTTTGCTGCAATTGGCAGAAACAAGCATATTTGCTCATTCGGCCTGAAAATGCTTTTAAGCGCATAAAAACTTACACTCTTGATTTCTGGCTAAATAAAAGCTGTTGCAATGATATTTCCATGCTGAACTGAGTTGTTCTGGGTCAAATATGAAGGCAAACCCACTTTCCTTTCAGTATTATGCTGCAATTGGAAGATATCAGCTCATTTGGCCTGAAAATGCTTTTAAGCGCATAAAAACTTACACTCTTGATTTCTGGCTAAATAAAAGCTGTTGCAATGATATTTCCATGCTGAACTGAGTTGTTCTGGGTCAAATATGAAGGCAAACCCACTTTCCTTTCAGTATTTTGCTGCAATTGGCAGAAACAAGCATATTTGCTCATTCGGCCTGAAAATGCTTTTAAGCGCATAAAAACTTACACTCTTGATTTCTGGCTAAATAAAAGCTGTTGCAATGATATTTCCATGCTGAACTGAGTTGTTCTGGGTCAAATATGAAGGCAAACCCACTTTCCTTTCAGTATTTTGCTGCAATTGGCAGAAACAAGCATATTTGCTCATTCGGCCTGAAAATGCTTTTAAGCGCATAAAAACTTACACTCTTGATTTCTGGCTAAATAAAAGCTGTTGCAATGATATTTCCATGCTGAACTGAGTTGTTCTGGGTCAAATATGAAGGCAAACCCACTTTCCTTTCAGTATTTTGCTGCAATTGGCAGAAACAAGCATATTTGCTCATTCGGCCTGAAAATGCTTTTAAGCGCATAAAAACTTACACTCTTGATTTCTGGCTAAATAAAAGCTGTTGCAATGATATTTCCATGCTGAACTGAGTTGTTCTGGGTCAAATATGAAGGCAAACCCACTTTCCTTTCAGTATTTTGCTGCAATTGGCAGAAACAAGCATATTTGCTCATTCGGCCTGAAAATGCTTTTAAGCGCATAAAAACTTACACTCTTGATTTCTGGCTAAATAAAAGCTGTTGCAATGATATTTCCATGCTGAACTGAGTTGTTCTGGGTCAAATATGAAGGCAAACCCACTTTCCTTTCAGTATTTTGCTGCAATTGGCAGAAACAAGCATATTTGCTCATTCGGCCTGAAAATGCTTTTAAGCGCATAAAAACTTACACTCTTGATTTCTGGCTAAATAAAAGCTGTTGCAATGATATTTCCATGCTGAACTGAGTTGTTCTGTGTCAAATATGAAGGCAAACCTACTTTCCTTTCAGTATTTTGCTGCAATTGGCAGAAACAAGCATATTTGCTCATTCGGCCTGAAAATGCTTTTAAGCGCATAAAAACTTACACTCTTTATTTCTGGCTAAATAAAAGCTGTTGCAATGATATTTCCATGCTGAACTGAGTTGTTCTGGGTCAAATATGAAGGCAAACCCACTTTCCTTTCAGTATTATGCTGCAATTGGAAGATATCAGCTCATTTGGCCTGAAAATGCTTTTAAGCGCATAAAAACTTACACTCTTGATTTCTGGCTAAATAAAAGCTGTTGCAATGATATTTCCATGCTGAACTGAGTTGTTCTGGGTCAAATATGAAGGCAAACCCACTTTCCTTTCAGTATTTTGCTGCAATTGGCAGAAACAAGCATATTTGCTCATTCGGCCTGAAAATGCTTTTAAGCGCATAAAAACTTACACTCTTGATTTCTGGCTAAATAAAAGCTGTTGCAATGATATTTCCATGCTGAACTGAGTTGTTCTGGGTCAAATATGAAGGCAAACCCACTTTCCTTTCAGTATTTTGCTGCAATTGGCAGAAACAAGCATATTTGCTCATTCGGCCTGAAAATGCTTTTAAGCGCATAAAAACTTACACTCTTGATTTCTGGCTAAATAAAAGCTGTTGCAATGATATTTCCATGCTGAACTGAGTTGTTCTGGGTCAAATATGAAGGCAAACCCACTTTCCTTTCAGTATTATGCTGCAATTGGAAGATATCAGCTCATTTGGCCTGAAAATGCTTTTAAGCGCATAAAAACTTACACTCTTGATTTCTGGCTAAATAAAAGCTGTTGCAATGATATTTCCATGCTGAACTGAGTTGTTCTGGGTCAAATATGAAGGCAAACCCACTTTCCTTTCAGTATTTTGCTGCAATTGGCAGAAACAAGCATATTTGCTCATTCGGCCTGAAAATGCTTTTAAGCGCATAAAAACTTACACTCTTGATTTCTGGCTAAATAAAAGCTGTTGCAATGATATTTCCATGCTGAACTGAGTTGTTCTGGGTCAAATATGAAGGCAAACCCACTTTCCTTTCAGTATTTTGCTGCAATTGGCAGAAACAAGCATATTTGCTCATTCGGCCTGAAAATGCTTTTAAGCGCATAAAAACTTACACTCTTTATTTCTGGCTAAATAAAAGCTGTTGCAATGATATTTCCATGCTGAACTGAGTTGTTCTGGGTCAAATATGAAGGCAAACCCACTTTCCTTTCAGTATTATGCTGCAATTGGAAGATATCAGCTCATTTGGCCTGAAAATGCTTTTAAGCGCATAAAAACTTACACTCTTGATTTCTGGCTAAATAAAAGCTGTTGCAATGATATTTCCATGCTGAACTGAGTTGTTCTGGGTCAAATATGAAGGCAAACCCACTTTCCTTTCAGTATTTTGCTGCAATTGGCAGAAACAAGCATATTTGCTCATTCGGCCTGAAAATGCTTTTAAGCGCATAAAAACTTACACTCTTGATTTCTGGCTAAATAAAAGCTGTTGCAATGATATTTCCATGCTGAACTGAGTTGTTCTGGGTCAAATATGAAGGCAAACCCACTTTCCTTTCAGTATTATGCTGCAATTGGAAGATATCAGCTCATTTGGCCTGCAAATGCTTTTAAGCGCATAAAAACTTACACTCTTGATTTCTGGCTAAATAAAAGCTGTTGCAATGATATTTCCATGCTGAACTGAGTTGTTCTGGGTCAAATATGAAGGCAAACCCACTTTCCTTTCAGTATTTTGCTGCAATTGGCAGAAACAAGCATATTTGCTCATTCGGCCTGAAAATGCTTTTAAGCGCATAAAAACTTACACTCTTGATTTCTGGCTAAATAAAAGCTGTTGCAATGATATTTCCATGCTGAACTGAGTTGTTCTGGGTCAAATATGAAGGCAAACCCACTTTCCTTTCAGTATTTTGCTGCAATTGGCAGAAACAAGCATATTTGCTCATTCGGCCTGAAAATGCTTTTAAGCGCATAAAAACTTACACTCTTGATTTCTGGCTAAATAAAAGCTGTTGCAATGATATTTCCATGCTGAACTGAGTTGTTCTGGGTCAAATATGAAGGCAAACCCACTTTCCTTTCAGTATTTTGCTGCAATTGGCAGAAACAAGCATATTTGCTCATTCGGCCTGAAAATGCTTTTAAGCGCATCAAAACTTACACTCTTGATTTCTGGCTAAATAAAAGCTGTTGCAATGATTTTTCCATGCTGAACTGAGTTGTTCTGGGTCAAATATGAAGGCAAACCCACTTTCCTTTCAGTATTTTGCTGCAATTGGCAGAAACAAGCATATTTGCTCATTCGGCCTGAAAATGCTTTTAAGCGCATAAAAACTTACACTCTTGATTTCTGGCTAAATAAAAGCTGTTGCAATGATATTTCCATGCTGAACTGAGTTGTTCTGGGTCAAATATGAAGGCAAACCCACTTTCCTTTCAGTATTATGCTGCAATTGGAAGATATCAGCTCATTTGGCCTGAAAATGCTTTTAAGCGCATAAAAACTTACACTCTTGATTTCTGGCTAAATAAAAGCTGTTGCAATGATATTTCCATGCTGAACTGAGTTGTTCTGGGTCAAATATGAAGGCAAACCCACTTTCCTTTTTAGTATTTTGCTGCAATTGGCAGAAACAAGCATATTTGCTCATTTGGCCTGAAAATGCTTTTAAGCGCATAAAAACTTACACTCTTGATTTCTGGCTAAATAAAAGCTGTTGCAATGATATTTCCATGCTGAACTGAGTTGTTCTGGGTCAAATATGAAGGCAAACCCACTTTCCTTTCAGTATTTTGCTGCAATTGGCAGAAACAAGCATATTTGCTCATTCGGCCTGAAAATGCTTTTAAGCGCATAAAAACTTACACTCTTGATTTCTGGCTAAATAAAAGCTGTTGCAATGATATTTCCATGCTGAACTGAGTTGTTCTGGGTCAAATATGAAGGCAAACCCACTTTCCTTTCAGTATTTTGCTGCAATTGGCAGAAACAAGCATATTTGCTCATTCGGCCTGAAAATGCTTTTAAGCGCATAAAAACTTACACTCTTGATTTCTGGCTAAATAAAAGCTGTTGCAATGATATTTCCATGCTGAACTGAGTTGTTCTGGGTCAAATATGAAGGCAAACCCACTTTCCTTTCAGTATTTTGCTGCAATTGGCAGAAACAAGCATATTTGCTCATTCGGCCTGAAAATGCTTTTAAGCGCATAAAAACTTACACTCTTTATTTCTGGCTAAATAAAAGCTGTTGCAATGATATTTCCATGCTGAACTGAGTTGTTCTGGGTCAAATATGAAGGCAAACCCACTTTCCTTTCAGTATTATGCTGCAATTGGAAGATATCAGCTCATTTGGCCTGAAAATGCTTTTAAGCGCATAAAAACTTACACTCTTGATTTCTGGCTAAATAAAAGCTGTTGCAATGATATTTCCATGCTGAACTGAGTTGTTCTGGGTCAAATATGAAGGCAAACCCACTTTCCTTTCAGTATTTTGCTGCAATTGGCAGAAACAAGCATATTTGCTCATTCGGCCTGAAAATGCTTTTAAGCGCATAAAAACTTACACTCTTGATTTCTGGCTAAATAAAAGCTGTTGCAATGATATTTCCATGCTGAACTGAGTTGTTCTGGGTCAAATATGAAGGCAAACCCACTTTCCTTTCAGTATTATGCTGCAATTGGAAGATATCAGCTCATTTGGCCTGCAAATGCTTTTAAGCGCATAAAAACTTACACTCTTGATTTCTGGCTAAATAAAAGCTGTTGCAATGATATTTCCATGCTGAACTGAGTTGTTCTGGGTCAAATATGAAGGCAAACCCACTTTCCTTTCAGTATTTTGCTGCAATTGGCAGAAACAAGCATATTTGCTCATTCGGCCTGAAAATGCTTTTAAGCGCATAAAAACTTACACTCTTGATTTCTGGCTAAATAAAAGCTGTTGCAATGATATTTCCATGCTGAACTGAGTTGTTCTGGGTCAAATATGAAGGCAAACCCACTTTCCTTTCAGTATTTTGCTGCAATTGGCAGAAACAAGCATATTTGCTCATTCGGCCTGAAAATGCTTTTAAGCGCATAAAAACTTACACTCTTGATTTCTGGCTAAATAAAAGCTGTTGCAATGATATTTCCATGCTGAACTGAGTTGTTCTGGGTCAAATATGAAGGCAAACCCACTTTCATTTCAGTATTTTGCTGCAATTGGCAGAAACAAGCATATTTGCTCATTCGGCCTGAAAATGCTTTTAAGCGCATAAAAACTTACACTCTTGATTTCTGGCTAAATAAAAGCTGTTGCAATGATATTTCCATGCTGAACTGAGTTGTTCTGGGTCAAATATGAAGGCAAACCCACTTTCCTTTCAGTATTTTGCTGCAATTGGCAGAAACAAGCATATTTGCTCATTCGGCCTGAAAATGCTTTTAAGCGCATAAAAACTTACACTCTTGATTTCTGGCTAAATAAAAGCTGTTGCAATGATATTTCCATGCTGAACTGAGTTGTTCTGGGTCAAATATGAAGGCAAACCCACTTTCCTTTCAGTATTTTGCTGCAATTGGCAGAAACAAGCATATTTGCTCATTCGGCCTGAAAATGCTTTTAAGCGCATAAAAACTTACACTCTTGATTTCTGGCTAAATAAAAGCTGTTGCAATGATATTTCCATGCTGAACTGAGTTGTTCTGGGTCAAATATGAAGGCAAACCCACTTTCCTTTCAGTATTTTGCTGCAATTGGCAGAAACAAGCATATTTGCTCATTCGGCCTGAAAATGCTTTTAAGCGCATAAAAACTTACACTCTTGATTTCTGGCTAAATAAAAGCTGTTGCAATGATATTTCCATGCTGAACTGAGTTGTTCTGGGTCAAATATGAAGGCAAACCCACTTTCCTTTCAGTATTATGCTGCAATTGGAAGATATCAGCTCATTTGGCCTGAAAATGCTTTTAAGCGCATAAAAACTTACACTCTTGATTTCTGGCTAAATAAAAGCTGTTGCAATGATATTTCCATGCTGAACTGAGTTGTTCTGGGTCAAATATGAAGGCAAACCCACTTTCCTTTCAGTATTTTGCTGCAATTGGCAGAAACAAGCATATTTGCTCATTCGGCCTGAAAATGCTTTTAAGCGCATAAAAACTTACACTCTTGATTTCTGGCTAAATAAAAGCTGTTGCAATGATATTTCCATGCTGAACTGAGTTGTTCTGGGTCAAATATGAAGGTAAACCCACTTTCCTTTCAGTATTATGCTGCAATTGGAAGATATCAGCTCATTTGGCCTGAAAATGCTTTTAAGCGCATAAAAACTTACACTCTTGATTTCTGGCTAAATAAAAGCTGTTGCAATGATATTTCCATGCTGAACTGAGTTGTTCTGGGTCAAATATGAAGGCAAACCCACTTTCCTTTCAGTATTTTGCTGCAATTGGCAGAAACAAGCATATTTGCTCATTCGGCCTGAAAATGCTTTTAAGCGCATAAAAACTTACACTCTTTATTTCTGGCTAAATAAAAGCTGTTGCAATGATATTTCCATGCTGAACTGAGTTGTTCTGGGTCAAATATGAAGGCAAACCCACTTTCCTTTCAGTATTATGCTGCAATTGGAAGATATCAGCTCATTTGGCCTGAAAATGCTTTTAAGCGCATAAAAACTTACACTCTTGATTTCTGGCTAAATAAAAGCTGTTGCAATGATATTTCCATGCTGAACTGAGTTGTTCTGGGTCAAATATGAAGGCAAACCCACTTTCCTTTCAGTATTTTGCTGCAATTGGCAGAAACAAGCATATTTGCTCATTTGGCCTGAAAATGCTTTTAAGCGCATAAAAACTTACACTCTTGATTTCTGGCTAAATAAAAGCTGTTGCAATGATATTTCCATGCTGAACTGAGTTGTTCTGGGTCAAATATGAAGGCAAACCCACTTTCCTTTCAGTATTTTGCTGCAATTGGCAGAAACAAGCATATTTGCTCATTCGGCCTGAAAATGCTTTTAAGCGCATAAAAACTTACACTCTTGATTTCTGGCTAAATAAAAGCTGTTGCAATGATATTTCCATGCTGAACTGAGTTGTTCTGGGTCAAATATGAAGGCAAACCCACTTTCCTTTCAGTATTATGCTGCAATTGGAAGATATCAGCTCATTTGGCCTGAAAATGCTTTTAAGCGCATAAAAACTTACACTCTTGATTTCTGGCTAAATAAAAGCTGTTGCAATGATATTTCCATGCTGAACTGAGTTGTTCTGGGTCAAATATGAAGGCAAACCCACTTTCCTTTCAGTATTTTGCTGCAATTGGCAGAAACAAGCATATTTGCTCATTCGGCCTGAAAATGCTTTTAAGCGCATAAAAACTTACACTCTTGATTTCTGGCTAAATAAAAGCTGTTGCAATGATATTTCCATGCTGAACTGAGTTGTTCTGGGTCAAATATGAAGGCAAACCCACTTTCCTTTCAGTATTATGCTGCAATTGGAAGATATCAGCTCACTTGGCCTGAAAATGCTTTTAAGCGCATAAAAACTTACACTCTTGATTTCTGGCTAAATAAAAGCTGTTGCAATGATATTTCCATGCTGAACTGAGTTGTTCTGGGTCAAATATGAAGGCAAACCCACTTTCCTTTCAGTATTTTGCTGCAATTGGCAGAAACAAGCATATTTGCTCATTCGGCCTGAAAATGCTTTTAAGCGCATAAAAACTTACACTCTTGATTTCTGGCTAAATAAAAGCTGTTGCAATGATATTTCCATGCTGAACTGAGTTGTTCTGGGTCAAATATGAAGGCAAACCCACTTTCCTTTCAGTATTTTGCTGCAATTGGCAGAAACAAGCATATTTGCTCATTCGGCCTGAAAATGCTTTTAAGCGCATAAAAACTTACACTCTTGATTTCTGGCTAAATAAAAGCTGTTGCAATGATATTTCCATGCTGAACTGAGTTGTTCTGGGTCAAATATGAAGGCAAACCCACTTTCCTTTCAGTATTATGCTGCAATTGGAAGATATCAGCTCATTTGGCCTGAAAATGCTTTTAAGCGCATAAAAACTTACACTCTTGATTTCTGGCTAAATAAAAGCTGTTGCAATGATATTTCCATGCTGAACTGAGTTGTTCTGGGTCAAATATGAAGGCAAACCAACTTTCCTTTCAGTATTTTGCTGCAATTGGCAGAAACAAGTATATTTGCTCATTCGGCCTGAAAATGCTTTTAAGCGCATAAAAACTTACACTCTTGATTTCTGGCTAAATAAAAGCTGTTGCAATGATATTTCCATGCTGAACTGAGTTGTTCTGGGTCAAATATGAAGGCAAACCCACTTTCCTTTCAGTATTTTGCTGCAATTGGCAGAAACAAGCATATTTGCTCATTCGGCCTGAAAATGCTTTTAAGCGCATAAAAACTTACACTCTTGATTTCTGGCTAAATAAAAGCTGTTGCAATGATATTTCCATGCTGAACTGAGTTGTTCTGGGTCAAATATGAAGGCAAACCCACTTTCCTTTCAGTATTATGCTGCAATTGGAAGATATCAGCTCATTTGGCCTGAAAATGCTTTTAAGCGCATAAAAACTTACACTCTTGATTTCTGGCTAAATAAAAGCTGTTGCAATGATATTTCCATGCTGAACTGAGTTGTTCTGGGTCAAATATGAAGGCAAACCCACTTTCCTTTCAGTATTTTGCTGCAATTGGCAGAAACAAGCATATTTGCTCATTCGGCCTGAAAATGCTTTTAAGCGCATAAAAACTTACACTCTTGATTTCTGGCTAAATAAAAGCTGTTGCAATGATATTTCCATGCTGAACTGAGTTGTTCTGGGTCAAATATGAAGGCAAACCCACTTTCCTTTCAGTATTTTGCTGCAATTGGCAGAAACAAGCATATTTGCTCATTCGGCCTGAAAATGCTTTTAAGCGCATAAAAACTTACACTCTTGATTTCTGGCTAAATAAAAGCTGTTGCAATGATATTTCCATGCTGAACTGAGTTGTTCTGGGTCAAATATGAAGGCAAACCCACTTTCCTTTCAGTATTATGCTGCAATTGGAAGATATCAGCTCATTTGGCCTGAAAATGCTTTTAAGCGCATAAAAACTTACACTCTTGATTTCTGGCTAAATAAAAGCTGTTGCAATGATATTTCCATGCTGAACTGAGTTGTTCTGGGTCAAATATGAAGGCAAACCCACTTTCCTTTCAGTATTTTGCTGCAATTGGCAGAAACAAGCATATTTGCTCATTCGGCCTGAAAATGCTTTTAAGCGCATAAAAACTTACACTCTTGATTTCTGGCTAAATAAAAGCTGTTGCAATGATATTTCCATGCTGAACTGAGTTGTTCTGGGTCAAATATGAAGGCAAACCCACTTTCCTTTCAGTATTTTGCTGCAATTGGCAGAAACAAGCATATTTGCTCATTCGGCCTGAAAATGCTTTTAAGCGCATAAAAACTTACACTCTTTATTTCTGGCTAAATAAAAGCTGTTGCAATGATATTTCCATGCTGAACTGAGTTGTTCTGGGTCAAATATGAAGGCAAACCCACTTTCCTTTCAGTATTATGCTGCAATTGGAAGATATCAGCTCATTTGGCCTGAAAATGCTTTTAAGCGCATAAAAACTTACACTCTTGATTTCTGGCTAAATAAAAGCTGTTGCAATGATATTTCCATGCTGAACTGAGTTGTTCTGGGTCAAATATGAAGGCAAACCCACTTTCCTTTCAGTATTTTGCTGCAATTGGCAGAAACAAGCATATTTGCTCATTCGGCCTGAAAATGCTTTTAAGCGCATAAAAACTTACACTCTTGATTTCTGGCTAAATAAAAGCTGTTGCAATGATATTTCCATGCTGAACTGAGTTGTTCTGGGTCAAATATGAAGGCAAACCCACTTTCCTTTCAGTATTATGCTGCAATTGGAAGATATCAGCTCATTTGGCCTGCAAATGCTTTTAAGCGCATAAAAACTTACACTCTTGATTTCTGGCTAAATAAAAGCTGTTGCAATGATATTTCCATGGTGAACTGAGTTGTTCTGGGTCAAATATGAAGGCAAACCCACTTTCCTTTCAGTATTTTGCTGCAATTGGCAGAAACAAGCATATTTGCTCATTCGGCCTGAAAATGCTTTTAAGCGCATAAAAACTTACACTCTTGATTTCTGGCTAAATAAAAGCTGTTGCAATGATATTTCCATGCTGAACTGAGTTGTTCTGGGTCAAATATGAAGGCAAACCCACTTTCCTTTCAGTATTTTGCTGCAATTGGCAGAAACAAGCATATTTGCTCATTCGGCCTGAAAATGCTTTTAAGCGCATAAAAACTTACACTCTTGATTTCTGGCTAAATAAAAGCTGTTGCAATGATATTTCCATGCTGAACTGAGTTGTTCTGGGTCAAATATGAAGGCAAACCCACTTTCCTTTCAGTATTTTGCTGCAATTGGCAGAAACAAGCATATTTGCTCATTCGGCCTGAAAATGCTTTTAAGCGCATCAAAACTTACACTCTTGATTTCTGGCTAAATAAAAGCTGTTGCAATGATATTTCCATGCTGAACTGAGTTGTTCTGGGTCAAATATGAAGGCAAACCCACTTTCATTTCAGTATTTTGCTGCAATTGGCAGAAACAAGCATATTTGCTCATTCGGCCTGAAAATGCTTTTAAGCGCATAAAAACTTACACTCTTGATTTCTGGCTAAATAAAAGCTGTTGCAATGATATTTCCATGCTGAACTGAGTTGTTCTGGGTCAAATATGAAGGCAAACCCACTTTCCTTTCAGTATTTTGCTGCAATTGGCAGAAACAAGCATATTTGCTCATTCGGCCTGAAAATGCTTTTAAGCGCATAAAAACTTACACTCTTGATTTCTGGCTAAATAAAAGCTGTTGCAATGATATTTCCATGCTGAACTGAGTTGTTCTGGGTCAAATATGAAGGCAAACCCACTTTCCTTTCAGTATTATGCTGCAATTGGAAGATATCAGCTCATTTGGCCTGAAAATGCTTTTAAGCGCATAAAAACTTACACTCTTGATTTCTGGCTAAATAAAAGCTGTTGCAATGATATTTCCATGCTGAACTGAGTTGTTCTGGGTCAAATATGAAGGCAAACCCACTTTCCTTTCAGTATTTTGCTGCAATTGGCAGAAACAAGCATATTTGCTCATTCGGCCTGAAAATGCTTTTAAGCGCATAAAAACTTACACTCTTGATTTCTGGCTAAATAAAAGCTGTTGCAATGATATTTCCATGCTGAACTGAGTTGTTCTGGGTCAAATATGAAGGCAAACCCACTTTCCTTTCAGTATTATGCTGCAATTGGAAGATATCAGCTCATTTGGCCTGAAAATGCTTTTAAGCGCATAAAAACTTACACTCTTGATTTCTGGCTAAATAAAAGCTGTTGCAATGATATTTCCATGCTGAACTGAGTTGTTCTGGGTCAAATATGAAGGCAAACCCACTTTCCTTTCAGTATTTTGCTGCAATTGGCAGAAACAAGCATATTTGCTCATTCGGCCTGAAAATGCTTTTAAGCGCATAAAAACTTACACTCTTGATTTCTGGCTAAATAAAAGCTGTTGCAATGATATTTCCATGCTGAACTGAGTTGTTCTGGGTCAAATATGAAGGCAAACCCACTTTCCTTTCAGTATTTTGCTGCAATTGGCAGAAACAAGCATATTTGCTCATTCGGCCTGAAAATGCTTTTAAGCGCATAAAAACTTACACTCTTGATTTCTGGCTAAATAAAAGCTGTTGCAATGATATTTCCATGCTGAACTGAGTTGTTCTGGGTCAAATATGAAGGCAAACCCACTTTCCTTTCAGTATTATGCTGCAATTGGAAGATATCAGCTCATTTGGCCTGAAAATGCTTTTAAGCGCATAAAAACTTACACTCTTGATTTCTGGCTAAATAAAAGCTGTTGCAATGATATTTCCATGCTGAACTGAGTTGTTCTGGGTCAAATATGAAGGCAAACCCACTTTCCTTTCAGTATTTTGCTGCAATTGGCAGAAACAAGCATATTTGCTCATTCGGCCTGAAAATGCTTTTAAGCGCATAAAAACTTACACTCTTGATTTCTGGCTAAATAAAAGCTGTTGCAATGATATTTCCATGCTGAACTGAGTTGTTCTGGGTCAAATATGAAGGCAAACCCACTTTCCTTTCAGTATTATGCTGCAATTGGAAGATATCAGCTCACTTGGCCTGAAAATGCTTTTAAGCGCATAAAAACTTACACTCTTGATTTCTGGCTAAATAAAAGCTGTTGCAATGATATTTCCATGCTGAACTGAGTTGTTCTGGGTCAAATATGAAGGCAAACCCACTTTCCTTTCAGTATTTTGCTGCAATTGGCAGAAACAAGCATATTTGCTCATTCGGCCTGAAAATGCTTTTAAGCGCATAAAAACTTACACTCTTGATTTCTGGCTAAATAAAAGCTGTTGCAATGATATTTCCATGCCGAACTGAGTTGTTCTGGGTCAAATATGAAGGCAAACCCACTTTCCTTTCAGTATTTTGCTGCAATTGGCAGAAACAAGCATATTTGCTCATTCGGCCTGAAAATGCTTTTAAGCGCATAAAAACTTACACTCTTGATTTCTGGCTAAATAAAAGCTGTTGCAATGATATTTCCATGCTGAACTGAGTTGTTCTGGGTCAAATATGAAGGCAAACCCACTTTCCTTTCAGTATTATGCTGCAATTGGAAGATATCAGCTCATTTGGCCTGAAAATGCTTTTAAGCGCATAAAAACTTACACTCTTGATTTCTGGCTAAATAAAAGCTGTTGCAATGATATTTCCATGCTGAACTGAGTTGTTCTGGGTCAAATATGAAGGCAAACCCACTTTCCTTTAAGTATTATGCTGCAATTGGAAAATATCAGCTCATTTGGCCTGAAAATGCTTTTAAGCGCATAAAAACTTACACTCTTGATTTCTGGCTAAATAAAAGCTGTTGCAATGATATTTCCATGCTGAACTGAGTTGTTCTGGGTCAAATATGAAGGCAAACCCACTTTCCTTTCAGTATTTTGCTGCAATTGGCAGAAACAAGCATATTTGCTCATTCGGCCTGAAAAAGCTTTTAAGCGCATAAAAACTTACACTCTTGATTTCTGGCTAAATAAAAGCTGTTGCAATGATATTTCCATGCTGAACTGAGTTGTTCTGGGTCAAATATGAAGGCAAACCCACTTTCCTTTCAGTATTTTGCTTTAATTGGCAGAAACAAGCATATTTGCTCATTTGGCCTGAAAATGCTTTTAAGCGCATAAAAACTTACACTCTTGATTTCTGGCTAAATAAAAGCTGTTGCAATGATATTTCCATGCTGAACTGAGTTGTTCTGGGTCAAATATGAAGGCAAACCCACTTTCCTTTCAGTATTTTGCTGCAATTGGCAGAAACAAGCATATTTGCTCATTCGGCCTGAAAATGCATTTAAGCGCATAAAAACTTACACTCTTGATTTCTGGCTAAATAAAAGCTGTTGCAATGATATTTCCATGCTGAACTGAGTTGTTCTGCGTCAAATATGAAGGCAAACCCACTTTCCTTTCAGTATTATGCTGCAATTGGAAGATATCAGCTCATTTGGCCTGAAAATGCTTTTAAGCGCATAAAAACTTACACTCTTGATTTCTGGCTAAATAAAAGCTGTTGCAATGATATTTCCATGCTGAACTGAGTTGTTCTGGGTCAAATATGAAGGCAAACCCACTTTCCTTTCAGTATTTTGCTGCAATTGGCAGAAACAAGCATATTTGCTCATTCGGCCTGAAAATGCTTTTAAGCGCATAAAAACTTACACTCTTGATTTCTGGCTAAATAAAAGCTGTTGCAATGATATTTCCATGCTGAACTGAGTTGTTCTGGGTCAAATATGAAGGCAAACCCACTTTCCTTTCAGTATTATGCTGCAATTGGAAGATATCAGCTCATTTGGCCTGAAAATGCTTTTAAGCGCATAAAAACTTACACTCTTGATTTCTGGCTAAATAAAAGCTGTTGCAATGATATTTCCATGCTGAACTGAGTTGTTCTGGGTCAAATATGAAGGCAAACCCACTTTCCTTTCAGTATTTTGCTGCAATTGGCAGAAACAAGCATATTTGCTCATTCGGCCTGAAAATGCTTTTAAGCGCATAAAAACTTACACTCTTGATTTCTGGCTAAATAAAAGCTGTTGCAATGATATTTCCATGCTGAACTGAGTTGTTCTGGGTCAAATATGAAGGCAAACCCACTTTCCTTTAAGTATTATGCTGCAATTGGAAAATATCAGCTCATTTGGCCTGAAAATGCTTTTAAGCGCATAAAAACTTACACTCTTGATTTCTGGCTAAATAAAAGCTGTTGCAATGATATTTCCATGCTGAACTGAGTTGTTCTGGGTCAAATATGAAGGCAAACCCACTTTCCTTTCAGTATTTTGCTGCAATTGGCAGAAACAAGCATATTTGCTCATTCGGCCTGAAAATGCTTTTAAGCGCATAAAAACTTACACTCTTGATTTCTGGCTAAATAAAAGCTGTTGCAATGATATTTCCATGCTGAACTGAGTTGTTTTGTGTCAAATATGAAGGCAAACCCACTTTCCTTTCAGTATTTTGCTGCAATTGGCAGAAACAAGCATATTTGCTCATTCGGCCTGAAAATGCTTTTAAGCGCATAAAAACTTACACTCTTGATTTCTGGCTAAATAAAAGCTGTTGCAATGATATTTCCATGCTGAACTGAGTTGTTCTGGGTCAAATATGAAGGCAAACCCACTTTCCTTTAAGTATTTTGCTGCAATTGGCAGAAACAAGCATATTTGCTCATTTGGCCTGAAAATGCTTTTAAGCGCATAAAAACTTACACTCTTGATTTCTGGCTAAATAAAAGCTGTTGCAATGATATTTCCATGCTGAACTGAGTTGTTCTGGGTCAAATATGAAGGCAAACCCACTTTCCTTTCAGTATTTTGCTGCAATTGGCAGAAACAAGCATATTTGCTCATTTGGCCTGAAAATGCTTTTAAGCGCATAAAAACTTACACTCTTGATTTCTGGCTAAATAAAAGCTCTTGCAATGATATTTCCATGCTGAACTGAGTTGTTCTGGGTCAAATATGAAGGCAAACCCACTTTCCTTTCAGTATTTTGCTGCAATTGGCAGAAACAAGCATATTTGCTCATTCGGCCTGAAAATGCTTTTAAGCGCATAAAAACTTACACTCTTGATTTCTGGCTAAATAAAAGCTGTTGCAATGATATTTCCATGCTGAACTGAGTTGTTCTGGGTCAAATATGAAGGCAAACCCACTTTCCTTTCAGTATTTTGCTGCAATTGGCAGAAACAAGCATATTTGCTCATTCGGCCTGAAAATGCTTTTAAGCGCATAAAAACTTACACTCTTGATTTCTGGCTAAATAAAAGCTGTTGCAATGATATTTCCATGCTGAACTGAGTTGTTCTGGGTCAAATATGAAGGCAAACCCACTTTCCTTTCAGTATTTTGCTGCAATTGGCAGAAACAAGCATATTTGCTCATTCGGCCTGAAAATGCTTTTAAGCGCATAAAAACTTACACTCTTGATTTCTGGCTAAATAAAAGCTGTTGCAATGATATTTCCATGCTGAACTGAGTTGTTCTGGGTCAAATATGAAGGCAAACCCACTTTCCTTTCAGTATTTTGCTGCAATTGGCAGAAACAAGCATATTTGCTCATTTGGCCTGAAAATGCTTTTAAGCGCATAAAAACTTACACTCTTGATTTCTGGCTAAATAAAAGCTGTTGCAATGATATTTCCATGCTGAACTGAGTTGTTCTGGGTCAAATATGAAGGCAAACCCACTTTCCTTTCAGTATTTTGCTGCAATTGGCAGAAACAAGCATATTTGCTCATTCGGCCTGAAAATGCTTTTAAGCGCATAAAAACTTACACTCTTGATTTCTGGCTAAATAAAAGCTGTTGCAATGATATTTCCATGCTGAACTGAGTTGTTCTGGGTCAAATATGAAGGCAAACCCACTTTCCTTTCAGTAGTTTGCTGCAATTGGCAGAAACAAGCATATTTGCTCATTCGGCCTGAAAATGCTTTTAAGCGCATAAAAACTTACACTCTTGATTTCTGGCTAAATAAAAGCTGTTGCAATGATATTTCCATGCTGAACTGAGTTGTTCTGGGTCAAATATGAAGGCAAACCCACTTTCCTTTAAGTATTATGCTGCAATTGGAAAATATCAGCTCATTTGGCCTGAAAATGCTTTTAAGCGCATAAAAACTTACACTCTTGATTTCTGGCTAAATAAAAGCTGTTGCAATGATATTTCCATGATGAACTGAGTTGTTCTGGGTCAAATATGAAGGCAAACCCACTTTCCTTTCAGTATTTTGCTGCAATTGGCAGAAACAAGCATATTTGCTCATTCGGCCTGAAAATGCTTTTAAGCGCATAAAAACTTACACTCTTGATTTCTGGCTAAATAAAAGCTGTTGCAATGATATTTCCATGCTGAACTGAGTTGTTCTGGGTCAAATATGAAGGCAAACCCACTTTCCTTTCAGTATTTTGCTGCAATTGGCAGAAACAAGCATATTTGCTCATTCGGCCTGAAAATGCTTTTAAGCGCATAAAAACTTACACTCTTGATTTCTGGCTAAATAAAAGCTTTTGCAATGATATTTCCATGCTGAACTGAGTTGTTCTGGGTCAAATATGAAGGCAAACCCACTTTCCTTTCAGTATTTTGCTGCAATTGGCAGAAACAAGCATATTTGCTCATTTGGCCTGAAAATGCTTTTAAGCGCATAAAAACTTACACTCTTGATTTCTGGCTAAATAAAAGCTTTTGCAATGATATTTCCATGCTGAACTGAGTTGTTCTGGGTCAAATATGAAGGCAAACCCACTTTCCTTTCAGTATTTTGCTGCAATTGGCAGAAACAAGCATATTTGCTCATTCGGCCTGAAAATGCTTTTAAGCGCATAAAAACTTACACTCTTGATTTCTGGCTAAATAAAAGCTGTTGCAATGATATTTCCATGCTGAACTGAGTTGTTCTGGGTCAAATATGAAGGCAAACCCACTTTCCTTTCAGTATTATGCTGCAATTGGAAGATATCAGCTCATTTGGCCTGAAAATGCTTTTAAGCGCATAAAAACTTACACTCTTGATTTCTGGCTAAATAAAAGCTGTTGCAATGATATTTCCATGCTGAACTGAGTTGTTCTGGGTCAAATATGAAGGCAAACCCACTTTCCTTTCAGTATTTTGCTGCAATTGGCAGAAACAAGCATATTTGCTCATTCGGCCTGAAAATGCTTTTAAGCGCATAAAAACTTACACTCTTGATTTCTGGCTAAATAAAAGCTGTTGCAATGATATTTCCATGCTGAACTGAGTTGTTCTGGGTCAAATATGAAGGCAAACCCACTTTCCTTTCAGTATTTTGCTGCAATTGGCAGAAACAAGCATATTTGCTCATTCGGCCTGAAAATGCTTTTAAGCGCATAAAAACTTACACTCTTGATTTCTGGCTAAATAAAAGCTGTTGCAATGATATTTCCATGCTGAACTGAGTTGTTCTGGGTCAAATATGAAGGCAAACCCACTTTCCTTTCAGTATTTTGCTGCAATTGGCAGAAACAAGCATATTTGCTCATTCGGCCTGAAAATGCTTTTAAGCGCATAAAAACTTACACTCTTGATTTCTGGCTAAATAAAAGCTGTTGCAATGATATTTCCATGCTGAACTGAGTTGTTCTGGGTCAAATATGAAGGCAAACCCACTTTCCTTTCAGTATTTTGCTGCAATTGGCAGAAACAAGCATATTTGCTCATTCGGCGTGAAAATGCTTTTAAGCGCATAAAAACTTACACTCTTGATTTCTGGCTAAATAAAAGCTGTTGCAATGATATTTCCATGCTGAACTGAGTTGTTCTGGGTCAAATATGAAGGCAAACCCACTTTCCTTTCAGTATTTTGCTGCAATTGGCAGAAACAAGCATATTTGCTCATTCGGCCTGAAAATGCTTTTAAGCGCATAAAAACTTACACTCTTGATTTCTGGCTAAATAAAAGCTGTTGCAATGATATTTCCATGCTGAACTGAGTTGTTCTGGGTCAAATATGAAGGCAAACCCACTTTCCTTTCAGTATTATGCTGCAATTGGAAGATATCAGCTCATTTGGCCTGAAAATGCTTTTAAGCGCATAAAAACTTACACTCTTGATTTCTGGCTAAATAAAAGCTGTTGCAATGATATTTCCATGCTGAACTGAGTTGTTCTGGGTCAAATATGAAGGCAAACCCACTTTCCTTTCAGTATTTTGCTGCAATTGGCAGAAACAAGCATATTTGCTCATTCGGCCTGAAAATGCTTTTAAGCGCATAAAAACTTACACTCTTGATTTCTGGCTAAATAAAAGCTGTTGCAATGATATTTCCATGCTGAACTGAGTTGTTCTGGGTCAAATATGAAGGCAAACCCACTTTCCTTTCAGTATTTTGCTGCAATTGGCAGAAACAAGCATATTTGCTCATTCGGCCTGAAAATGCTTTTAAGCGCATAAAAACTTACACTCTTGATTTCTGGCTAAATAAAAGCTGTTGCAATGATATTTCCATGCTGAACTGAGTTGTTCTGGGTCAAATATGAAGGCAAACCCACTTTCCTTTCAGTATTTTGCTGCAATTGGCAGAAACAAGCATATTTGCTCATTCGGCCTGAAAATGCTTTTAAGCGCATAAAAACTTACACTCTTGATTTCTGGCTAAATAAAAGCTGTTGCAATGATATTTCCATGCTGAACTGAGTTGTTCTGGGTCAAATATGAAGGCAAACCCACTTTCCTTTCAGTAGTTTGCTGCAATTGGCAGAAACAAGCATATTTGCTCATTCGGCCTGAAAATGCTTTTAAGCGCATAAAAACTTACACTCTTGATTTCTGGCTAAATAAAAGCTGTTGCAATGATATTTCCATGCTGAACTGAGTTGTTCTGGGTCAAATATGAAGGCAAACCCACTTTCCTTTCAGTATTATGCTGCAATTGGAAGATATCAGCTCATTTGGCCTGAAAATGCTTTTAAGCGCATAAAAACTTACACTCTTGATTTCTGGCTAAATAAAAGCTGTTGCAATGATATTTCCATGCTGAACTGAGTTGTTCTGGGTCAAATTTGAAGGCAAACCCACTTTCCTTTCAGTATTTTGCTGCAATTGGCAGAAACAAGCATATTTGCTCATTCGGCCTGAAAATGCTTTTAAGCGCATAAAAACTTACACTCTTGATTTCTGGCTAAATAAAAGCTGTTGCAATGATATTTCCATGCTGAACTGAGTTGTTCTGGGTCAAATATGAAGGCAAACCCACTTTCCTTTCAGTATTATGCTGCAATTGGAAGATATCAGCTCATTTGGCCTGAAAATGCTTTTAAGCGCATAAAAACTTACACTCTTGATTTCTGGCTAAATAAAAGCTGTTGCAATGATATTTCCATGCTGAACTGAGTTGTTCTGGGTCAAATATGAAGGCAAACCCACTTTCCTTTCAGTATTATGCTGCAATTGGAAGATATCAGCTCATTTGGCCTGAAAATGCTTTTAAGCGCATAAAAACTTACACTCTTAATTTCTGGCTAAATAAAAGCTGTTGCAATGATATTTCCATGCTGAACTGAGTTGTTCTGGGTCAAATATGAAGGCAAACCCACTTTCCTTTCAGTATTTTGCTGCAATTGGCAGAAACAAGCATATTTGCTCATTCGGCCTGAAAATGCTTTTAAGCGCATAAAAACTTACACTCTTGATTTCTGGCTAAATAAAAGCTGTTGCAATGATATTTCCATGCTGAACTGAGTTGTTCTGGGTCAAATATGAAGGCAAACCCACTTTCCTTTCAGTATTATGCTGCAATTGGAAGATATCAGCTCATTTGGCCTGAAAATGCTTTTAAGCGCATAAAAACTTACACTCTTAATTTCTGGCTAAATAAAAGCTGTTGCAATGATATTTCCATGCTGAACTGAGTTGTTCTGGGTCAAATATGAAGGCAAACCCACTTTCCTTTCAGTATTTTGCTGCAATTGGCAGAAACAAGCATATTTGCTCATTCGGCCTGAAAATGCTTTTAAGCGCATAAAAACTTACACTCTTGATTTCTGGCTAAATAAAAGCTGTTGCAATGATATTTCCATGCTGAACTGAGTTGTTCTGGGTCAAATATGAAGGCAAACCCACTTTCCTTTCAGTATTATGCTGCAATTGGAAGATATCAGCTCACTTGGCCTGAAAATGCTTTTAAGCGCATAAAAACTTACACTCTTGATTTCTGGCTAAATAAAAGCTGTTGCAATGATATTTCCATGCTGAACTGAGTTGTTCTGGGTCAAATATGAAGGCAAACCCACTTTCCTTTCAGTATTTTGCTGCAATTGGCAGAAACAAGCATATTTGCTCATTCGGCCTGAAAATGCTTTTAAGCGCATAAAAACTTACACTCTTGATTTCTGGCTAAATAAAAGCTGTTGCAATGATATTTCCATGCCGAACTGAGTTGTTCTGGGTCAAATATGAAGGCAAACCCACTTTCCTTTCAGTATTATGCTGCAATTGGAAGATATCAGCTCACTTGGCCTGAAAATGCTTTTAAGCGCATAAAAACTTACACTCTTGATTTCTGGCTAAATAAAAGCTGTTGCAATGATATTTCCATGCTGAACTGAGTTGTTCTGGGTCAAATATGAAGGCAAACCCACTTTCCTTTCAGTATTTTGCTGCAATTGGCAGAAACAAGCATATTTGCTCATTCGGCCTGAAAATGCTTTTAAGCGCATAAAGACTTACACTCTTGATTTCTGGCTAAATAAAAGCTGTTGCAATGATATTTCCATGCCGAACTGAGTTGTTCTGGGTCAAATATGAAGGCAAACCCACTTTCCTTTCAGTATTTTGCTGCAATTGGCAGAAACAAGCATATTTGCTCATTCGGCCTGAAAATGCTTTTAAGCGCATAAAAACTTACACTCTTGATTTCTGGCTAAATAAAAGCTGTTGCAATGATATTTCCATGCTGAACTGAGTTGTTCTGGGTCAAATATGAAGGCAAACCCACTTTCCTTTCAGTATTATGCTGCAATTGGAAGATATCAGCTCATTTGGCCTGAAAATGCTTTTAAGCGCATAAAAACTTACACTCTTGATTTCTGGCTAAATAAAAGCTGTTGCAATGATATTTCCATGCTGAACTGAGTTGTTCTGGGTCAAATATGAAGGCAAACCCACTTTCCTTTTTAGTATTTTGCTGCAATTGGCAGAAACAAGCATATTTGCTCATTCGGCCTGAAAATGCTTTTAAGCGCATAAAAACTTACACTCTTGATTTCTGGCTAAATAAAAGCTGTTGCAATGATATTTCCATGCTGAACTGAGTTGTTCTGGGTCAAATATGAAGGCAAACCCACTTTCCTTTAAGTATTATGCTGCAATTGGAAAATATCAGCTCATTTGGCCTGAAAATGCTTTTAAGCGCATAAAAACTTACACTCTTGATTTCTGGCTAAATAAAAGCTGTTGCAATGATATTTCCATGCTGAACTGAGTTGTTCTGGGTCAAATATGAAGGCAAACCCACTTTCCTTTCAGTATTTTGCTGCAATTGGCAGAAACAAGCATATTTGCTCATTCGGCCTGAAAAAGCTTTTAAGCGCATAAAAACTTACACTCTTGATTTCTGGCTAAATAAAAGCTGTTGCAATGATATTTCCATGCTGAACTGAGTTGTTCTGGGTCAAATATGAAGGCAAACCCACTTTCCTTTCAGTATTTTGCTTTAATTGGCAGAAACAAGCATATTTGCTCATTTGGCCTGAAAATGCTTTTAAGCGCATAAAAACTTACACTCTTGATTTCTGGCTAAATAAAAGCTGTTGCAATGATATTTCCATGCTGAACTGAGTTGTTCTGGGTCAAATATGAAGGCAAACCCACTTTCCTTTCAGTATTTTGCTGCAATTGGCAGAAACAAGCATATTTGCTCATTCGGCCTGAAAATGCATTTAAGCGCATAAAAACTTACACTCTTGATTTCTGGCTAAATAAAAGCTGTTGCAATGATATTTCCATGCTGAACTGAGTTGTTCTGCGTCAAATATGAAGGCAAACCCACTTTCCTTTCAGTATTATGCTGCAATTGGAAGATATCAGCTCATTTGGCCTGAAAATGCTTTTAAGCGCATAAAAACTTACACTCTTGATTTCTGGCTAAATAAAAGCTGTTGCAATGATATTTCCATGCTGAACTGAGTTGTTCTGGGTCAAATATGAAGGCAAACCCACTTTCCTTTCAGTATTTTGCTGCAATTGGCAGAAACAAGCATATTTGCTCATTCGGCCTGAAAATGCTTTTAAGCGCATAAAAACTTACACTCTTGATTTCTGGCTAAATAAAAGCTGTTGCAATGATATTTCCATGCTGAACTGAGTTGTTCTGGGTCAAATATGAAGGCAAACCCACTTTCCTTTCAGTATTTTGCTGCAATTGGCAGAAACAAGCATATTTGCTCATTCGGCCTGAAAATGCTTTTAAGCGCATAAAAACTTACACTCTTGATTTCTGGCTAAATAAAAGCTGTTGCAATGATATTTCCATGCTGAACTGAGTTGTTCTGGGTCAAATATGAAGGCAAACCCACTTTCCTTTCAGTATTTTGCTGCAATTGGCAGAAACAAGCATATTTGCTCATTCGGCCTGAAAATGCTTTTAAGCGCATAAAAACTTACACTCTTGATTTCTGGCTAAATAAAAGCTGTTGCAATGATATTTCCATGCTGAACTGAGTTGTTCTGGGTCAAATATGAAGGCAAACCCACTTTCCATTCAGTATTTTGCTGCAATTGGCAGAAACAAGCATATTTGCTCATTCGGCCTGAAAATGCTTTTAAGCGCATAAAAAATTACACTCTTGATTTCTGGCTAAATAAAAGCTGTTGCAATGATATTTCCATGCTGAACTGAGTTGTTCTGGGTCAAATATGAAGGCAAACCCACTTTCCTTTCAGTATTATGCTGCAATTGGAAGATATCAGCTCATTTGGCCTGAAAATGCTTTTAAGCGCATAAAAACTTACACTCTTGATTTCTGGCTAAATAAAAGCTGTTGCAATGATATTTCCATGCTGAACTGAGTTGTTCTGGGTCAAATATGAAGGCAAACCCACTTTCCTTTCAGTATTTTGCTGCAATTGGCAGAAACAAGCATATTTGCTCATTCGGCCTGAAAATGCTTTTAAGCGCATAAAAACTTACACTCTTGATTTCTGGCTAAATAAAAGCTGTTGCAATGATATTTCCATGCTGAACTGAGTTGTTCTGGGTCAAATATGAAGGCAAACCCACTTTCCTTTCAGTATTTTGCTGCAATTGGCAGAAACAAGCATATTTGCTCATTCGGCCTGAAAATGCTTTTAAGCGCATAAAAAATTACACTCTTGATTTCTGGCTAAATAAAAGCTGTTGCAATGATATTTCCATGCTGAACTGAGTTGTTCTGGGTCAAATATGAAGGCAAACCCACTTTCCTTTCAGTATTTTGCTGCAATTGGCAGAAACAAGCATATTTGCTCATTCGGCCTGAAAATGCTTTTAAGCGCATAAAAACTTACACTCTTGATTTCTGGCTAAATAAAAGCTGTTGCAATGATATTTCCATGCTGAACTGAGTTGTTCTGGGTCAAATATGAAGGCAAACCCACTTTCCTTTCAGTATTTTGCTGCAATTGGCAGAAACAAGCATATTTGCTCATTCGGCCTGAAAATGCTTTTAAGCGCATAAAAACTTACACTCTTGATTTCTGGCTAAATAAAAGCTGTTGCAATGATATTTCCATGCTGAACTGAGTTGTTCTGGGTCAAATATGAAGGCAAACCCACTTTCCTTTCAGTATTTTGCTGCAATTGGCAGAAACAAGCATATTTGCTCATTCGGCCTGAAAATGCTTTTAAGCGCATAAAAACTTACACTCTTGATTTCTGGCTAAATAAAAGCTGTTGCAATGATATTTCCATGCTGAACTGAGTTGTTCTGGGTCAAATATGAAGGCAAACCCACTTTCCTTTCAGTATTTTGCTGCAATTGGCAGAAACAAGCATATTTGCTCATTCGGCCTGAAAATGCTTTTAAGCGCATAAAAACTTACACTCTTGATTTCTGGCTAAATAAAAGCTGTTGCAATGATATTTCCATGCTGAACTGAGTTGTTCTGGGTCAAATATGAAGGCAAACCCACTTTCCTTTCAGTAGTTTGCTGCAATTGGCAGAAACAAGCATATTTGCTCATTCGGCCTGAAAATGCTTTTAAGCGCATAAAAACTTACACTCTTGATTTCTGGCTAAATAAAAGCTGTTGCAATGATATTTCCATGCTGAACTGAGTTGTTCTGGGTCAAATATGAAGGCAAACCCACTTTCCTTTAAGTATTACGCTGCAATTGGAAAATATCAGCTCATTTGGCCTGAAAATGCTTTTAAGCGCATAAAAACTTACACTCTTGATTTCTGGCTAAATAAAAGCTGTTGCAATGATATTTCCATGATGAACTGAGTTGTTCTGGGTCAAATATGAAGGCAAACCCACTTTCCTTTCAGTATTTTGCTGCAATTGGCAGAAACAAGCATATTTGCTCATTCGGCCTGAAAATGCTTTTAAGCGCATAAAAACTTACACTCTTGATTTCTGGCTAAATAAAAGCTGTTGCAATGATATTTCCATGCTGAACTGAGTTGTTCTGGGTCAAATATGAAGGCAAACCCACTTTCCTTTCAGTATTTTGCTGCAATTGGCAGAAACAAGCATATTTGCTCATTCGGCCTGAAAATGCTTTTAAGCGCATAAAAACTTACACTCTTGATTTCTGGCTAAATAAAAGCTTTTGCAATGATATTTCCATGCTGAACTGAGTTGTTCTGGGTCAAATATGAAGGCAAACCCACTTTCCTTTCAGTATTTTGCTGCAATTGGCAGAAACAAGCATATTTGCTCATTTGGCCTGAAAATGCTTTTAAGCGCATAAAAACTTACACTCTTGATTTCTGGCTAAATAAAAGCTTTTGCAATGATATTTCCATGCTGAACTGAGTTGTTCTGGGTCAAATATGAAGGCAAACCCACTTTCCTTTCAGTATTTTGCTGCAATTGGCAGAAACAAGCATATTTGCTCATTCGGCCTGAAAATGCTTTTAAGCGCATAAAAACTTACACTCTTGATTTCTGGCTAAATAAAAGCTGTTGCAATGATATTTCCATGCTGAACTGAGTTGTTCTGGGTCAAATATGAAGGCAAACCCACTTTCCTTTCAGTATTATGCTGCAATTGGAAGATATCAGCTCATTTGGCCTGAAAATGCTTTTAAGCGCATAAAAACTTACACTCTTGATTTCTGGCTAAATAAAAGCTGTTGCAATGATATTTCCATGCTGAACTGAGTTGTTCTGGGTCAAATATGAAGGCAAACCCACTTTCCTTTCAGTATTTTGCTGCAATTGGCAGAAACAAGCATATTTGCTCATTCGGCCTGAAAATGCTTTTAAGCGCATAAAAACTTACACTCTTGATTTCTGGCTAAATAAAAGCTGTTGCAATGATATTTCCATGCTGAACTGAGTTGTTCTGGGTCAAATATGAAGGCAAACCCACTTTCCTTTCAGTATTTTGCTGCAATTGGCAGAAACAAGCATATTTGCTCATTCGGCCTGAAAATGCTTTTAAGCGCATAAAAACTTACACTCTTGATTTCTGGCTAAATAAAAGCTGTTGCAATGATATTTCCATGCTGAACTGAGTTGTTCTGGGTCAAATATGAAGGCAAACCCACTTTCCTTTCAGTATTTTGCTGCAATTGGCAGAAACAAGCATATTTGCTCATTCGGCCTGAAAATGCTTTTAAGCGCATAAAAACTTACACTCTTGATTTCTGGCTAAATAAAAGCTGTTGCAATGATATTTCCATGCTGAACTGAGTTGTTCTGGGTCAAATATGAAGGCAAACCCACTTTCCTTTCAGTATTTTGCTGCAATTGGCAGAAACAAGCATATTTGCTCATTCGGCCTGAAAATGCTTTTAAGCGCATAAAAACTTACACTGTTGATTTCTGGCTAAATAAAAGCTGTTGCAATGATATTTCCATGCTGAACTGAGTTGTTCTGGGTCAAATATGAAGGCAAACCCACTTTCCTTTCAGTATTTTGCTGCAATTGGCAGAAACAAGCATATTTGCTCATTCGGCCTGAAAATGCTTTTAAGCGCATCAAAACTTACACTCTTGATTTCTGGCTAAATAAAAGCTGTTGCAATGATATTTCCATGCTGAACTGAGTTGTTCTGGGTCAAATATGAAGGCAAACCCACTTTCCTTTCAGTATTATGCTGCAATTGGAAGATATCAGCTCATTTGGCCTGAAAATGCTTTTAAGCGCATAAAAACTTACACTCTTGATTTCTGGCTAAATAAAAGCTGTTGCAATGATATTTCCATGCTGAACTGAGTTGTTCTGGGTCAAATATGAAGGCAAACCCACTTTCCTTTCAGTATTTTGCTGCAATTGGCAGAAACAAGCATACTTGCTCATTCGGCCTGAAAATGCTTTTAAGCGCATAAAAACTTACACTCTTGATTTCTGGCTAAATAAAAGCTGTTGCAATGATATTTCCATGCTGAACTGAGTTGTTCTGGGTCAAATATGAAGGCAAACCCACTTTCCTTTCAGTATTTTGCTGCAATTGGCAGAAACAAGCATATTTGCTCATTTGGCCTGAAAATGCTTTTAAGCGCATAAAAACTTACACTCTTGATTTCTGGCTAAATAAAAGCTGTTGCAATGATATTTCCATGCTGAACTGAGTTGTTCTGGGTCAAATATGAAGGCAAACCCACTTTCCTTTCAGTATTTTGCTGCAATTGGCAGAAACAAGCATATTTGCTCATTCGGCCTGAAAATGCTTTTAAGCGCATAAAAACTTACACTCTTGATTTCTGGCTAAATAAAAGCTGTTGCAATGATATTTCCATGCTGAACTGAGTTGTTCTGGGTCAAATATGAAGGCAAACCCACTTTCCTTTCAGTATTTTGCTGCAATTGGCAGAAACAAGCATATTTGCTCATTCGGCCTGAAAATGCTTTTAAGCGCATAAAAACTTACACTCTTGATTTCTGGCTAAATAAAAGCTGTTGCAGTGATATTTCCATGCTGAACTGAGTTGTTCTGGGTCAAATATGAAGGCAAACCCACTTTCCTTTCAGTATTTTGCTGTAATTGGCAGAAACAAGCATATTTGCTCATTCGGCCTGAAAATGCTTTTAAGCGCATAAAAACTTACACTCTTGATTTCTGGCTAAATAAAAGCTGTTGCAATGATATTTCCATGCTGAACTGAGTTGTTCTGGGTCAAATATGAAGGCAAACCCACTTTCCTTTCAGTATTTTGCTGAAATTGGCAGAAACAAGCATATTTGCTCATTCGGCCTGAAAATGCTTTTAAGCGCATAAAAACTTACACTCTTGATTTCTGGCTAAATAAAAGCTGTTGCAATGATATTTCCATGCTGAACTGAGTTGTTCTGTGTCAAATATGAAGGCAAACCCACTTTCCTTTCAGTATTTTGCTGCAATTGGCAGAAACAAGCATATTTGCTCATTCGGCCTGAAAATGCTTTTAAGCGCATAAAAACTTACACTCTTGATTTCTGGCTAAATAAAAGCTGTTGCAATGATATTTCCATGCTGAACTGAGTTGTTCTGCGTCAAATATGAAGGCAAACCCACTTTCCTTTCAGTATTTTGCTGCAGTTGGCAGAAACAAGCATATTTGCTCATTCGGCCTGAAAATGCTTTTAAGCGCATAATAACTTACACTCTTGATTTCTGGCTAAATAAAAGCTGTTGCAATGATATTTCCATGTTGAACTGAGTTGTTCTGGGTCAAATATGAAGGCAAACCCACTTTCCTTTCAGTCTTTTGCTGCAGTTGGCAGAAACAAGCATATTTGCTCATTCGGCCTGAAAATGCTTTTAAGAGCAAAAAAACTTACACTCTTGATTTCTGGCTAAATAAAAGCTGTTGCAATGATATTTCCATGCTGAACTGAGTTGTTCTGTGTCAAATATGAAGGCAAACCCACTTTCCTTTCAGTATTTTGCTGCAATTGGCAGAAACAAGCATATTTGCTCATTCGGCCTGAAAATGCTTTTAAGCGCATAAAAACTTACACTCTTGATTTCTGGCTAAATAAAAGCTGTTGCAATGATATTTCCATGCTGAACTGAGTTGTTCTGGGTCAAATATGAAGGCAAACCCACTTTCCTTTCAGTATTTTGCTGCAATTGGCAGAAACAAGCATATTTGCTCATTCGGCCTGAAAATGCTTTTAAGCGCATAAAAACTTACACTCTTGATTTCTGGCTAAATAAAAGCTGTTGCAATGATATTTCCATGCTGAACTGAGTTGTTCTGGGTCAAATATGAAGGCAAACCCACTTTCCTTTCAGTATTTTGCTGCAATTGGCAGAAACAAGCATATTTGCTCATTCGGCCTGAAAATGCTTTTAAGCGCATAAAAACTTACACTCTTGATTTCTGGCTAAATAAAAGCTGTTGCAATGATATTTCCATGCTGAACTGAGTTGTTGTGGGTCAAATATGAAGGCAAACCCACTTTCCTTTCAGTATTATGCTGCAATTGGAAGATATCAGCTCATTTGGCCTGAAAATGCTTTTAAGCGCATAAAAACTTACACTCTTGATTTCTGGCTAAATAAAAGCTGTTGCAATGATATTTCCATGCTGAACTGAGTTGTTCTGTGTCAAATATGAAGGCAAACCCACTTTCCTTTCAGTATTTTGCTGCAATTGGCAGAAACAAGCATATTTGCTCATTCGGCCTGAAAATGCTTTTAAGCGCATAAAAACTTACACTCTTGATTTCTGGCTAAATAAAAGCTGTTGCAATGATATTTCCATGCTGAACTGAGTTGTTCTGGGTCAAATATGAAGGCAAACCCACTTTCCTTTCAGTATTTTGCTGCAATTGGCAGAAACAAGCATATTTGCTCATTCGGCCTGAAAATGCTTTTAAGCGCATAAAAACTTACACTCTTGATTTCTGGCTAAATAAAAGCTGTTGCAATGATATTTCCATGCTGAACTGAGTTGTTCTGGGTCAAATATGAAGGCAAACCCACTTTCCTTTCAGTATTTTGCTGCAATTGGCAGAAACAAGCATATTTGCTCATTTGGCCTGAAAATGCTTTTAAGCGCATAAAAACTTACACTCTTGATTTCTGGCTAAATAAAAGCTGTTGCAATGATATTTCCATGCTGAACTGAGTTGTTCTGGGTCAAATATGAAGGCAAACCCACTTTCCTTTCAGTATTTTGCTGCAATTGGCAGAAACAAGCATATTTGCTCATTCGGCCTGAAAATGCTTTTAAGCGCATAAAAACTTACACTCTTGATTTCTGGCTAAATAAAAGCTGTTGCAATGATATTTCCATGCTGAACTGAGTTGTTCTGGGTCAAATATGAAGGCAAACCCACTTTCCTTTCAGTAGTTTGCTGCAATTGGCAGAAACAAGCATATTTGCTCATTCGGCCTGAAAATGCTTTTAAGCGCATAAAAACTTACACTCTTGATTTCTGGCTAAATAAAAGCTGTTGCAATGATATTTCCATGCTGAACTGAGTTGTTCTGGGTCAAATATGAAGGCAAACCCACTTTCCTTTAAGTATTATGCTGCAATTGGAAAATATCAGCTCATTTGGCCTGAAAATGCTTTTAAGCGCATAAAAACTTACACTCTTGATTTCTGGCTAAATAAAAGCTGTTGCAATGATATTTCCATGATGAACTGAGTTGTTCTGGGTCAAATATGAAGGCAAACCCACTTTCCTTTCAGTATTTTGCTGCAATTGGCAGAAACAAGCATATTTGCTCATTCGGCCTGAAAATGCTTTTAAGCGCATAAAAACTTACACTCTTGATTTCTGGCTAAATAAAAGCTGTTGCAATGATATTTCCATGCTGAACTGAGTTGTTCTGGGTCAAATATGAAGGCAAACCCACTTTCCTTTCAGTATTTTGCTGCAATTGGCAGAAACAAGCATATTTGCTCATTCGGCCTGAAAATGCTTTTAAGCGCATAAAAACTTACACTCTTGATTTCTGGCTAAATAAAAGCTTTTGCAATGATATTTCCATGCTGAACTGAGTTGTTCTGGGTCAAATATGAAGGCAAACCCACTTTCCTTTCAGTATTTTGCTGCAATTGGCAGAAACAAGCATATTTGCTCATTTGGCCTGAAAATGCTTTTAAGCGCATAAAAACTTACACTCTTGATTTCTGGCTAAATAAAAGCTTTTGCAATGATATTTCCATGCTGAACTGAGTTGTTCTGGGTCAAATATGAAGGCAAACCCACTTTCCTTTCAGTATTTTGCTGCAATTGGCAGAAACAAGCATATTTGCTCATTCGGCCTGAAAATGCTTTTAAGCGCATAAAAACTTACACTCTTGATTTCTGGCTAAATAAAAGCTGTTGCAATGATATTTCCATGCTGAACTGAGTTGTTCTGGGTCAAATATGAAGGCAAACCCACTTTCCTTTCAGTATTATGCTGCAATTGGAAGATATCAGCTCATTTGGCCTGAAAATGCTTTTAAGCGCATAAAAACTTACACTCTTGATTTCTGGCTAAATAAAAGCTGTTGCAATGATATTTCCATGCTGAACTGAGTTGTTCTGGGTCAAATATGAAGGCAAACCCACTTTCCTTTCAGTATTTTGCTGCAATTGGCAGAAACAAGCATATTTGCTCATTCGGCCTGAAAATGCTTTTAAGCGCATAAAAACTTACACTCTTGATTTCTGGCTAAATAAAAGCTGTTGCAATGATATTTCCATGCTGAACTGAGTTGTTCTGGGTCAAATATGAAGGCAAACCCACTTTCCTTTCAGTATTTTGCTGCAATTGGCAGAAACAAGCATATTTGCTCATTCGGCCTGAAAATGCTTTTAAGCGCATAAAAACTTACACTCTTGATTTCTGGCTAAATAAAAGCTGTTGCAATGATATTTCCATGCTGAACTGAGTTGTTCTGGGTCAAATATGAAGGCAAACCCACTTTCCTTTCAGTATTTTGCTGCAATTGGCAGAAACAAGCATATTTGCTCATTCGGCCTGAAAATGCTTTTAAGCGCATAAAAACTTACACTCTTGATTTCTGGCTAAATAAAAGCTGTTGCAATGATATTTCCATGCTGAACTGAGTTGTTCTGGGTCAAATATGAAGGCAAACCCACTTTCCTTTCAGTATTTTGCTGCAATTGGCAGAAACAAGCATATTTGCTCATTCGGCCTGAAAATGCTTTTAAGCGCATAAAAACTTACACTCTTGATTTCTGGCTAAATAAAAGCTGTTGCAATGATATTTCCATGCTGAACTGAGTTGTTCTGGGTCAAATATGAAGGCAAACCCACTTTCCTTTCAGTATTTTGCTGCAATTGGCAGAAACAAGCATATTTGCTCATTCGGCCTGAAAATGCTTTTAAGCGCATAAAAACTTACACTCTTGATTTCTGGCTAAATAAAAGCTGTTGCAATGATATTTCCATGCTGAACTGAGTTGTTCTGGGTCAAATATGAAGGCAAACCCACTTTCCTTTAAGTATTATGCTGCAATTGGAAAATATCAGCTCATTTGGCCTGAAAATGCTTTTAAGCGCATAAAAACTTACACTCTTGATTTCTGGCTAAATAAAAGCTGTTGCAATGATATTTCCATGATGAACTGAGTTGTTCTGGGTCAAATATGAAGGCAAACCCACTTTCCTTTCAGTATTTTGCTGCAATTGGCAGAAACAAGCATATTTGCTCATTCGGCCTGAAAATGCTTTTAAGCGCATAAAAACTTACACTCTTGATTTCTGGCTAAATAAAAGCTGTTGCAATGATATTTCCATGCTGAACTGAGTTGTTCTGGGTCAAATATGAAGGCAAACCCACTTTCCTTTCAGTATTTTGCTGCAATTGGCAGAAACAAGCATATTTGCTCATTCGGCCTGAAAATGCTTTTAAGCGCATAAAAACTTACACTCTTGATTTCTGGCTAAATAAAAGCTTTTGCAATGATATTTCCATGCTGAACTGAGTTGTTCTGGGTCAAATATGAAGGCAAACCCACTTTCCTTTCAGTATTTTGCTGCAATTGGCAGAAACAAGCATATTTGCTCATTTGGCCTGAAAATGCTTTTAAGCGCATAAAAACTTACACTCTTGATTTCTGGCTAAATAAAAGCTTTTGCAATGATATTTCCATGCTGAACTGAGTTGTTCTGGGTCAAATATGAAGGCAAACCCACTTTCCTTTCAGTATTTTGCTGCAATTGGCAGAAACAAGCATATTTGCTCATTCGGCCTGAAAATGCTTTTAAGCGCATAAAAACTTACACTCTTGATTTCTGGCTAAATAAAAGCTGTTGCAATGATATTTCCATGCTGAACTGAGTTGTTCTGGGTCAAATATGAAGGCAAACCCACTTTCCTTTCAGTATTTTGCTGCAATTGGCAGAAACAAGCATATTTGCTCATTCGGCCTGAAAATGCTTTTAAGCGCATAAAAACTTACACTCTTGATTTCTGGCTAAATAAAAGCTGTTGCAATGATATTTCCATGCTGAACTGAGTTGTTCTGGGTCAAATATGAAGGCAAACCCACTTTCCTTTCAGTATTTTGCTGCAATTGGCAGAAACAAGCATATTTGCTCATTCGGCCTGAAAATGCTTTTAAGCGCATAAAAACTTACACTCTTGATTTCTGGCTAAATAAAAGCTGTTGCAATGATATTTCCATGCTGAACTGAGTTGTTCTGGGTCAAATATGAAGGCAAACCCACTTTCCTTTAAGTATTATGCTGCAATTGGAAAATATCAGCTCATATGGCCTGAAAATGCTTTTAAGCGCATAAAAACTTACACTCTTGATTTCTGGCTAAATAAAAGCTGTTGCAATGATATTTCCATGATGAACTGAGTTGTTCTGGGTCAAATATGAAGGCAAACCCACTTTCCTTTCAGTATTTTGCTGCAATTGGCAGAAACAAGCATATTTGCTCATTCGGCCTGAAAATGCTTTTAAGCGCATAAAAACTTACACTCTTGATTTCTGGCTAAATAAAAGCTGTTGCAATGATATTTCCATGCTGAACTGAGTTGTTCTGGGTCAAATATGAAGGCAAACCCACTTTCCTTTCAGTATTTTGCTGCAATTGGCAGAAACAAGCATATTTGCTCATTCGGCCTGAAAATGCTTTTAAGCGCATAAAAACTTACACTCTTGATTTCTGGCTAAATAAAAGCTTTTGCAATGATATTTCCATGCTGAACTGAGTTGTTCTGGGTCAAATATGAAGGCAAACCCACTTTCCTTTCAGTATTTTGCTGCAATTGGCAGAAACAAGCATATTTGCTCATTTGGCCTGAAAATGCTTTTAAGCGCATAAAAACTTACACTCTTGATTTCTGGCTAAATAAAAGCTTTTGCAATGATATTTCCATGCTGAACTGAGTTGTTCTGGGTCAAATATGAAGGCAAACCCACTTTCCTTTCAGTATTTTGCTGCAATTGGCAGAAACAAGCATATTTGCTCATTCGGCCTGAAAATGCTTTTAAGCGCATAAAAACTTACACTCTTGATTTCTGGCTAAATAAAAGCTGTTGCAATGATATTTCCATGCTGAACTGAGTTGTTCTGGGTCAAATATGAAGGCAAACCCACTTTCCTTTCAGTATTATGCTGCAATTGGAAGATATCAGCTCATTTGGCCTGAAAATGCTTTTAAGCGCATAAAAACTTACACTCTTGATTTCTGGCTAAATAAAAGCTGTTGCAATGATATTTCCATGCTGAACTGAGTTGTTCTGGGTCAAATATGAAGGCAAACCCACTTTCCTTTCAGTATTTTGCTGCAATTGGCAGAAACAAGCATATTTGCTCATTCGGCCTGAAAATGCTTTTAAGCGCATAAAAACTTACACTCTTGATTTCTGGCTAAATAAAAGCTGTTGCAATGATATTTCCATGCTGAACTGAGTTGTTCTGGGTCAAATATGAAGGCAAACCCACTTTCCTTTCAGTATTTTGCTGCAATTGGCAGAAACAAGCATATTTGCTCATTCGGCCTGAAAATGCTTTTAAGCGCATAAAAACTTACACTCTTGATTTCTGGCTAAATAAAAGCTGTTGCAATGATATTTCCATGCTGAACTGAGTTGTTCTGGGTCAAATATGAAGGCAAACCCACTTTCCTTTCAGTATTTTGCTGCAATTGGCAGAAACAAGCCTATTTGCTCATTCGGCCTGAAAATGCTTTTAAGCGCATAAAAACTTACACTCTTGATTTCTGGCTAAATAAAAGCTGTTGCAATGATATTTCCATGCTGAACTGAGTTGTTCTGGGTCAAATATGAAGGCAAACCCACTTTCCTTTCAGTATTATGCTGCAATTGGAAGATATCAGCTCATTTGGCCTGAAAATGCTTTTAAGCGCATAAAAACTTACACTCTTGATTTCTGGCTAAATAAAAGCTGTTGCAATGATATTTCCATGCTGAACTGAGTTGTTCTGGGTCAAATATGAAGGCAAACCCACTTTCCTTTCAGTATTTTGCTGCAATTGGCAGAAACAAGCATATTTGCTCATTCGGCCTGAAAATGCTTTTAAGCGCATAAAAACTTACACTCTTGATTTCTGGCTAAATAAAAGCTGTTGCAATGATATTTCCATGCTGAACTGAGTTGTTCTGGGTCAAATATGAAGGCAAACCCACTTTCCTTTCAGTATTTTGCTGCAATTGGCAGAAACAAGCATATTTGCTCATTCGGCCTGAAAATGCTTTTAAGCGCATAAAAACTTACACTCTTGATTTCTGGCTAAATAAAAGCTGTTGCAATGATATTTCCATGCTGAACTGAGTTGTTCTGGGTCAAATATGAAGGCAAACCCACTTTCCTTTCAGTATTTTGCTGCAATTGGCAGAAACAAGCATATTTGCTCATTCGGCCTGAAAATGCTTTTAAGCGCATAAAAACTTACACTCTTGATTTCTGGCTAAATAAAAGCTGTTGCAATGATATTTCCATGCTGAACTGAGTTGTTCTGGGTCAAATATGAAGGCAAACCCACTTTCCTTTCAGTATTTTGCTGCAATTGGCAGAAACAAGCATATTTGCTCATTCGGCCTGAAAATGCTTTTAAGCGCATAAAAACTTACACTCTTGATTTCTGGCTAAATAAAAGCTGTTGCAATGATATTTCCATGCTGAACTGAGTTGTTCTGGGTCAAATATGAAGGCAAACCCACTTTCCTTTCAGTATTTTGCTGCAATTGGCAGAAACAAGCATATTTGCTCATTCGGCCTGAAAATGCTTTTAAGCGCATAAAAACTTACACTCTTGATTTCTGGCTAAATAAAAGCTGTTGCAATGATATTTCCATGCTGAACTGAGTTGTTCTGGGTCAAATATGAAGGCAAACCCACTTTCCTTTCAGTATTTTGCTGCAATTGGCAGAAACAAGCATATTTGCTCATTCGGCCTGAAAATGCTTTTAAGCGCATAAAAACTTACACTCTTGATTTCTGGCTAAATAAAAGCTGTTGCAATGATATTTCCATGCTGAACTGAGTTGTTCTGGGTCAAATATGAAGGCAAACCCACTTTCCTTTCAGTAGTTTGCTGCAATTGGCAGAAACAAGCATATTTGCTCATTCGGCCTGAAAATGCTTTTAAGCGCATAAAAACTTACACTCTTGATTTCTGGCTAAATAAAAGCTGTTGCAATGATATTTCCATGCTGAACTGAGTTGTTCTGGGTCAAATATGAAGGCAAACCCACTTTCCTTTAAGTATTATGCTGCAATTGGAAAATATCAGCTCATTTGGCCTGAAAATGCTTTTAAGCGCATAAAAACTTACACTCTTGATTTCTGGCTAAATAAAAGCTGTTGCAATGATATTTCCATGATGAACTGAGTTGTTCTGGGTCAAATATGAAGGCAAACCCACTTTCCTTTCAGTATTTTGCTGCAATTGGCAGAAACAAGCATATTTGCTCATTCGGCCTGAAAATGCTTTTAAGCGCATAAAAACTTACACTCTTGATTTCTGGCTAAATAAAAGCTGTTGCAATGATATTTCCATGCTGAACTGAGTTGTTCTGGGTCAAATATGAAGGCAAACCCACTTTCCTTTCAGTATTTTGCTGCAATTGGCAGAAACAAGCATATTTGCTCATTCGGCCTGAAAATGCTTTTAAGCGCATAAAAACTTACACTCTTGATTTCTGGCTAAATAAAAGCTGTTGCAATGATATTTCCATGCTGAACTGAGTTGTTCTGGGTCAAATATGAAGGCAAACCCACTTTCCTTTCAGTATTTTGCTGCAATTGGCAGAAACAAGCATATTTGCTCATTCGGCCTGAAAATGCTTTTAAGCGCATAAAAACTTACACTCTTGATTTCTGGCTAAATAAAAGCTGTTGCAATGATATTTCCATGCTGAACTGAGTTGTTCTGGGTCAAATATGAAGGCAAACCCACTTTCCTTTCAGTATTTTGCTGCAATTGGCAGAAACAAGCATATTTGCTCATTCGGCCTGAAAATGCTTTTAAGCGCATAAAAACTTACACTCTTGATTTCTGGCTAAATAAAAGCTGTTGCAATGATATTTCCATGCTGAACTGAGTTGTTCTGGGTCAAATATGAAGGCAAACCCACTTTCCTTTCAGTATTTTGCTGCAATTGGCAGAAACAAGCATATTTGCTCATTCGGCCTGAAAATGCTTTTAAGCGCATAAAAACTTACACTCTTGATTTCTGGCTAAATAAAAGCTGTTGCAATGATATTTCCATGCTGAACTGAGTTGTTCTGGGTCAAATATGAAGGCAAACCCACTTTCCTTTAAGTATTATGCTGCAATTGGAAAATATCAGCTCATTTGGCCTGAAAATGCTTTTAAGCGCATAAAAACTTACACTCTTGATTTCTGGCTAAATAAAAGCTGTTGCAATGATATTTCCATGATGAACTGAGTTGTTCTGGGTCAAATATGAAGGCAAACCCACTTTCCTTTCAGTATTTTGCTGCAATTGGCAGAAACAAGCATATTTGCTCATTCGGCCTGAAAATGCTTTTAAGCGCATAAAAACTTACACTCTTGATTTCTGGCTAAATAAAAGCTGTTGCAATGATATTTCCATGCTGAACTGAGTTGTTCTGGGTCAAATATGAAGGCAAACCCACTTTCCTTTCAGTATTTTGCTGCAATTGGCAGAAACAAGCATATTTGCTCATTCGGCCTGAAAATGCTTTTAAGCGCATAAAAACTTACACTCTTGATTTCTGGCTAAATAAAAGCTTTTGCAATGATATTTCCATGCTGAACTGAGTTGTTCTGGGTCAAATATGAAGGCAAACCCACTTTCCTTTCAGTATTTTGCTGCAATTGGCAGAAACAAGCATATTTGCTCATTTGGCCTGAAAATGCTTTTAAGCGCATAAAAACTTACACTCTTGATTTCTGGCTAAATAAAAGCTTTTGCAATGATATTTCCATGCTGAACTGAGTTGTTCTGGGTCAAATATGAAGGCAAACCCACTTTCCTTTCAGTATTTTGCTGCAATTGGCAGAAACAAGCATATTTGCTCATTCGGCCTGAAAATGCTTTTAAGCGCATAAAAACTTACACTCTTGATTTCTGGCTAAATAAAAGCTGTTGCAATGATATTTCCATGCTGAACTGAGTTGTTCTGGGTCAAATATGAAGGCAAACCCACTTTCCTTTCAGTATTATGCTGCAATTGGAAGATATCAGCTCATTTGGCCTGAAAATGCTTTTAAGCGCATAAAAACTTACACTCTTGATTTCTGGCTAAATAAAAGCTGTTGCAATGATATTTCCATGCTGAACTGAGTTGTTCTGGGTCAAATATGAAGGCAAACCCACTTTCCTTTCAGTATTTTGCTGCAATTGGCAGAAACAAGCATATTTGCTCATTCGGCCTGAAAATGCTTTTAAGCGCATAAAAACTTACACTCTTGATTTCTGGCTAAATAAAAGCTGTTGCAATGATATTTCCATGCTGAACTGAGTTGTTCTGGGTCAAATATGAAGGCAAACCCACTTTCCTTTCAGTATTTTGCTGCAATTGGCAGAAACAAGCATATTTGCTCATTCGGCCTGAAAATGCTTTTAAGCGCATAAAAACTTACACTCTTGATTTCTGGCTAAATAAAAGCTGTTGCAATGATATTTCCATGCTGAACTGAGTTGTTCTGGGTCAAATATGAAGGCAAACCCACTTTCCTTTCAGTATTTTGCTGCAATTGGCAGAAACAAGCATATTTGCTCATTCGGCCTGAAAATGCTTTTAAGCGCATAAAAACTTACACTCTTGATTTCTGGCTAAATAAAAGCTGTTGCAATGATATTTCCATGCTGAACTGAGTTGTTCTGGGTCAAATATGAAGGCAAACCCACTTTCCTTTCAGTATTATGCTGCAATTGGAAGATATCAGCTCATTTGGCCTGAAAATGCTTTTAAGCGCATAAAAACTTACACTCTTGATTTCTGGCTAAATAAAAGCTGTTGCAATGATATTTCCATGCTGAACTGAGTTGTTCTGGGTCAAATATGAAGGCAAACCCACTTTCCTTTCAGTATTTTGCTGCAATTGGCAGAAACAAGCATATTTGCTCATTCGGCCTGAAAATGCTTTTAAGCGCATAAAAACTTACACTCTTGATTTCTGGCTAAATAAAAGCTGTTGCAATGATATTTCCATGCTGAACTGAGTTGTTCTGGGTCAAATATGAAGGCAAACCCACTTTCCTTTCAGTATTTTGCTGCAATTGGCAGAAACAAGCATATTTGCTCATTCGGCCTGAAAATGCTTTTAAGCGCATAAAAACTTACACTCTTGATTTCTGGCTAAATAAAAGCTGTTGCAATGATATTTCCATGCTGAACTGAGTTGTTCTGGGTCAAATATGAAGGCAAACCCACTTTCCTTTCAGTATTTTGCTGCAATTGGCAGAAACAAGCATATTTGCTCATTCGGCCTGAAAATGCTTTTAAGCGCATAAAAACTTACACTCTTGATTTCTGGCTAAATAAAAGCTGTTGCAATGATATTTCCATGCTGAACTGAGTTGTTCTGGGTCAAATATGAAGGCAAACCCACTTTCCTTTCAGTATTTTGCTGCAATTGGCAGAAACAAGCATATTTGCTCATTCGGCCTGAAAATGCTTTTAAGCGCATAAAAACTTACACTCTTGATTTCTGGCTAAATAAAAGCTGTTGCAATGATATTTCCATGCTGAACTGAGTTGTTCTGGGTCAAATATGAAGGCAAACCCACTTTCCTTTCAGTATTTTGCTGCAATTGGCAGAAACAAGCATATTTGCTCATTCGGCCTGAAAATGCTTTTAAGCGCATAAAAACTTACACTCTTGATTTCTGGCTAAATAAAAGCTGTTGCAATGATATTTCCATGCTGAACTGAGTTGTTCTGGGTCAAATATGAAGGCAAACCCACTTTCCTTTCAGTATTTTGCTGCAATTGGCAGAAACAAGCATATTTGCTCATTCGGCCTGAAAATGCTTTTAAGCGCATAAAAACTTACACTCTTGATTTCTGGCTAAATAAAAGCTGTTGCAATGATATTTCCATGCTGAACTGAGTTGTTCTGGGTCAAATATGAAGGCAAACCCACTTTCCTTTCAGTATTTTGCTGCAATTGGCAGAAACAAGCATATTTGCTCATTTGGCCTGAAAATGCTTTTAAGCGCATAAAAACTTACACTCTTGATTTCTGGCTAAATAAAAGCTGTTGCAATGATATTTCCATGCTGAACTGAGTTGTTCTGGGTCAAATATGAAGGCAAACCCACTTTCCTTTCAGTATTTTGCTGCAATTGGCAGAAACAAGCATATTTGCTCATTCGGCCTGAAAATGCTTTTAAGCGCATAAAAACTTACACTCTTGATTTCTGGCTAAATAAAAGCTGTTGCAATGATATTTCCATGCTGAACTGAGTTGTTCTGGGTCAAATATGAAGGCAAACCCACTTTCCTTTCAGTAGTTTGCTGCAATTGGCAGAAACAAGCATATTTGCTCATTCGGCCTGAAAATGCTTTTAAGCGCATAAAAACTTACACTCTTGATTTCTGGCTAAATAAAAGCTGTTGCAATGATATTTCCATGCTGAACTGAGTTGTTCTGGGTCAAATATGAAGGCAAACCCACTTTCCTTTAAGTATTATGCTGCAATTGGAAAATATCAGCTCATTTGGCCTGAAAATGCTTTTAAGCGCATAAAAACTTACACTCTTGATTTCTGGCTAAATAAAAGCTGTTGCAATGATATTTCCATGATGAACTGAGTTGTTCTGGGTCAAATATGAAGGCAAACCCACTTTCCTTTCAGTATTTTGCTGCAATTGGCAGAAACAAGCATATTTGCTCATTCGGCCTGAAAATGCTTTTAAGCGCATAAAAACTTACACTCTTGATTTCTGGCTAAATAAAAGCTGTTGCAATGATATTTCCATGCTGAACTGAGTTGTTCTGGGTCAAATATGAAGGCAAACCCACTTTCCTTTCAGTATTTTGCTGCAATTGGCAGAAACAAGCATATTTGCTCATTCGGCCTGAAAATGCTTTTAAGCGCATAAAAACTTACACTCTTGATTTCTGGCTAAATAAAAGCTTTTGCAATGATATTTCCATGCTGAACTGAGTTGTTCTGGGTCAAATATGAAGGCAAACCCACTTTCCTTTCAGTATTTTGCTGCAATTGGCAGAAACAAGCATATTTGCTCATTTGGCCTGAAAATGCTTTTAAGCGCATAAAAACTTACACTCTTGATTTCTGGCTAAATAAAAGCTTTTGCAATGATATTTCCATGCTGAACTGAGTTGTTCTGGGTCAAATATGAAGGCAAACCCACTTTCCTTTCAGTATTTTGCTGCAATTGGCAGAAACAAGCATATTTGCTCATTCGGCCTGAAAATGCTTTTAAGCGCATAAAAACTTACACTCTTGATTTCTGGCTAAATAAAAGCTGTTGCAATGATATTTCCATGCTGAACTGAGTTGTTCTGGGTCAAATATGAAGGCAAACCCACTTTCCTTTCAGTATTATGCTGCAATTGGAAGATATCAGCTCATTTGGCCTGAAAATGCTTTTAAGCGCATAAAAACTTACACTCTTGATTTCTGGCTAAATAAAAGCTGTTGCAATGATATTTCCATGCTGAACTGAGTTGTTCTGGGTCAAATATGAAGGCAAACCCACTTTCCTTTCAGTATTTTGCTGCAATTGGCAGAAACAAGCATATTTGCTCATTCGGCCTGAAAATGCTTTTAAGCGCATAAAAACTTACACTCTTGATTTCTGGCTAAATAAAAGCTGTTGCAATGATATTTCCATGCTGAACTGAGTTGTTCTGGGTCAAATATGAAGGCAAACCCACTTTCCTTTCAGTATTTTGCTGCAATTGGCAGAAACAAGCATATTTGCTCATTCGGCCTGAAAATGCTTTTAAGCGCATAAAAACTTACACTCTTGATTTCTGGCTAAATAAAAGCTGTTGCAATGATATTTCCATGCTGAACTGAGTTGTTCTGGGTCAAATATGAAGGCAAACCCACTTTCCTTTCAGTATTTTGCTGCAATTGGCAGAAACAAGCATATTTGCTCATTCGGCCTGAAAATGCTTTTAAGCGCATAAAAACTTACACTCTTGATTTCTGGCTAAATAAAAGCTGTTGCAATGATATTTCCATGCTGAACTGAGTTGTTCTGGGTCAAATATGAAGGCAAACCCACTTTCCTTTCAGTATTTTGCTGCAATTGGCAGAAACAAGCATATTTGCTCATTCGGCCTGAAAATGCTTTTAAGCGCATAAAAACTTACACTGTTGATTTCTGGCTAAATAAAAGCTGTTGCAATGATATTTCCATGCTGAACTGAGTTGTTCTGGGTCAAATATGAAGGCAAACCCACTTTCCTTTCAGTATTTTGCTGCAATTGGCAGAAACAAGCATATTTGCTCATTCGGCCTGAAAATGCTTTTAAGCGCATAAAAACTTACACTCTTGATTTCTGGCTAAATAAAAGCTGTTGCAATGATATTTCCATGCTGAACTGAGTTGTTCTGGGTCAAATATGAAGGCAAACCCACTTTCCTTTCAGTATTATGCTGCAATTGGAAGATATCAGCTCATTTGGCCTGAAAATGCTTTTAAGCGCATAAAAACTTACACTCTTGATTTCTGGCTAAATAAAAGCTGTTGCAATGATATTTCCATGCTGAACTGAGTTGTTCTGGGTCAAATATGAAGGCAAACCCACTTTCCTTTCAGTATTTTGCTGCAATTGGCAGAAACAAGCATATTTGCTCATTCGGCCTGAAAATGCTTTTAAGCGCATAAAAACTTACACTCTTGATTTCTGGCTAAATAAAAGCTGTTGCAATGATATTTCCATGCTGAACTGAGTTGTTCTGGGTCAAATATGAAGGCAAACCCACTTTCCTTTCAGTATTTTGCTGCAATTGGCAGAAACAAGCATATTTGCTCATTTGGCCTGAAAATGCTTTTAAGCGCATAAAAACTTACACTCTTGATTTCTGGCTAAATAAAAGCTGTTGCAATGATATTTCCATGCTGAACTGAGTTGTTCTGGGTCAAATATGAAGGCAAACCCACTTTCCTTTCAGTATTTTGCTGCAATTGGCAGAAACAAGCATATTTGCTCATTCGGCCTGAAAATGCTTTTAAGCGCATAAAAACTTACACTCTTGATTTCTGGCTAAATAAAAGCTGTTGCAATGATATTTCCATGCTGAACTGAGTTGTTCTGGGTCAAATATGAAGGCAAACCCACTTTCCTTTCAGTATTTTGCTGCAATTGGCAGAAACAAGCATATTTGCTCATTCGGCCTGAAAATGCTTTTAAGCGCATAAAAACTTACACTCTTGATTTCTGGCTAAATAAAAGCTGTTGCAGTGATATTTCCATGCTGAACTGAGTTGTTCTGGGTCAAATATGAAGGCAAACCCACTTTCCTTTCAGTATTTTGCTGCAATTGGCAGAAACAAGCATATTTGCTCATTCGGCCTGAAAATGCTTTTAAGCGCATAAAAACTTACACTCTTGATTTCTGGCTAAATAAAAGCTGTTGCAATGATATTTCCATGCTGAACTGAGTTGTTCTGGGTCAAATATGAAGGCAAACCCACTTTCCTTTCAGTATTTTGCTGAAATTGGCAGAAACAAGCATATTTGCTCATTCGGCCTGAAAATGCTTTTAAGCGCATAAAAACTTACACTCTTGATTTCTGGCTAAATAAAAGCTGTTGCAATGATATTTCCATGCTGAACTGAGTTGTTCTGTGTCAAATATGAAGGCAAACCCACTTTCCTTTCAGTATTTTGCTGCAATTGGCAGAAACAAGCATATTTGCTCATTCGGCCTGAAAATGCTTTTAAGCGCATAAAAACTTACACTCTTGATTTCTGGCTAAATAAAAGCTGTTGCAATGATATTTCCATGCTGAACTGAGTTGTTCTGCGTCAAATATGAAGGCAAACCCACTTTCCTTTCAGTATTTTGCTGCAGTTGGCAGAAACAAGCATATTTGCTCATTCGGCCTGAAAATGCTTTTAAGCGCATAATAACTTACACTCTTGATTTCTGGCTAAATAAAAGCTGTTGCAATGATATTTCCATGTTGAACTGAGTTGTTCTGGGTCAAATATGAAGGCAAACCCACTTTCCTTTCAGTCTTTTGCTGCAGTTGGCAGAAACAAGCATATTTGCTCATTCGGCCTGAAAATGCTTTTAAGAGCAAAAAAACTTACACTCTTGATTTCTGGCTAAATAAAAGCTGTTGCAATGATATTTCCATGCTGAACTGAGTTGTTCTGTGTCAAATATGAAGGCAAACCCACTTTCCTTTCAGTATTTTGCTGCAATTGGCAGAAACAAGCATATTTGCTCATTCGGCCTGAAAATGCTTTTAAGCGCATAAAAACTTACACTCTTGATTTCTGGCTAAATAAAAGCTGTTGCAATGATATTTCCATGCTGAACTGAGTTGTTCTGGGTCAAATATGAAGGCAAACCCACTTTCCTTTCAGTATTTTGCTGCAATTGGCAGAAACAAGCATATTTGCTCATTCGGCCTGAAAATGCTTTTAAGCGCATAAAAACTTACACTCTTGATTTCTGGCTAAATAAAAGCTGTTGCAATGATATTTCCATGCTGAACTGAGTTGTTCTGGGTCAAATATGAAGGCAAACCCACTTTCCTTTAAGTATTATGCTGCAATTGGAAAATATCAGCTCATTTGGCCTGAAAATGCTTTTAAGCGCATAAAAACTTACACTCTTGATTTCTGGCTAAATAAAAGCTGTTGCAATGATATTTCCATGATGAACTGAGTTGTTCTGGGTCAAATATGAAGGCAAACCCACTTTCCTTTCAGTATTTTGCTGCAATTGGCAGAAACAAGCATATTTGCTCATTCGGCCTGAAAATGCTTTTAAGCGCATAAAAACTTACACTCTTGATTTCTGGCTAAATAAAAGCTGTTGCAATGATATTTCCATGCTGAACTGAGTTGTTCTGGGTCAAATATGAAGGCAAACCCACTTTCCTTTCAGTATTTTGCTGCAATTGGCAGAAACAAGCATATTTGCTCATTCGGCCTGAAAATGCTTTTAAGCGCATAAAAACTTACACTCTTGATTTCTGGCTAAATAAAAGCTTTTGCAATGATATTTCCATGCTGAACTGAGTTGTTCTGGGTCAAATATGAAGGCAAACCCACTTTCCTTTCAGTATTTTGCTGCAATTGGCAGAAACAAGCATATTTGCTCATTTGGCCTGAAAATGCTTTTAAGCGCATAAAAACTTACACTCTTGATTTCTGGCTAAATAAAAGCTTTTGCAATGATATTTCCATGCTGAACTGAGTTGTTCTGGGTCAAATATGAAGGCAAACCCACTTTCCTTTCAGTATTTTGCTGCAATTGGCAGAAACAAGCATATTTGCTCATTCGGCCTGAAAATGCTTTTAAGCGCATAAAAACTTACACTCTTGATTTCTGGCTAAATAAAAGCTGTTGCAATGATATTTCCATGCTGAACTGAGTTGTTCTGGGTCAAATATGAAGGCAAACCCACTTTCCTTTCAGTATTATGCTGCAATTGGAAGATATCAGCTCATTTGGCCTGAAAATGCTTTTAAGCGCATAAAAACTTACACTCTTGATTTCTGGCTAAATAAAAGCTGTTGCAATGATATTTCCATGCTGAACTGAGTTGTTCTGGGTCAAATATGAAGGCAAACCCACTTTCCTTTCAGTATTTTGCTGCAATTGGCAGAAACAAGCATATTTGCTCATTCGGCCTGAAAATGCTTTTAAGCGCATAAAAACTTACACTCTTGATTTCTGGCTAAATAAAAGCTGTTGCAATGATATTTCCATGCTGAACTGAGTTGTTCTGGGTCAAATATGAAGGCAAACCCACTTTCCTTTCAGTATTTTGCTGCAATTGGCAGAAACAAGCATATTTGCTCATTCGGCCTGAAAATGCTTTTAAGCGCATAAAAACTTACACTCTTGATTTCTGGCTAAATAAAAGCTGTTGCAATGATATTTCCATGCTGAACTGAGTTGTTCTGGGTCAAATATGAAGGCAAACCCACTTTCCTTTCAGTATTTTGCTGCAATTGGCAGAAACAAGCATATTTGCTCATTCGGCCTGAAAATGCTTTTAAGCGCATAAAAACTTACACTCTTGATTTCTGGCTAAATAAAAGCTGTTGCAATGATATTTCCATGCTGAACTGAGTTGTTCTGGGTCAAATATGAAGGCAAACCCACTTTCCTTTCAGTATTATGCTGCAATTGGAAGATATCAGCTCATTTGGCCTGAAAATGCTTTTAAGCGCATAAAAACTTACACTCTTGATTTCTGGCTAAATAAAAGCTGTTGCAATGATATTTCCATGCTGAACTGAGTTGTTCTGGGTCAAATATGAAGGCAAACCCACTTTCCTTTCAGTATTTTGCTGCAATTGGCAGAAACAAGCATATTTGCTCATTCGGCCTGAAAATGCTTTTAAGCGCATAAAAACTTACACTCTTGATTTCTGGCTAAATAAAAGCTCTTGCAATGATATTTCCATGCTGAACTGAGTTGTTCTGGGTCAAATATGAAGGCAAACCCACTTTCCTTTCAGTATTTTGCTGCAATTGGCAGAAACAAGCATATTTGCTCATTCGGCCTGAAAATGCTTTTAAGCGCATAAAAACTTACACTCTTGATTTCTGGCTAAATAAAAGCTGTTGCAATGATATTTCCATGCTGAACTGAGTTGTTCTGGGTCAAATATGAAGGCAAACCCACTTTCCTTTCAGTATTTTGCTGCAATTGGCAGAAACAAGCATATTTGCTCATTCGGCCTGAAAATGCTTTTAAGCGCATAAAAACTTACACTCTTGATTTCTGGCTAAATAAAAGCTGTTGCAATGATATTTCCATGCTGAACTGAGTTGTTCTGGGTCAAATATGAAGGCAAACCCACTTTCCTTTCAGTATTTTGCTGCAATTGGCAGAAACAAGCATATTTGCTCATTCGGCCTGAAAATGCTTTTAAGCGCATAAAAACTTACACTCTTGATTTCTGGCTAAATAAAAGCTGTTGCAATGATATTTCCATGCTGAACTGAGTTGTTCTGGGTCAAATATGAAGGCAAACCCACTTTCCTTTCAGTATTTTGCTGCAATTGGCAGAAACAAGCATATTTGCTCATTCGGCCTGAAAATGCTTTTAAGCGCATAAAAACTTACACTCTTGATTTCTGGCTAAATAAAAGCTGTTGCAATGATATTTCCATGCTGAACTGAGTTGTTCTGGGTCAAATATGAAGGCAAACCCACTTTCCTTTCAGTATTTTGCTGCAATTGGCAGAAACAAGCATATTTGCTCATTCGGCCTGAAAATGCTTTTAAGCGCATAAAAACTTACACTCTTGATTTCTGGCTAAATAAAAGCTGTTGCAATGATATTTCCATGCTGAACTGAGTTGTTCTGGGTCAAATATGAAGGCAAACCCACTTTCCTTTCAGTAGTTTGCTGCAATTGGCAGAAACAAGCATATTTGCTCATTCGGCCTGAAAATGCTTTTAAGCGCATAAAAACTTACACTCTTGATTTCTGGCTAAATAAAAGCTGTTGCAATGATATTTCCATGCTGAACTGAGTTGTTCTGGGTCAAATATGAAGGCAAACCCACTTTCCTTTCAGTATTTTGCTGCAATTGGCAGAAACAAGCATATTTGCTCATTCGGCCTGAAAATGCTTTTAAGCGCATAAAAACTTACACTCTTGATTTCTGGCTAAATAAAAGCTGTTGCAATGATATTTCCATGCTGAACTGAGTTGTTCTGGGTCAAATATGAAGGCAATCCCACTTTCCTTTAAGTATTATGCTGCAATTGGAAAATATCAGCTCATTTGGCCTGAAAATGCTTTTAAGCGCATAAAAACTTACACTCTTGATTTCTGGCTAAATAAAAGCTGTTGCAATGATATTTCCATGATGAACTGAGTTGTTCTGGGTCAAATATGAAGGCAAACCCACTTTCCTTTCAGTATTTTGCTGCAATTGGCAGAAACAAGCATATTTGCTCATTCGGCCTGAAAATGCTTTTAAGCGCATAAAAACTTACCATCTTGATTTCTGGCTAAATAAAAGCTGTTGCAATGATATTTCCATGCTGAACTGAGTTGTTCTGGGTCAAATATGAAGGCAAACCCACTTTCCTTTCAGTATTTTGCTGCAATTGGCAGAAACAAGCATATTTGCTCATTCGGCCTGAAAATGCTTTTAAGCGCATAAAAACTTACACTCTTGATTTCTGGCTAAATAAAAGCTGTTGCAATGATATTTCCATGCTGAACTGAGTTGTTCTGGGTCAAATATGAAGGCAAACCCACTTTCCTTTCAGTATTTTGCTGCAATTGGCAGAAACAAGCATATTTGCTCATTCGGCCTGAAAATGCTTTTAAGCGCATAAAAACTTACACTCTTGATTTCTGGCTAAATAAAAGCTGTTGCAATGATATTTCCATGCTGAACTGAGTTGTTCTGGGTCAAATATGAAGGCAAACCCACTTTCCTTTCAGTATTTTGCTGCAATTGGCAGAAACAAGCATATTTGCTCATTCGGCCTGAAAATGCTTTTAAGCGCATAAAAACTTACACTCTTGATTTCTGGCTAAATAAAAGCTGTTGCAATGATATTTCCATGCTGAACTGAGTTGTTCTGGGTCAAATATGAAGGCAAACCCACTTTCCTTTCAGTATTTTGCTGCAATTGGCAGAAACAAGCATATTTGCTCATTCGGCCTGAAAATGCTTTTAAGCGCATAAAAACTTACACTCTTGATTTCTGGCTAAATAAAAGCTGTTGCAATGATATTTCCATGCTGAACTGAGTTGTTCTGGGTCAAATATGAAGGCAAACCCACTTTCCTTTCAGTATTTTGCTGCAATTGGCAGAAACAAGCATATTTGCTCATTCGGCCTGAAAATGCTTTTAAGCGCATAAAAACTTACACTCTTGATTTCTGGCTAAATAAAAGCTGTTGCAATGATATTTCCATGCTGAACTGAGTTGTTCTGGGTCAAATATGAAGGCAAACCCACTTTCCTTTCAGTATTTTGCTGCAATTGGCAGAAACAAGCATATTTGCTCATTCGGCCTGAAAATGCTTTTAAGCGCATAAAAACTTACACTCTTGATTTCTGGCTAAATAAAAGCTGTTGCAATGATATTTCCATGCTGAACTGAGTTGTTCTGGGTCAAATATGAAGGCAAACCCACTTTCCTTTCAGTATTTTGCTGCAATTGGCAGAAACAAGCATATTTGCTCATTCGGCCTGAAAATGCTTTTAAGCGCATAAAAACTTACACTCTTGATTTCTGGCTAAATAAAAGCTGTTGCAATGATATTTCCATGCTGAACTGAGTTGTTCTGGGTCAAATATGAAGGCAAACCCACTTTCCTTTCAGTATTTTGCTGTATTGGAAGATATCAGCTCATTTGGCCTGAAAATGCTTTAAAGCGCATAAAAACTTACACTCTTGATTTCTGGCTAAATAAAAGCTGTTGCAATGATATTTCCATGCTGAACTGAGTTTTTCTAGGTCAAATATGAAGGCAAACCCACTTTCCTTTCAGTATTTTGCTGCAATTGGAAGATATCAGCTCATTTGGCCTGAAAATGCTTTTAAACGCATAAAAACTTACACTCTTGATTTCTGGCTAAATAAAAGCTGTTGCAATGATATTTCCATGCTGAACTGAGTTGTTCTGGGTCAAATATGAAGGCAAACCCACTTTCCTTTCAGTATTTTGCTGCAATTGGCAGAAACAAGCATATTTGCTCATTCGGCCTGAAAATGCTTTTAAGCGCATAAAAACTTACACTCTTGATTTCTGGCTAAATAAAAGCTGTTGCAATGATATTTCCATGCTGAACTGAGTTGTTCTGGGTCAAATATGAAGGCAAACCCACTTTCCTTTCAGTATTTTGCTGCAATTGGCAGAAACAAGCATATTTGCTCATTCGGCCTGAAAATGCTTTTAAGCGCATAAAAACTTACACTCTTGATTTCTGGCTAAATAAAAGCTGTTGCAATGATATTTCCATGCTGAACTGAGTTGTTCTGGGTCAAATATGAAGGCAAACCCACTTTCCTTTAAGTATTATGCTGCAATTGGAAAATATCAGCTCATTTGGCCTGAAAATGCTTTTAAGCGCATAAAAACTTACACTCTTGATTTCTGGCTAAATAAAAGCTGTTGCAATGATATTTCCATGCTGAACTGAGTTGTTCTGGGTCAAATATGAAGGCAAACCAACTTTCCTTTCAGTATTTTGCTGCAATTGGCAGAAACAAGCATATTTGCTCATTCGGCCTGAAAATGCTTTTAAGCGCATAAAAACTTACACTCTTGATTTCTGGCTAAATAAAAGCTGTTGCAATGATATTTCCATGCTGAACTGAGTTGTTCTGGGTCAAATATGAAGGCAAACCCACTTTCCTTTCAGTATTTTGCTGCAATTGGCAGAAACAAGCATATTTGCTCATTCGGCCTGAAATTTCTTTTAAGCGCATAAAAACTTACACTCTTGATTTCTGGCTAAATAAAAGCTGTTGCAATGATATTTCCATGCTGAACTGAGTTGTTCTGGGTCAAATATGAAGGCAAACCCACTTTCCTTTCAGTATTTTGCTGCAATTGGCAGAAACAAGCATATTTGCTCATTCGGCCTGAAAATGCTTTTAAGCGCATAAAAACTTACACTCTTGATTTCTGGCTAAATAAAAGCTGTTGCAATGATATTTCCATGCTGAACTGAGTTGTTCTGGGTCAAATATGAAGGCAAACCCACTTTCCTTTCAGTATTTTGCTGCAATTGGCAGAAACAAGCATATTTGCTCATTCGGCCTGAAAATGCTTTTAAGCGCATAAAAACTTACACTCTTGATTTCTGGCTAAATAAAAGCTGTTGCAATGATATTTCCATGCTGAACTGAGTTGTTCTGGGTCAAATATGAAGGCAAACCCACTTTCCTTTCAGTATTTTGCTGCAATTGGCAGAAACAAGCATATTTGCTCATTCGGCCTGAAAATGCTTTTAAGCGCATAAAAACTTACACTCTTGATTTCTGGCTAAATAAAAGCTGTTGCAATGATATTTCCATGCTGAACTGAGTTGTTCTGGGTCAAATATGAAGGCAAACCCACTTTCCTTTCAGTATTTTGCTGCAATTGGCAGAAACAAGCATATTTGCTCATTCGGCCTGAAAATGCTTTTAAGCGCATAAAAACTTACACTCTTGATTTCTGGCTAAATAAAAGCTGTTGCAATGATATTTCCATGCTGAACTGAGTTGTTCTGGGTCAAATATGAAGGCAAACCCACTTTCCTTTCAGTATTTTGCTGCAATTGGCAGAAACAAGCATATTTGCTCATTCGGCCTGAAAATGCTTTTAAGCGCATAAAAACTTACACTCTTGATTTCTGGCTAAATAAAAGCTGTTGCAATGATATTTCCATGCTGAACTGAGTTGTTCTGGGTCAAATATGAAGGCAAACCCACTTTCCTTTCAGTATTTTGCTGCAATTGGCAGAAACAAGCATATTTGCTCATTCGGCCTGAAAATGCTTTTAAGCGCATAAAAACTTACACTCTTGATTTCTGGCTAAATAAAAGCTGTTGCAATGATATTTCCATGCTGAACTGAGTTGTTCTGGGTCAAATATGAAGGCAAACCCACTTTCCTTTCAGTATTTTGCTGCAATTGGCAGAAACAAGCATATTTGCTCATTCGGCCTGAAAATGCTTTTAAGCGCATAAAAACTTACACTCTTGATTTCTGGCTAAATAAAAGCTGTTGCAATGATATTTCCATGCTGAACTGAGTTGTTCTGGGTCAAATATGAAGGCAAACCCACTTTCCTTTCAGTATTTTGCTGCAATTGGCAGAAACAAGCATATTTGCTCATTCGGCCTGAAAATGCTTTTAAGCGCATAAAAACTTACACTCTTGATTTCTGGCTAAATAAAAGCTGTTGCAATGATATTTCCATGCTGAACTGAGTTGTTCTGGGTCAAATATGAAGGCAAACCCACTTTCCTTTCAGTATTTTGCTGCAATTGGCAGAAACAAGCATATTTGCTCATTCGGCCTGAAAATGCTTTTAAGCGCATAAAAACTTACACTCTTGATTTCTGGCTAAATAAAAGCTGTTGCAATGATATTTCCATGCTGAACTGAGTTGTTCTGGATCAAATATGAAGGCAAACCCACTTTCCTTTCAGTATTTTGCTGTATTGGAAGATATCAGCTCATTTGGCCTGAAAATGCTTTAAAGCGCATAAAAACTTACACTCTTGATTTCTGGCTAAATAAAAGCTGTTGCAATGATATTTCCATGCTGAACTGAGTTTTTCTAGGTCAAATATGAAGGCAAACCCACTTTCCTTTCAGTATTTTGCTGCAATTGGAAGATATCAGCTCATTTGGCCTGAAAATGCTTTTAAACGCATAAAAACTTACACTCTTGATTTCTGGCTAAATAAAAGCTGTTGCAATGATATTTCCATGCTGAACTGAGTTGTTCTGGGTCAAATATGAAGGCAAACCCACTTTCCTTTCAGTATTTTGCTGCAATTGGCAGAAACAAGCATATTTGCTCATTCGGCCTGAAAATGCTTTTAAGCGCATAAAAACTTACACTCTTGATTTCTGGCTAAATAAAAGCTGTTGCAATGATATTTCCATGCTGAACTGAGTTGTTCTGGGTCAAATATGAAGGCAAACCCACTTTCCTTTCAGTATTTTGCTGCAATTGGCAGAAACAAGCATATTTGCTCATTCGGCCTGAAAATGCTTTTAAGCGCATAAAAACTTACACTCTTGATTTCTGGCTAAATAAAAGCTGTTGCAATGATATTTCCATGCTGAACTGAGTTGTTCTGGGTCAAATATGAAGGCAAACCCACTTTCCTTTAAGTATTATGCTGCAATTGGAAAATATCAGCTCATTTGGCCTGAAAATGCTTTTAAGCGCATAAAAACTTACACTCTTGATTTCTGGCTAAATAAAAGCTGTTGCAATGATATTTCCATGCTGAACTGAGTTGTTCTGGGTCAAATATGAAGGCAAACCAACTTTCCTTTCAGTATTTTGCTGCAATTGGCAGAAACAAGCATATTTGCTCATTCGGCCTGAAAATGCTTTTAAGCGCATAAAAACTTACACTCTTGATTTCTGGCTAAATAAAAGCTGTTGCAATGATATTTCCATGCTGAACTGAGTTGTTCTGGGTCAAATATGAAGGCAAACCCACTTTCCTTTCAGTATTTTGCTGCAATTGGCAGAAACAAGCATATTTGCTCATTCGGCCTGAAAATGCTTTTAAGCGCATAAAAACTTACACTCTTGATTTCTGGCTAAATAAAAGCTGTTGCAATGATATTTCCATGCTGAACTGAGTTGTTCTGGGTCAAATATGAAGGCAAACCCACTTTCCTTTCAGTATTTTGCTGCAATTGGCAGAAACAAGCATATTTGCTCATTCGGCCTGAAAATGCTTTTAAGCGCATAAAAACTTACACTCTTGATTTCTGGCTAAATAAAAGCTGTTGCAATGATATTTCCATGCTGAACTGAGTTGTTCTGGGTCAAATATGAAGGCAAACCCACTTTCCTTTCAGTATTTTGCTGCAATTGGCAGAAACAAGCATATTTGCTCATTCGGCCTGAAAATGCTTTTAAGCGCATAAAAACTTACACTCTTGATTTCTGGCTAAATAAAAGCTGTTGCAATGATATTTCCATGCTGAACTGAGTTGTTCTGGGTCAAATATGAAGGCAAACCCACTTTCCTTTCAGTATTTTGCTGCAATTGGCAGAAACAAGCATATTTGCTCATTCGGCCTGAAAATGCTTTTAAGCGCATAAAAACTTACACTCTTGATTTCTGGCTAAATAAAAGCTGTTGCAATGATATTTCCATGCTGAACTGAGTTGTTCTGGGTCAAATATGAAGGCAAACCCACTTTCCTTTCAGTATTATGCTGCAATTGGAAGATATCAGCTCATTTGGCCTGAAAATGCTTTTAAGCGCATAAAAACTTACACTCTTGATTTCTGGCTAAATAAAAGCTGTTGCAATGATATTTCCATGCTGAACTGAGTTGTTCTGGGTCAAATATGAAGGCAAACCCACTTTCCTTTCAGTATTTTGCTGCAATTGGCAGAAACAAGCATATTTGCTCATTCGGCCTGAAAATGCTTTTAAGCGCATAAAAACTTACACTCTTGATTTCTGGCTAAATAAAAGCTGTTGCAATGATATTTCCATGCTGAACTGAGTTGTTCTGGGTCAAATATGAAGGCAAACCCACTTTCCTTTCAGTATTTTGCTGCAATTGGCAGAAACAAGCATATTTGCTCATTCGGCCTGAAAATGCTTTTAAGCGCATAAAAACTTACACTCTTGATTTCTGGCTAAATAAAAGCTGTTGCAATGATATTTCCATGCTGAACTGAGTTGTTCTGGGTCAAATATGAAGGCAAACCCACTTTCCTTTAAGTATTATGCTGCAATTGGAAAATATCAGCTCATTTGGCCTGAAAATGCTTTTAAGCGCATAAAAACTTACACTCTTGATTTCTGGCTAAATAAAAGCTGTTGCAATGATATTTCCATGCTGAACTGAGTTGTTCTGGGTCAAATATGAAGGCAAACCCACTTTCCTTTCAGTATTTTGCTGCAATTGGCAGAAACAAGCATATTTGCTCATTCGGCCTGAAAATGCTTTTAAGCGCATAAAAACTTACACTCTTGATTTCTGGCTAAATAAAAGCTGTTGCAATGATATTTCCATGCTGAACTGAGTTGTTCTGGGTCAAATATGAAGGCAAACCCACTTTCCTTTCAGTATTTTGCTGCAATTGGCAGAAACAAGCATATTTGCTCATTCGGCCTGAAAATGCTTTTAAGCGCATAAAAACTTACACTCTTGATTTCTGGCTAAATAAAAGCTGTTGCAATGATATTTCCATGCTGAACTGAGTTGTTCTGGGTCAAATATGAAGGCAAACCCACTTTCCTTTCAGTATTTTGCTGCAATTGGCAGAAACAAGCATATTTGCTCATTCGGCCTGAAAATGCTTTTAAGCGCATAAAAACTTACACTCTTGATTTCTGGCTAAATAAAAGCTGTTGCAATGATATTTCCATGCTGAACTGAGTTGTTCTGGGTCAAATATGAAGGCAAACCCACTTTCCTTTAAGTATTATGCTGCAATTGGAAAATATCAGCTCATTTGGCCTGAAAATGCTTTTAAGCGCATAAAAACTTACACTCTTGATTTCTGGCTAAATAAAAGCTGTTGCAATGATATTTCCATGCTGAACTGAGTTGTTCTGGGTCAAATATGAAGGCAAACCCACTTTCCTTTCAGTATTTTGCTGCAATTGGCAGAAACAAGCATATTTGCTCATTCGGCCTGAAAATGCTTTTAAGCGCATAAAAACTTACACTCTTGATTTCTGGCTAAATAAAAGCTGTTGCAATGATATTTCCATGCTGAACTGAGTTGTTCTGGGTCAAATATGAAGGCAAACCCACTTTCCTTTCAGTATTATGCTGCAATTGGAAGATATCAGCTCATTTGGCCTGAAAATGCTTTTAAGCGCATAAAAACTTACACTCTTGATTTCTGGCTAAATAAAAGCTGTTGCAATGATATTTCCATGCTGAACTGAGTTGTTCTGGGTCAAATATGAAGGCAAACCCACTTTCCTTTCAGTATTTTGCTGCAATTGGCAGAAACAAGCATATTTGCTCATTCGGCCTGAAAATGCTTTTAAGCGCATAAAAACTTACACTCTTGATTTCTGGCTAAATAAAAGCTGTTGCAATGATATTTCCATGCTGAACTGAGTTGTTCTGGGTCAAATATGAAGGCAAACCCACTTTCCTTTAAGTATTATGCTGCAATTGGAAAATATCAGCTCATTTGGCCTGAAAATGCTTTTAAGCGCATAAAAACTTACACTCTTGATTTCTGGCTAAATAAAAGCTGTTGCAATGATATTTCCATGCTGAACTGAGTTGTTCTGGGTCAAATATGAAGGCAAACCCACTTTCCTTTCAGTATTTTGCTGCAATTGGCAGAAACAAGCATATTTGCTCATTCGGCCTGAAAATGCTTTTAAGCGCATAAAAACTTACACTCTTGATTTCTGGCTAAATAAAAGCTGTTGCAATGATATTTCCATGCTGAACTGAGTTGTTCTGGGTCAAATATGAAGGCAAACCCACTTTCCTTTCAGTATTATGCTGCAATTGGAAGATATCAGCTCATTTGGCCTGAAAATGCTTTTAAGCGCATAAAAACTTACACTCTTGATTTCTGGCTAAATAAAAGCTGTTGCAATGATATTTCCATGCTGAACTGAGTTGTTCTGGGTCAAATATGAAGGCAAACCCACTTTCCTTTCAGTATTTTGCTGCAATTGGCAGAAACAAGCATATTTGCTCATTCGGCCTGAAAATGCTTTTAAGCGCATAAAAACTTACACTCTTGATTTCTGGCTAAATAAAAGCTGTTGCAATGATATTTCCATGCTGAACTGAGTTGTTCTGGGTCAAATATGAAGGCAAACCCACTTTCCTTTCAGTATTTTGCTGCAATTGGCAGAAACAAGCATATTTGCTCATTCGGCCTGAAAATGCTTTTAAGCGCATAAAAACTTACACTCTTGATTTCTGGCTAAATAAAAGCTGTTGCAATGATATTTCCATGCTGAACTGAGTTGTTCTGGGTCAAATATGAAGGCAAACCCACTTTCCTTTCAGTATTTTGCTGCAATTGGCAGAAACAAGCATATTTGCTCATTCGGCCTGAAAATGCTTTTAAGCGCATAAAAACTTACACTCTTGATTTCTGGCTAAATAAAAGCTGTTGCAATGATATTTCCATGCTGAACTGAGTTGTTCTGGGTCAAATATGAAGGCAAACCCACTTTCCTTTCAGTATTTTGCTGCAATTGGCAGAAACAAGCATATTTGCTCATTCGGCCTGAAAATGCTTTTAAGCGCATAAAAACTTACACTCTTGATTTCTGGCTAAATAAAAGCTGTTGCAATGATATTTCCATGCTGAACTGAGTTGTTCTGGGTCAAATATGAAGGCAAACCCACTTTCCTTTCAGTATTTTGCTGCAATTGGCAGAAACAAGCATATTTGCTCATTCGGCCTGAAAATGCTTTTAAGCGCATAAAAACTTACACTCTTGATTTCTGGCTAAATAAAAGCTGTTGCAATGATATTTCCATGCTGAACTGAGTTGTTCTGGGTCAAATATGAAGGCAAACCCACTTTCCTTTCAGTATTTTGCTGCAATTGGCAGAAACAAGCATATTTGCTCATTCGGCCTGAAAATGCTTTTAAGCGCATAAAAACTTACACTCTTGATTTCTGGCTAAATAAAAGCTGTTGCAATGATATTTCCATGCTGAACTGAGTTGTTCTGGGTCAAATATGAAGGCAAACCCACTTTCCTTTCAGTATTTTGCTGCAATTGGCAGAAACAAGCATATTTGCTCATTCGGCCTGAAAATGCTTTTAAGCGCATAAAAACTTACACTCTTGATTTCTGGCTAAATAAAAGCTGTTGCAATGATATTTCCATGCTGAACTGAGTTGTTCTGGATCAAATATGAAGGCAAACCCACTTTCCTTTCAGTATTTTGCTGTATTGGAAGATATCAGCTCATTTGGCCTGAAAATGCTTTAAAGCGCATAAAAACTTACACTCTTGATTTCTGGCTAAATAAAAGCTGTTGCAATGATATTTCCATGCTGAACTGAGTTTTTCTAGGTCAAATATGAAGGCAAACCCACTTTCCTTTCAGTATTTTGCTGCAATTGGAAGATATCAGCTCATTTGGCCTGAAAATGCTTTTAAACGCATAAAAACTTACACTCTTGATTTCTGGCTAAATAAAAGCTGTTGCAATGATATTTCCATGCTGAACTGAGTTGTTCTGGGTCAAATATGAAGGCAAACCCACTTTCCTTTCAGTATTTTGCTGCAATTGGCAGAAACAAGCATATTTGCTCATTCGGCCTGAAAATGCTTTTAAGCGCATAAAAACTTACACTCTTGATTTCTGGCTAAATAAAAGCTGTTGCAATGATATTTCCATGCTGAACTGAGTTGTTCTGGGTCAAATATGAAGGCAAACCCACTTTCCTTTCAGTATTTTGCTGCAATTGGCAGAAACAAGCATATTTGCTCATTCGGCCTGAAAATGCTTTTAAGCGCATAAAAACTTACACTCTTGATTTCTGGCTAAATAAAAGCTGTTGCAATGATATTTCCATGCTGAACTGAGTTGTTCTGGGTCAAATATGAAGGCAAACCCACTTTCCTTTAAGTATTATGCTGCAATTGGAAAATATCAGCTCATTTGGCCTGAAAATGCTTTTAAGCGCATAAAAACTTACACTCTTGATTTCTGGCTAAATAAAAGCTGTTGCAATGATATTTCCATGCTGAACTGAGTTGTTCTGGGTCAAATATGAAGGCAAACCAACTTTCCTTTCAGTATTTTGCTGCAATTGGCAGAAACAAGCATATTTGCTCATTCGGCCTGAAAATGCTTTTAAGCGCATAAAAACTTACACTCTTGATTTCTGGCTAAATAAAAGCTGTTGCAATGATATTTCCATGCTGAACTGAGTTGTTCTGGGTCAAATATGAAGGCAAACCCACTTTCCTTTCAGTATTTTGCTGCAATTGGCAGAAACAAGCATATTTGCTCATTCGGCCTGAAAATGCTTTTAAGCGCATAAAAACTTACACTCTTGATTTCTGGCTAAATAAAAGCTGTTGCAATGATATTTCCATGCTGAACTGAGTTGTTCTGGGTCAAATATGAAGGCAAACCCACTTTCCTTTCAGTATTTTGCTGCAATTGGCAGAAACAAGCATATTTGCTCATTCGGCCTGAAAATGCTTTTAAGCGCATAAAAACTTACACTCTTGATTTCTGGCTAAATAAAAGCTGTTGCAATGATATTTCCATGCTGAACTGAGTTGTTCTGGGTCAAATATGAAGGCAAACCCACTTTCCTTTCAGTATTTTGCTGCAATTGGCAGAAACAAGCATATTTGCTCATTCGGCCTGAAAATGCTTTTAAGCGCATAAAAACTTACACTCTTGATTTCTGGCTAAATAAAAGCTGTTGCAATGATATTTCCATGCTGAACTGAGTTGTTCTGGGTCAAATATGAAGGCAAACCCACTTTCCTTTCAGTATTTTGCTGCAATTGGCAGAAACAAGCATATTTGCTCATTCGGCCTGAAAATGCTTTTAAGCGCATAAAAACTTACACTCTTGATTTCTGGCTAAATAAAAGCTGTTGCAATGATATTTCCATGCTGAACTGAGTTGTTCTGGGTCAAATATGAAGGCAAACCCACTTTCCTTTCAGTATTATGCTGCAATTGGAAGATATCAGCTCATTTGGCCTGAAAATGCTTTTAAGCGCATAAAAACTTACACTCTTGATTTCTGGCTAAATAAAAGCTGTTGCAATGATATTTCCATGCTGAACTGAGTTGTTCTGGGTCAAATATGAAGGCAAACCCACTTTCCTTTCAGTATTTTGCTGCAATTGGCAGAAACAAGCATATTTGCTCATTCGGCCTGAAAATGCTTTTAAGCGCATAAAAACTTACACTCTTGATTTCTGGCTAAATAAAAGCTGTTGCAATGATATTTCCATGCTGAACTGAGTTGTTCTGGGTCAAATATGAAGGCAAACCCACTTTCCTTTCAGTATTTTGCTGCAATTGGCAGAAACAAGCATATTTGCTCATTCGGCCTGAAAATGCTTTTAAGCGCATAAAAACTTACACTCTTGATTTCTGGCTAAATAAAAGCTGTTGCAATGATATTTCCATGCTGAACTGAGTTGTTCTGGGTCAAATATGAAGGCAAACCCACTTTCCTTTAAGTATTATGCTGCAATTGGAAAATATCAGCTCATTTGGCCTGAAAATGCTTTTAAGCGCATAAAAACTTACACTCTTGATTTCTGGCTAAATAAAAGCTGTTGCAATGATATTTCCATGCTGAACTGAGTTGTTCTGGGTCAAATATGAAGGCAAACCCACTTTCCTTTCAGTATTTTGCTGCAATTGGCAGAAACAAGCATATTTGCTCATTCGGCCTGAAAATGCTTTTAAGCGCATAAAAACTTACACTCTTGATTTCTGGCTAAATAAAAGCTGTTGCAATGATATTTCCATGCTGAACTGAGTTGTTCTGGGTCAAATATGAAGGCAAACCCACTTTCCTTTCAGTATTTTGCTGCAATTGGCAGAAACAAGCATATTTGCTCATTCGGCCTGAAAATGCTTTTAAGCGCATAAAAACTTACACTCTTGATTTCTGGCTAAATAAAAGCTGTTGCAATGATATTTCCATGCTGAACTGAGTTGTTCTGGGTCAAATATGAAGGCAAACCCACTTTCCTTTCAGTATTTTGCTGCAATTGGCAGAAACAAGCATATTTGCTCATTCGGCCTGAAAATGCTTTTAAGCGCATAAAAACTTACACTCTTGATTTCTGGCTAAATAAAAGCTGTTGCAATGATATTTCCATGCTGAACTGAGTTGTTCTGGGTCAAATATGAAGGCAAACCCACTTTCCTTTCAGTATTTTGCTGCAATTGGCAGAAACAAGCATATTTGCTCATTCGGCCTGAAAATGCTTTTAAGCGCATAAAAACTTACACTCTTGATTTCTGGCTAAATAAAAGCTGTTGCAATGATATTTCCATGCTGAACTGAGTTGTTCTGGGTCAAATATGAAGGCAAACCCACTTTCCTTTCAGTATTTTGCTGTATTGGAAGATATCAGCTCATTTGGCCTGAAAATGCTTTAAAGCGCATAAAAACTTACACTCTTGATTTCTGGCTAAATAAAAGCTGTTGCAATGATATTTCCATGCTGAACTGAGTTTTTCTAGGTCAAATATGAAGGCAAACCCACTTTCCTTTCAGTATTTTGCTGCAATTGGAAGATATCAGCTCATTTGGCCTGAAAATGCTTTTAAACGCATAAAAACTTACACTCTTGATTTCTGGCTAAATAAAAGCTGTTGCAATGATATTTCCATGCTGAACTGAGTTGTTCTGGGTCAAATATGAAGGCAAACCCACTTTCCTTTCAGTATTTTGCTGCAATTGGCAGAAACAAGCATATTTGCTCATTCGGCCTGAAAATGCTTTTAAGCGCATAAAAACTTACACTCTTGATTTCTGGCTAAATAAAAGCTGTTGCAATGATATTTCCATGCTGAACTGAGTTGTTCTGGGTCAAATATGAAGGCAAACCCACTTTCCTTTCAGTATTTTGCTGCAATTGGCAGAAACAAGCATATTTGCTCATTCGGCCTGAAAATGCTTTTAAGCGCATAAAAACTTACACTCTTGATTTCTGGCTAAATAAAAGCTGTTGCAATGATATTTCCATGCTGAACTGAGTTGTTCTGGGTCAAATATGAAGGCAAACCCACTTTCCTTTAAGTATTATGCTGCAATTGGAAAATATCAGCTCATTTGGCCTGAAAATGCTTTTAAGCGCATAAAAACTTACACTCTTGATTTCTGGCTAAATAAAAGCTGTTGCAATGATATTTCCATGCTGAACTGAGTTGTTCTGGGTCAAATATGAAGGCAAACCAACTTTCCTTTCAGTATTTTGCTGCAATTGGCAGAAACAAGCATATTTGCTCATTCGGCCTGAAAATGCTTTTAAGCGCATAAAAACTTACACTCTTGATTTCTGGCTAAATAAAAGCTGTTGCAATGATATTTCCATGCTGAACTGAGTTGTTCTGGGTCAAATATGAAGGCAAACCCACTTTCCTTTCAGTATTTTGCTGCAATTGGCAGAAACAAGCATATTTGCTCATTCGGCCTGAAATTTCTTTTAAGCGCATAAAAACTTACACTCTTGATTTCTGGCTAAATAAAAGCTGTTGCAATGATATTTCCATGCTGAACTGAGTTGTTCTGGGTCAAATATGAAGGCAAACCCACTTTCCTTTCAGTATTTTGCTGCAATTGGCAGAAACAAGCATATTTGCTCATTCGGCCTGAAAATGCTTTTAAGCGCATAAAAACTTACACTCTTGATTTCTGGCTAAATAAAAGCTGTTGCAATGATATTTCCATGCTGAACTGAGTTGTTCTGGGTCAAATATGAAGGCAAACCCACTTTCCTTTCAGTATTTTGCTGCAATTGGCAGAAACAAGCATATTTGCTCATTCGGCCTGAAAATGCTTTTAAGCGCATAAAAACTTACACTCTTGATTTCTGGCTAAATAAAAGCTGTTGCAATGATATTTCCATGCTGAACTGAGTTGTTCTGGGTCAAATATGAAGGCAAACCCACTTTCCTTTCAGTATTTTGCTGCAATTGGCAGAAACAAGCATATTTGCTCATTCGGCCTGAAAATGCTTTTAAGCGCATAAAAACTTACACTCTTGATTTCTGGCTAAATAAAAGCTGTTGCAATGATATTTCCATGCTGAACTGAGTTGTTCTGGGTCAAATATGAAGGCAAACCCACTTTCCTTTCAGTATTTTGCTGCAATTGGCAGAAACAAGCATATTTGCTCATTCGGCCTGAAAATGCTTTTAAGCGCATAAAAACTTACACTCTTGATTTCTGGCTAAATAAAAGCTGTTGCAATGATATTTCCATGCTGAACTGAGTTGTTCTGGGTCAAATATGAAGGCAAACCCACTTTCCTTTCAGTATTTTGCTGCAATTGGCAGAAACAAGCATATTTGCTCATTCGGCCTGAAAATGCTTTTAAGCGCATAAAAACTTACACTCTTGATTTCTGGCTAAATAAAAGCTGTTGCAATGATATTTCCATGCTGAACTGAGTTGTTCTGGGTCAAATATGAAGGCAAACCCACTTTCCTTTCAGTATTTTGCTGCAATTGGCAGAAACAAGCATATTTGCTCATTCGGCCTGAAAATGCTTTTAAGCGCATAAAAACTTACACTCTTGATTTCTGGCTAAATAAAAGCTGTTGCAATGATATTTCCATGCTGAACTGAGTTGTTCTGGGTCAAATATGAAGGCAAACCCACTTTCCTTTCAGTATTTTGCTGCAATTGGCAGAAACAAGCATATTTGCTCATTCGGCCTGAAAATGCTTTTAAGCGCATAAAAACTTACACTCTTGATTTCTGGCTAAATAAAAGCTGTTGCAATGATATTTCCATGCTGAACTGAGTTGTTCTGGGTCAAATATGAAGGCAAACCCACTTTCCTTTCAGTATTTTGCTGCAATTGGCAGAAACAAGCATATTTGCTCATTCGGCCTGAAAATGCTTTTAAGCGCATAAAAACTTACACTCTTGATTTCTGGCTAAATAAAAGCTGTTGCAATGATATTTCCATGCTGAACTGAGTTGTTCTGGGTCAAATATGAAGGCAAACCCACTTTCCTTTCAGTATTTTGCTGCAATTGGCAGAAACAAGCATATTTGCTCATTCGGCCTGAAAATGCTTTTAAGCGCATAAAAACTTACACTCTTGATTTCTGGCTAAATAAAAGCTGTTGCAATGATATTTCCATGCTGAACTGAGTTGTTCTGGATCAAATATGAAGGCAAACCCACTTTCCTTTCAGTATTTTGCTGTATTGGAAGATATCAGCTCATTTGGCCTGAAAATGCTTTAAAGCGCATAAAAACTTACACTCTTGATTTCTGGCTAAATAAAAGCTGTTGCAATGATATTTCCATGCTGAACTGAGTTTTTCTAGGTCAAATATGAAGGCAAACCCACTTTCCTTTCAGTATTTTGCTGCAATTGGAAGATATCAGCTCATTTGGCCTGAAAATGCTTTTAAACGCATAAAAACTTACACTCTTGATTTCTGGCTAAATAAAAGCTGTTGCAATGATATTTCCATGCTGAACTGAGTTGTTCTGGGTCAAATATGAAGGCAAACCCACTTTCCTTTCAGTATTTTGCTGCAATTGGCAGAAACAAGCATATTTGCTCATTCGGCCTGAAAATGCTTTTAAGCGCATAAAAACTTACACTCTTGATTTCTGGCTAAATAAAAGCTGTTGCAATGATATTTCCATGCTGAACTGAGTTGTTCTGGGTCAAATATGAAGGCAAACCCACTTTCCTTTCAGTATTTTGCTGCAATTGGCAGAAACAAGCATATTTGCTCATTCGGCCTGAAAATGCTTTTAAGCGCATAAAAACTTACACTCTTGATTTCTGGCTAAATAAAAGCTGTTGCAATGATATTTCCATGCTGAACTGAGTTGTTCTGGGTCAAATATGAAGGCAAACCCACTTTCCTTTAAGTATTATGCTGCAATTGGAAAATATCAGCTCATTTGGCCTGAAAATGCTTTTAAGCGCATAAAAACTTACACTCTTGATTTCTGGCTAAATAAAAGCTGTTGCAATGATATTTCCATGCTGAACTGAGTTGTTCTGGGTCAAATATGAAGGCAAACCCACTTTCCTTTCAGTATTTTGCTGCAATTGGCAGAAACAAGCATATTTGCTCATTCGGCCTGAAAATGCTTTTAAGCGCATAAAAACTTACACTCTTGATTTCTGGCTAAATAAAAGCTGTTGCAATGATATTTCCATGCTGAACTGAGTTGTTCTGGGTCAAATATGAAGGCAAACCCACTTTCCTTTCAGTATTATGCTGCAATTGGAAGATATCAGCTCATTTGGCCTGAAAATGCTTTTAAGCGCATAAAAACTTACACTCTTGATTTCTGGCTAAATAAAAGCTGTTGCAATGATATTTCCATGCTGAACTGAGTTGTTCTGGGTCAAATATGAAGGCAAACCCACTTTCCTTTCAGTATTTTGCTGCAATTGGCAGAAACAAGCATATTTGCTCATTCGGCCTGAAAATGCTTTTAAGCGCATAAAAACTTACACTCTTGATTTCTGGCTAAATAAAAGCTGTTGCAATGATATTTCCATGCTGAACTGAGTTGTTCTGGGTCAAATATGAAGGCAAACCCACTTTCCTTTAAGTATTATGCTGCAATTGGAAAATATCAGCTCATTTGGCCTGAAAATGCTTTTAAGCGCATAAAACCTTACACTCTTGATTTCTGGCTAAATAAAAGCTGTTGCAATGATATTTCCATGCTGAACTGAGTTGTTCTGGGTCAAATATGAAGGCAAACCCACTTTCCTTTCAGTATTTTGCTGCAATTGGCAGAAACAAGCATATTTGCTCATTCGGCCTGAAAATGCTTTTAAGCGCATAAAAACTTACACTCTTGATTTCTGGCTAAATAAAAGCTGTTGCAATGATATTTCCATGCTGAACTGAGTTGTTCTGGGTCAAATATGAAGGCAAACCCACTTTCCTTTCAGTATTATGCTGCAATTGGAAGATATCAGCTCATTTGGCCTGAAAATGCTTTTAAGCGCATAAAAACTTACACTCTTGATTTCTGGCTAAATAAAAGCTGTTGCAATGATATTTCCATGCTGAACTGAGTTGTTCTGGGTCAAATATGAAGGCAAACCCACTTTCCTTTCAGTATTTTGCTGCAATTGGCAGAAACAAGCATATTTGCTCATTCGGCCTGAAAATGCTTTTAAGCGCATAAAAACTTACACTCTTGATTTCTGGCTAAATAAAAGCTGTTGCAATGATATTTCCATGCTGAACTGAGTTGTTCTGGGTCAAATATGAAGGCAAACCCACTTTCCTTTAAGTATTATGCTGCAATTGGAAAATATCAGCTCATTTGGCCTGAAAATGCTTTTAAGCGCATAAAAACTTACACTCTTGATTTCTGGCTAAATAAAAGCTGTTGCAATGATATTTCCATGCTGAACTGAGTTGTTCTGGGTCAAATATGAAGGCAAACCCACTTTCCTTTCAGTATTTTGCTGCAATTGGCAGAAACAAGCATATTTGCTCATTCGGCCTGAAAATGCTTTTAAGCGCATAAAAACTTACACTCTTGATTTCTGGCTAAATAAAAGCTGTTGCAATGATATTTCCATGCTGAACTGAGTTGTTCTGGGTCAAATATGAAGGCAAACCCACTTTCCTTTCAGTATTATGCTGCAATTGGAAGATATCAGCTCATTTGGCCTGAAAATGCTTTTAAGCGCATAAAAACTTACACTCTTGATTTCTGGCTAAATAAAAGCTGTTGCAATGATATTTCCATGCTGAACTGAGTTGTTCTGGGTCAAATATGAAGGCAAACCCACTTTCCTTTCAGTATTTTGCTGCAATTGGCAGAAAAAAGCATATTTGCTCATTCGGCCTGAAAATGCTTTTAAGCGCATAAAAACTTACACTCTTGATTTCTGGCTAAATAAAAGCTGTTGCAATGATATTTCCATGCTGAACTGAGTTGTTCTGGGTCAAATATGAAGGCAAACCCACTTTCCTTTCAGTATTTTGCTGCAATTGGCAGAAACAAGCATATTTGCTCATTCGGCCTGAAAATGCTTTTAAGCGCATAAAAACTTACACTCTTGATTTCTGGCTAAATAAAAGCTGTTGCAATGATATTTCCATGCTGAACTGAGTTGTTCTGGGTCAAATATGAAGGCAAACCCACTTTCCTTTCAGTATTATGCTGCAATTGGAAGATATCAGCTCATTTGGCCTGAAAATGCTTTTAAGCGCATAAAAACTTACACTCTTGATTTCTGGCTAAATAAAAGCTGTTGCAATGATATTTCCATGCTGAACTGAGTTGTTCTGGGTCAAATATGAAGGCAAACCCACTTTCCTTTCAGTATTTTGCTGCAATTGGCAGAAACAAGCATATTTGCTCATTCGGCCTGAAAATGCTTTTAAGCGCATAAAAACTTACACTCTTGATTTCTGGCTAAATAAAAGCTGTTGCAATGATATTTCCATGCTGAACTGAGTTGTTCTGGGTCAAATATGAAGGCAAACCCACTTTCCTTTCAGTATTATGCTGCAATTGGAAGATATCAGCTCATTTGGCCTGAAAATGCTTTTAAGCGCATAAAAACTTACACTCTTGATTTCTGGCTAAATAAAAGCTGTTGCAATGATATTTCCATGCTGAACTGAGTTGTTCTGGGTCAAATATGAAGGCAAACCCACTTTCCTTTCAGTATTTTGCTGCAATTGGCAGAAACAAGCATATTTGCTCATTCGGCCTGAAAATGCTTTTAAGCGCATAAAAACTTACACTCTTGATTTCTGGCTAAATAAAAGCTGTTGCAATGATATTTCCATGCTGAACTGAGTTGTTCTGGGTCAAATATGAAGGCAAACCCACTTTCCTTTCAGTATTTTGCTGCAATTGGCAGAAACAAGCATATTTGCTCATTCGGCCTGAAAATGCTTTTAAGCGCATAAAAACTTACACTCTTGATTTCTGGCTAAATAAAAGCTGTTGCAATGATATTTCCATGCTGAACTGAGTTGTTCTGGGTCAAATATGAAGGCAAACCCACTTTCCTTTCAGTATTTTGCTGCAATTGGCAGAAACAAGCATATTTGCTCATTCGGCCTGAAAATGCTTTTAAGCGCATAAAAACTTACACTCTTGATTTCTGGCTAAATAAAAGCTGTTGCAATGATATTTCCATGCTGAACTGAGTTGTTCTGGGTCAAATATGAAGGCAAACCCACTTTCCTTTCAGTATTTTGCTGCAATTGGCAGAAACAAGCATATTTGCTCATTCGGCCTGAAAATGCTTTTAAGCGCATAAAAACTTACACTCTTGATTTCTGGCTAAATAAAAGCTGTTGCAATGATATTTCCATGCTGAACTGAGTTGTTCTGGGTCAAATATGAAGGCAAACCCACTTTCCTTTCAGTATTTTGCTGCAATTGGCAGAAACAAGCATATTTGCTCATTCGGCCTGAAAATGCTTTTAAGCGCATAAAAACTTACACTCTTGATTTCTGGCTAAATAAAAGCTGTTGCAATGATATTTCCATGCTGAACTGAGTTGTTCTGGGTCAAATATGAAGGCAAACCCACTTTCCTTTCAGTATTTTGCTGCAATTGGCAGAAACAAGCATATTTGCTCATTCGGCCTGAAAATGCTTTTAAGCGCATAAAAACTTACACTCTTGATTTCTGGCTAAATAAAAGCTGTTGCAATGATATTTCCATGCTGAACTGAGTTGTTCTGGGTCAAATATGAAGGCAAACCCACTTTCCTTTAAGTATTATGCTGCAATTGGAAAATATCAGCTCATTTGGCCTGAAAATGCTTTTAAGCGCATAAAAACTTACACTCTTGATTTCTGGCTAAATAAAAGCTGTTGCAATGATATTTCCATGATGAACTGAGTTGTTCTGGGTCAAATATGAAGGCAAACCCACTTTCCTTTCAGTATTTTGCTGCAATTGGCAGAAACAAGCATATTTGCTCATTCGGCCTGAAAATGCTTTTAAGCGCATAAAAACTTACACTCTTGATTTCTGGCTAAATAAAAGCTGTTGCAATGATATTTCCATGCTGAACTGAGTTGTTCTGGGTCAAATATGAAGGCAAACCCACTTTCCTTTCAGTATTTTGCTGCAATTGGCAGAAACAAGCATATTTGCTCATTCGGCCTGAAAATGCTTTTAAGCGCATAAAAACTTACACTCTTGATTTCTGGCTAAATAAAAGCTGTTGCAATGATATTTCCATGCTGAACTGAGTTGTTCTGGGTCAAATATGAAGGCAAACCCACTTTCCTTTCAGTATTTTGCTGCAATTGGCAGAAACAAGCATATTTGCTCATTCGGCCTGAAAATGCTTTTAAGCGCATAAAAACTTACACTCTTGATTTCTGGCTAAATAAAAGCTGTTGCAATGATATTTCCATGCTGAACTGAGTTGTTCTGGGTCAAATATGAAGGCAAACCCACTTTCCTTTCAGTATTTTGCTGCAATTGGCAGAAACAAGCATATTTGCTCATTCGGCCTGAAAATGCTTTTAAGCGCATAAAAACTTACACTCTTGATTTCTGGCTAAATAAAAGCTGTTGCAATGATATTTCCATGCTGAACTGAGTTGTTCTGGGTCAAATATGAAGGCAAACCCACTTTCCTTTCAGTATTTTGCTGCAATTGGCAGAAACAAGCATATTTGCTCATTCGGCCTGAAAATGCTTTTAAGCGCATAAAAACTTACACTCTTGATTTCTGGCTAAATAAAAGCTGTTGCAATGATATTTCCATGCTGAACTGAGTTGTTCTGGGTCAAATATGAAGGCAAACCCACTTTCCTTTCAGTATTATGCTGCAATTGGAAGATATCAGCTCATTTGGCCTGAAAATGCTTTTAAGCGCATAAAAACTTACACTCTTGATTTCTGGCTAAATAAAAGCTGTTGCAATGATATTTCCATGCTGAACTGAGTTGTTCTGGGTCAAATATGAAGGCAAACCCACTTTCCTTTCAGTATTTTGCTGCAATTGGCAGAAACAAGCATATTTGCTCATTCGGCCTGAAAATGCTTTTAAGCGCATAAAAACTTACACTCTTGATTTCTGGCTAAATAAAAGCTGTTGCAATGATATTTCCATGCTGAACTGAGTTGTTCTGGGTCAAATATGAAGGCAAACCCACTTTCCTTTCAGTATTTTGCTGCAATTGGCAGAAACAAGCATATTTGCTCATTCGGCCTGAAAATGCTTTTAAGCGCATAAAAACTTACACTCTTGATTTCTGGCTAAATAAAAGCTGTTGCAATGATATTTCCATGCTGAACTGAGTTGTTCTGGGTCAAATATGAAGGCAAACCCACTTTCCTTTAAGTATTATGCTGCAATTGGAAAATATCAGCTCATTTGGCCTGAAAATGCTTTTAAGCGCATAAAAACTTACACTCTTGATTTCTGGCTAAATAAAAGCTGTTGCAATGATATTTCCATGCTGAACTGAGTTGTTCTGGGTCAAATATGAAGGCAAACCCACTTTCCTTTCAGTATTTTGCTGCAATTGGCAGAAACAAGCATATTTGCTCATTCGGCCTGAAAATGCTTTTAAGCGAATAAAAACTTACACTCTTGATTTCTGGCTAAATAAAAGCTGTTGCAATGATATTTCCATGCTGAACTGAGTTGTTCTGGGTCAAATATGAAGGCAAACCCACTTTCCTTTCAGTATTTTGCTGCAATTGGCAGAAACAAGCATATTTGCTCATTCGGCCTGAAAATGCTTTTAAGCGCATAAAAACTTACACTCTTGATTTCTGGCTAAATAAAAGCTGTTGCAATGATATTTCCATGCTGAACTGAGTTGTTCTGGGTCAAATATGAAGGCAAACCCACTTTCCTTTCAGTATTATGCTGCAATTGGAAGATATCAGCTCATTTGGCCTGAAAATGCTTTTAAGCGCATAAAAACTTACACTCTTGATTTCTGGCTAAATAAAAGCTGTTGCAATGATATTTCCATGCTGAACTGAGTTGTTCTGGGTCAAATATGAAGGCAAACCCACTTTCCTTTCAGTATTATGCTGCAATTGGAAGATATCAGCTCATTTGGCCTGAAAATGCTTTTAAGCGCATAAAAACTTACACTCTTGATTTCTGGCTAAATAAAAGCTGTTGCAATGATATTTCCATGCTGAACTGAGTTGTTCTGGGTCAAATATGAAGGCAAACCCACTTTCCTTTCAGTATTTTGCTGCAATTGGCAGAAACAAGCATATTTGCTCATTCGGCCTGAAAATGCTTTTAAGCGCATAAAAACTTACACTCTTGATTTCTGGCTAAATAAAAGCTGTTGCAATGATATTTCCATGCTGAACTGAGTTGTTCTGGGTCAAATATGAAGGCAAACCCACTTTCCTTTCAGTATTTTGCTGCAATTGGCAGAAACAAGCATATTTGCTCATTCGGCCTGAAAATGCTTTTAAGCGCATAAAAACTTACACTCTTGATTTCTGGCTAAATAAAAGCTGTTGCAATGATATTTCCATGCTGAACTGAGTTGTTCTGGGTCAAATATGAAGGCAAACCCACTTTCCTTTAAGTATTATGCTGCAATTGGAAAATATCAGCTCATTTGGCCTGAAAATGCTTTTAAGCGCATAAAAACTTACACTCTTGATTTCTGGCTAAATAAAAGCTGTTGCAATGATATTTCCATGCTGAACTGAGTTGTTCTGGGTCAAATATGAAGGCAAACCCACTTTCCTTTCAGTATTTTGCTGCAATTGGCAGAAACAAGCATATTTGCTCATTCGGCCTGAAAATGCTTTTAAGCGCATAAAAACTTACACTCTTGATTTCTGGCTAAATAAAAGCTGTTGCAATGATATTTCCATGCTGAACTGAGTTGTTCTGGGTCAAATATGAAGGCAAACCCACTTTCCTTTCAGTATTTTGCTGCAATTGGCAGAAACAAGCATATTTGCTCATTCGGCCTGAAAATGCTTTTAAGCGCATAAAAACTTACACTCTTGATTTCTGGCTAAATAAAAGCTGTTGCAATGATATTTCCATGCTGAACTGAGTTGTTCTGGGTCAAATATGAAGGCAAACCCACTTTCCTTTCAGTATTATGCTGCAATTGGAAGATATCAGCTCATTTGGCCTGAAAATGCTTTTAAGCGCATAAAAACTTACACTCTTGATTTCTGGCTAAATAAAAGCTGTTGCAATGATATTTCCATGCTGAACTGAGTTGTTCTGGGTCAAATATGAAGGCAAACCCACTTTCCTTTCAGTATTTTGCTGCAATTGGCAGAAACAAGCATATTTGCTCATTCGGCCTGAAAATGCTTGTAAGCGCATAAAAACTTACACTCTTGATTTCTGGCTAAATAAAAGCTGTTGCAATGATATTTCCATGCTGAACTGAGTTGTTCTGGGTCAAATATGAAGGCAAACCCACTTTCTTTTCAGTATTTTGCTGCAATTGGCAGAAACAAGCATATTTGCTCATTCGGCCTGAAAATGCTTTTAAGCGCATAAAAACGTACACTCTTGATTTCTGGCTAAATAAAAGCTGTTGCAATGATATTTCCATGCTGAACTGAGTTGTTCTGGGTCAAATATGAAGGCAAACCCACTTTCCTTTCAGTATTTTGCTGCAATTGGCAGAAACAAGCATATTTGCTCATTTGGCCTGAAAATGCTTTTAAGCGCATAAAAACTTACACTCTTGATTTCTGGCTAAATAAAAGCTGTTGCAATGATATTTCCATGCTGAACTGAGTTGTTCTGGGTCAAATATGAAGGCAAACCCACTTTCCTTTCAGTATTTTGCTGTATTGGAAGATATCAGCTCATTTGGCCTGAAAATGCTTTTAAGCGCATAAAAACTTACACTCTTGATTTCTGGCTAAATAAAAGCTGTTGCAATGATATTTCCATGCTGAACTGAGTTTTTCTAGGTCAAATATGAAGGCAAACCCACTTTCCTTTCAGTATTTTGCTGCAATTGGAAGATATCAGCTCATTTGGCCTGAAAATGCTTTTAAACGCATAAAAACTTACACTCTTGATTTCTGGCTAAATAAAAGCTGTTGCAATGATATTTCCATGCTGAACTGAGTTGTTCTGGGTCAAATATGAAGGCAAACCCACTTTCCTTTCAGTATTTTGCTGCAATTGGCAGAAACAAGCATATTTGCTCATTCGGCCTGAAAATGCTTTTAAGCGCATAAAAACTTACACTCTTGATTTCTGGCTAAATAAAAGCTGTTGCAATGATATTTCCATGCTGAACTGAGTTGTTCTGGGTCAAATATGAAGGCAAACCCACTTTCCTTTCAGTATTTTGCTGCAATTGGCAGAAACAAGCATATTTGCTCATTCGGCCTGAAAATGCTTTTAAGCGCATAAAAACTTACACTCTTGATTTCTGGCTAAATAAAAGCTGTTGCAATGATATTTCCATGCTGAACTGAGTTGTTCTGGGTCAAATATGAAGGCAAACCCACTTTCCTTTCAGTATTTTGCTGCAATTGGCAGAAACAAGCATATTTGCTCATTCAGCCTGAAAATGCTTTTAAGCGCATAAAAAATTACACTCTTGATTTCTGGCTAAATAAAAGCTGTTGCAATGATATTTCCATGCTGAACTGAGTTGTTCTGGGTCAAATATGAAGGCAAACCCACTTTCCTTTCAGTATTTTGCTGCAATTGGCAGAAACAAGCAAATTTGCTCATTCGGCCTGAAAATGCTTTTAAGCGCATAAAAACTTACACTCTTGATTTCTGGCTAAATAAAAGCTGTTGCAATGATATTTCCATGCTGAACTGAGTTGTTCTGGGTCAAATATGAAGGCAAACCCACTTTCCTTTCAGTATTTTGCTGCAATTGGCAGAAACAAGCATATTTGCTCATTCGGCCTGAAAATGCTTTTAAGCGCATAAAAACTTACACTCTTGATTTCTGGCTAAATAAAAGCTGTTGCAATGATATTTCCATGCTGAACTGAGTTGTTCTGGGTCAAATATGAAGGCAAACCCACTTTCCTTTCAGTATTTTGCTGCAATTGGCAGAAACAAGCATATTTGCTCATTCGGCCTGAAAATGCTTTTAAGCGCATAAAAACTTACACTCTTGATTTCTGGCTAAATAAAAGCTGTTGCAATGATATTTCCATGCTGAACTGAGTTGTTCTGGGTCAAATATGAAGGCAAACCCACTTTCCTTTCAGTATTTTGCTGCAATTGGCAGAAACAAGCATATTTGCTCATTCGGCCTGAAAATGCTTTTAAGCGCATAAAAACTTACACTCTTGATTTCTGGCTAAATAAAAGCTGTTGCAATGATATTTCCATGCTGAACTGAGTTGTTCTGGGTCAAATATGAAGGCAAACCCACTTTCCTTTCAGTATTATGCTGCAATTGGAAGATATCAGCTCATTTGGCCTGAAAATGCTTTTAAGCGCATAAAAACTTACACTCTTGATTTCTGGCTAAATAAAAGCTGTTGCAATGATATTTCCATGCTGAACTGAGTTGTTCTGGGTCAAATATGAAGGCAAACCCACTTTCCTTTCAGTATTTTGCTGCAATTGGCAGAAACAAGCATATTTGCTCATTCGGCCTGAAAATGCTTTTAAGCGCATAAAAACTTACACTCTTGATTTCTGGCTAAATAAAAGCTGTTGCAATGATATTTCCATGCTGAACTGAGTTGTTCTGGGTCAAATATGAAGGCAAACCCACTTTCCTTTCAGTATTTTGCTGCAATTGGCAGAAACAAGCATATTTGCTCATTCGGCCTGAAAATGCTTTTAAGCGCATAAAAACTTACACTCTTGATTTCTGGCTAAATAAAAGCTGTTGCAATGATATTTCCATGCTGAACTGAGTTGTTCTGGGTCAAATATGAAGGCAAACCCACTTTCCTTTCAGTATTTTGCTGCAATTGGCAGAAACAAGCATATTTGCTCATTCGGCCTGAAAATGCTTTTAAGCGCATAAAAACTTACACTCTTGATTTCTGGCTAAATAAAAGCTGTTGCAATGATATTTCCATGCTGAACTGAGTTGTTCTGGGTCAAATATGAAGGCAAACCCACTTTCCTTTCAGTATTTTGCTGCAATTGGCAGAAACAAGCATATTTGCTCATTCGGCCTGAAAATGCTTTTAAGCGCATAAAAACTTACACTCTTGATTTCTGGCTAAATAAAAGCTGTTGCAATGATATTTCCATGCTGAACTGAGTTGTTCTGGGTCAAATATGAAGGCAAACCCACTTTCCTTTCAGTATTTTGCTGCAATTGGCAGAAACAAGCATATTTGCTCATTCGGCCTGAAAATGCTTTTAAGCGCATAAAAACTTACACTCTTGATTTCTGGCTAAATAAAAGCTGTTGCAATGATATTTCCATGCTGAACTGAGTTGTTCTGGGTCAAATATGAAGGCAAACCCACTTTCCTTTCAGTATTATGCTGCAATTGGAAGATATCAGCTCATTTGGCCTGAAAATGCTTTTAAGCGCATAAAAACTTACACTCTTGATTTCTGGCTAAATAAAAGCTGTTGCAATGATATTTCCATGCTGAACTGAGTTGTTCTGGGTCAAATATGAAGGCAAACCCACTTTCCTTTCAGTATTTTGCTGCAATTGGCAGAAACAAGCATATTTGCTCATTCGGCCTGAAAATGCTTTTAAGCGCATAAAAACTTACACTCTTGATTTCTGGCTAAATAAAAGCTGTTGCAATGATATTTCCATGCTGAACTGAGTTGTTCTGGGTCAAATATGAAGGCAAACCCACTTTCCTTTCAGTATTTTGCTGCAATTGGCAGAAACAAGCATATTTGCTCATTCGGCCTGAAAATGCTTTTAAGCGCATAAAAACTTACACTCTTGATTTCTGGCTAAATAAAAGCTGTTGCAATGATATTTCCATGCTGAACTGAGTTGTTCTGGGTCAAATATGAAGGCAAACCCACTTTCCTTTCAGTATTTTGCTGCAATTGGCAGAAACAAGCATATTTGCTCATTCGGCCTGAAAATGCTTTTAAGCGCATAAAAACTTACACTCTTGATTTCTGGCTAAATAAAAGCTGTTGCAATGATATTTCCATGCTGAACTGAGTTGTTCTGGGTCAAATATGAAGGCAAACCCACTTTCCTTTCAGTATTTTGCTGCAATTGGCAGAAACAAGCATATTTGCTCATTTGGCCTGAAAATGCTTTTAAGCGCATAAAAACTTACACTCTTGATTTCTGGCTAAATAAAAGCTGTTGCAATGATATTTCCATGCTGAACTGAGTTGTTCTGGGTCAAATATGAAGGCAAACCCACTTTCCTTTCAGTATTTTGCTGTATTGGAAGATATCAGCTCATTTGGCCTGAAAATGCTTTAAAGCGCATAAAAACTTACACTCTTGATTTCTGGCTAAATAAAAGCTGTTGCAATGATATTTCCATGCTGAACTGAGTTTTTCTAGGTCAAATATGAAGGCAAACCCACTTTCCTTTCAGTATTTTGCTGCAATTGGAAGATATCAGCTCATTTGGCCTGAAAATGCTTTTAAACGCATAAAAACTTACACTCTTGATTTCTGGCTAAATAAAAGCTGTTGCAATGATATTTCCATGCTGAACTGAGTTGTTCTGGGTCAAATATGAAGGCAAACCAACTTTCCTTTCAGTATTTTGCTGCAATTGGCAGAAACAAGCATATTTGCTCATTCGGCCTGAAAATGCTTTTAAGCGCATAAAAACTTACACTCTTGATTTCTGGCTAAATAAAAGCTGTTGCAATGATATTTCCATGCTGAACTGAGTTGTTCTGGGTCAAATATGAAGGCAAACCCACTTTCCTTTCAGTATTTTGCTGCAATTGGCAGAAACAAGCATATTTGCTCATTCGGCCTGAAAATTCTTTTAAGCGCATAAAAACTTACACTCTTGATTTCTGGCTAAATAAAAGCTGTTGCAATGATATTTCCATGCTGAACTGAGTTGTTCTGGGTCAAATATGAAGGCAAACCCACTTTCCTTTCAGTATTTTGCTGCAATTGGCAGAAACAAGCATATTTGCTCATTCGGCCTGAAAATGCTTTTAAGCGCATAAAAACTTACACTCTTGATTTCTGGCTAAATAAAAGCTGTTGCAATGATATTTCCATGCTGAACTGAGTTGTTCTGGGTCAAATATGAAGGCAAACCCACTTTCCTTTCAGTATTTTGCTGCAATTGGCAGAAACAAGCATATTTGCTCATTCGGCCTGAAAATGCTTTTAAGCGCATAAAAACTTACACTCTTGATTTCTGGCTAAATAAAAGCTGTTGCAATGATATTTCCATGCTGAACTGAGTTGTTCTGGGTCAAATATGAAGGCAAACCCACTTTCCTTTCAGTATTTTGCTGCAATTGGCAGAAACAAGCATATTTGCTCATTCGGCCTGAAAATGCTTTTAAGCGCATAAAAACTTACACTCTTGATTTCTGGCTAAATAAAAGCTGTTGCAATGATATTTCCATGCTGAACTGAGTTGTTCTGGGTCAAATATGAAGGCAAACCCACTTTCCTTTCAGTATTTTGCTGCAATTGGCAGAAACAAGCATATTTGCTCATTCGGCCTGAAAATGCTTTTAAGCGCATAAAAACTTACACTCTTGATTTCTGGCTAAATAAAAGCTGTTGCAATGATATTTCCATGCTGAACTGAGTTGTTCTGGGTCAAATATGAAGGCAAACCCACTTTCCTTTCAGTATTTTGCTGCAATTGGCAGAAACAAGCATATTTGCTCATTCGGCCTGAAAATGCTTTTAAGCGCATAAAAACTTACACTCTTGATTTCTGGCTAAATAAAAGCTGTTGCAATGATATTTCCATGCTGAACTGAGTTGTTCTGGGTCAAATATGAAGGCAAACCCACTTTCCTTTCAGTATTTTGCTGCAATTGGCAGAAACAAGCATATTTGCTCATTCGGCCTGAAAATGCTTTTAAGCGCATAAAAACTTACACTCTTGATTTCTGGCTAAATAAAAGCTGTTGCAATGATATTTCCATGCTGAACTGAGTTGTTCTGGGTCAAATATGAAGGCAAACCCACTTTCCTTTCAGTATTTTGCTGCAATTGGCAGAAACAAGCATATTTGCTCATTCGGCCTGAAAATGCTTTTAAGCGCATAAAAACTTACACTCTTGATTTCTGGCTAAATAAAAGCTGTTGCAATGATATTTCCATGCTGAACTGAGTTGTTCTGGGTCAAATATGAAGGCAAACCCACTTTCCTTTCAGTATTTTGCTGCAATTGGCAGAAACAAGCATATTTGCTCATTCGGCCTGAAAATGCTTTTAAGCGCATAAAAACTTACACTCTTGATTTCTGGCTAAATAAAAGCTGTTGCAATGATATTTCCATGCTGAACTGAGTTGTTCTGGGTCAAATATGAAGGCAAACCCACTTTCCTTTCAGTATTTTGCTGCAATTGGCAGAAACAAGCATATTTGCTCATTCGGTCTGAAAATGCTTTTAAGCGCATAAAAACTTACACTCTTGATTTCTGGCTAAATAAAAGCTGTTGCAATGATATTTCCATGCTGAACTGAGTTGTTCTGGGTCAAATATGAAGGCAAACCAACTTTCCTTTCAGTATTATGCTGCAATTGGAAGATATCAGCTCATTTGGCCTGAAAATGCTTTTAAGCGCATAAAAACTTACACTCTTGATTTCTGGCTAAATAAAAGCTGTTGCAATGATATTTCCATGCTGAACTGAGTTGTTCTGGGTCAAATATGAAGGCAAACCCACTTTCCTTTCAGTATTTTGCTGCAATTGGCAGAAACAAGCATATTTGCTCATTCGGCCTGAAAATGCTTTTAAGCGCATAAAAACTTACACTCTTGATTTCTGGCTAAATAAAAGCTGTTGCAATGATATTTCCATGCTGAACTGAGTTGTTCTGGGTCAAATATGAAGGCAAACCCACTTTCCTTTCAGTATTTTGCTGCAATTGGCAGAAACAAGCATATTTGCTCATTCGGCCTGAAAATGCTTTTAAGCGCATAAAAACTTACACTCTTGATTTCTGGCTAAATAAAAGCTGTTGCAATGATATTTCCATGCTGAACTGAGTTGTTCTGGGTCAAATATGAAGGCAAACCCACTTTCCTTTCAGTATTTTGCTGCAATTGGCAGAAACAAGCATATTTGCTCATTTGGCCTGAAAATGCTTTTAAGCGCATAAAAACTTACACTCTTGATTTCTGGCTAAATAAAAGCTGTTGCAATGATATTTCCATGCTGAACTGAGTTGTTCTGGGTCAAATATGAAGGCAAACCCACTTTCCTTTCAGTATTTTGCTGCAATTGGCAGAAACAAGCATATTTGCTCATTTGGCCTGAAAATGCTTTTAAGCGCATAAAAACTTACACTCTTGATTTCTGGCTAAATAAAAGCTGTTGCAATGATATTTCCATGCTGAACTGAGTTGTTCTGGGTCAAATATGAAGGCAAACCCACTTTCCTTTCAGTATTTTGCTGTATTGGAAGATATCAGCTCATTTGGCCTGAAAATGCTTTAAAGCGCATAAAAACTTACACTCTTGATTTCTGGCTAAATAAAAGCTGTTGCAATGATATTTCCATGCTGAACTGAGTTTTTCTAGGTCAAATATGAAGGCAAACCCACTTTCCTTTCAGTATTTTGCTGCAATTGGAAGATATCAGCTCATTTGGCCTGAAAATGCTTTTAAACGCATAAAAACTTACACTCTTGATTTCTGGCTAAATAAAAGCTGTTGCAATGATATTTCCATGCTGAACTGAGTTGTTCTGGGTCAAATATGAAGGCAAACCCACTTTCCTTTCAGTATTTTGCTGCAATTGGCAGAAACAAGCATATTTGCTCATTCGGCCTGAAAATGCTTTTAAGCGCATAAAAACTTACACTCTTGATTTCTGGCTAAATAAAAGCTGTTGCAATGATATTTCCATGCTGAACTGAGTTGTTCTGGGTCAAATATGAAGGCAAACCCACTTTCCTTTCAGTATTTTGCTGCAATTGGCAGAAACAAGCATATTTGCTCATTCGGCCTGAAAATGCTTTTAAGCGCATAAAAACTTACACTCTTGATTTCTGGCTAAATAAAAGCTGTTGCAATGATATTTCCATGCTGAACTGAGTTGTTCTGGGTCAAATATGAAGGCAAACCCACTTTCCTTTAAGTATTATGCTGCAATTGGAAAATATCAGCTCATTTGGCCTGAAAATGCTTTTAAGCGCATAAAAACTTACACTCTTGATTTCTGGCTAAATAAAAGCTGTTGCAATGATATTTCCATGCTGAACTGAGTTGTTCTGGGTCAAATATGAAGGCAAACCAACTTTCCTTTCAGTATTTTGCTGCAATTGGCAGAAACAAGCATATTTGCTCATTCGGCCTGAAAATGCTTTTAAGCGCATAAAAACTTACACTCTTGATTTCTGGCTAAATAAAAGCTGTTGCAATGATATTTCCATGCTGAACTGAGTTGTTCTGGGTCAAATATGAAGGCAAACCCACTTTCCTTTCAGTATTTTGCTGCAATTGGCAGAAACAAGCATATTTGCTCATTCGGCCTGAAAATGCTTTTAAGCGCATAAAAACTTACACTCTTGATTTCTGGCTAAATAAAAGCTGTTGCAATGATATTTCCATGCTGAACTGAGTTGTTCTGGGTCAAATATGAAGGCAAACCCACTTTCCTTTCAGTATTTTGCTGCAATTGGCAGAAACAAGCATATTTGCTCATTTGGCCTGAAAATGCTTTTAAGCGCATAAAAACTTACACTCTTGATTTCTGGCTAAATAAAAGCTGTTGCAATGATATTTCCATGCTGAACTGAGTTGTTCTGGGTCAAATATGAAGGCAAACCCACTTTCCTTTCAGTATTTTGCTGCAATTGGCAGAAACAAGCATATTTGCTCATTCGGCCTGAAAATGCTTTTAAGCGCATAAAAACTTACACTCTTGATTTCTGGCTAAATAAAAGCTGTTGCAATGATATTTCCATGCTGAACTGAGTTGTTCTGGGTCAAATATGAAGGCAAACCCACTTTCCTTTAAGTATTATGCTGCAATTGGAAAATATCAGCTCATTTGGCCTGAAAATGCTTTTAAGCGCATAAAAACTTACACTCTTGATTTCTGGCTAAATAAAAGCTGTTGCAATGATATTTCCATGCTGAACTGAGTTGTTCTGGGTCAAATATGAAGGCAAACCAACTTTCCTTTCAGTATTTTGCTGCAATTGGCAGAAACAAGCATATTTGCTCATTCGGCCTGAAAATGCTTTTAAGCGCATAAAAACTTACACTCTTGATTTCTGGCTAAATAAAAGCTGTTGCAATGATATTTCCATGCTGAACTGAGTTGTTCTGGGTCAAATATGAAGGCAAACCCACTTTCCTTTCAGTATTTTGCTGCAATTGGCAGAAACAAGCATATTTGCTCATTCGGCCTGAAAATGCTTTTAAGCGCATAAAAACTTACACTCTTGATTTCTGGCTAAATAAAAGCTGTTGCAATGATATTTCCATGCTGAACTGAGTTGTTCTGGGTCAAATATGAAGGCAAACCCACTTTCCTTTCAGTATTTTGCTGCAATTGGCAGAAACAAGCATATTTGCTCATTCGGCCTGAAAATGCTTTTAAGCGCATAAAAACTTACACTCTTGATTTCTGGCTAAATAAAAGCTGTTGCAATGATATTTCCATGCTGAACTGAGTTGTTCTGGGTCAAATATGAAGGCAAACCCACTTTCCTTTCAGTATTCTGCTGCAATTGGAAAATATCAGCTCATTTGGCCTGAAAATGCTTTTAAGCGCATAAAAACTTACACTCTTGATTTCTGGCTAAATAAAAGCTGTTGCAATGATATTTCCATGCTGAACTGAGTTGTTCTGGGTCAAATATGAAGGCAAACCCACTTTCCTTTCAGTATTTTGCTGCAATTGGCAGAAACAAGCATATTTGCTCATTCGGCCTGAAAATGCTTTTAAGCGCATAAAAACTTACACTCTTGATTTCTGGCTAAATAAAAGCTGTTGCAATGATATTTCCATGCTGAACTGAGTTGTTCTGGGTCAAATATGAAGGCAAACCCACTTTCCTTTCAGTATTTTGCTGCAATTGGCAGAAACAAGCATATTTGCTCATTCGGCCTGAAAATGCTTTTAAGCGCATAAAAACTTACACTCTTGATTTCTGGCTAAATAAAAGCTGTTGCAATGATATTTCCATGCTGAACTGAGTTGTTCTGGGTCAAATATGAAGGCAAACCCACTTTCCTTTCAGTATTTTGCTGCAATTGGCAGAAACAAGCATATTTGCTCATTTGGCCTGAAAATGCTTTTAAGCGCATAAAAACTTACACTCTTGATTTCTGGCTAAATAAAAGCTGTTGCAATGATATTTCCATGCTGAACTGAGTTGTTCTGGGTCAAATATGAAGGCAAACCCACTTTCCTTTCAGTATTTTGCTGCAATTGGCAGAAACAAGCATATTTGCTCATTTGGCCTGAAAATGCTTTTAAGCGCATAAAAACTTACACTCTTGATTTCTGGCTAAATAAAAGCTGTTGCAATGATATTTCCATGCTGAACTGAGTTGTTCTGGGTCAAATATGAAGGCAAACCCACTTTCCTTTCAGTATTTTGCTGTATTGGAAGATATCAGCTCATTTGGCCTGAAAATGCTTTAAAGCGCATAAAAACTTACACTCTTGATTTCTGGCTAAATAAAAGCTGTTGCAATGATATTTCCATGCTGAACTGAGTTTTTCTAGGTCAAATATGAAGGCAAACCCACTTTCCTTTCAGTATTTTGCTGCAATTGGAAGATATCAGCTCATTTGGCCTGAAAATGCTTTTAAACGCATAAAAACTTACACTCTTGATTTCTGGCTAAATAAAAGCTGTTGCAATGATATTTCCATGCTGAACTGAGTTGTTCTGGGTCAAATATGAAGGCAAACCCACTTTCCTTTCAGTATTTTGCTGCAATTGGCAGAAACAAGCATATTTGCTCATTCGGCCTGAAAATGCTTTTAAGCGCATAAAAACTTACACTCTTGATTTCTGGCTAAATAAAAGCTGTTGCAATGATATTTCCATGCTGAACTGAGTTGTTCTGGGTCAAATATGAAGGCAAACCCACTTTCCTTTCAGTATTTTGCTGCAATTGGCAGAAACAAGCATATTTGCTCATTCGGCCTGAAAATGCTTTTAAGCGCATAAAAACTTACACTCTTGATTTCTGGCTAAATAAAAGCTGTTGCAATGATATTTCCATGCTGAACTGAGTTGTTCTGGGTCAAATATGAAGGCAAACCCACTTTCCTTTAAGTATTATGCTGCAATTGGAAAATATCAGCTCATTTGGCCTGAAAATGCTTTTAAGCGCATAAAAACTTACACTCTTGATTTCTGGCTAAATAAAAGCTGTTGCAATGATATTTCCATGCTGAACTGAGTTGTTCTGGGTCAAATATGAAGGCAAACCAACTTTCCTTTCAGTATTTTGCTGCAATTGGCAGAAACAAGCATATTTGCTCATTCGGCCTGAAAATGCTTTTAAGCGCATAAAAACTTACACTCTTGATTTCTGGCTAAATAAAAGCTGTTGCAATGATATTTCCATGCTGAACTGAGTTGTTCTGGGTCAAATATGAAGGCAAACCCACTTTCCTTTCAGTATTTTGCTGCAATTGGCAGAAACAAGCATATTTGCTCATTCGGCCTGAAAATGCTTTTAAGCGCATAAAAACTTACACTCTTGATTTCTGGCTAAATAAAAGCTGTTGCAATGATATTTCCATGCTGAACTGAGTTGTTCTGGGTCAAATATGAAGGCAAACCCACTTTCCTTTCAGTATTTTGCTGCAATTGGCAGAAACAAGCATATTTGCTCATTTGGCCTGAAAATGCTTTTAAGCGCATAAAAACTTACACTCTTGATTTCTGGCTAAATAAAAGCTGTTGCAATGATATTTCCATGCTGAACTGAGTTGTTCTGGGTCAAATATGAAGGCAAACCCACTTTCCTTTCAGTATTTTGCTGCAATTGGCAGAAACAAGCATATTTGCTCATTCGGCCTGAAAATGCTTTTAAGCGCATAAAAACTTACACTCTTGATTTCTGGCTAAATAAAAGCTGTTGCAATGATATTTCCATGCTGAACTGAGTTGTTCTGGGTCAAATATGAAGGCAAACCCACTTTCCTTTAAGTATTATGCTGCAATTGGAAAATATCAGCTCATTTGGCCTGAAAATGCTTTTAAGCGCATAAAAACTTACACTCTTGATTTCTGGCTAAATAAAAGCTGTTGCAATGATATTTCCATGCTGAACTGAGTTGTTCTGGGTCAAATATGAAGGCAAACCAACTTTCCTTTCAGTATTTTGCCCACTTTCCTTTCAGTATTTTGCTGCAATTGGCAGAAACAAGCATATTTGCTCATTCGGCCTGAAAATGCTTTTAAGCGCATAAAAAATTACACTCTTGATTTCTGGCTAAATAAAAGCTGTTGCAATGATATTTCCATGCTGAACTGAGTTGTTCTGGGTCAAATATGAAGGCAAACCCACTTTCCTTTCAGTATTTTGCTGCAATTGGCAGAAACAAGCATATTTGCTCATTCGGCCTGAAAATGCTTTTAAGCGCATAAAAAATTACACTCTTGATTTCTGGCTAAATAAAAGCTGTTGCAATGATATTTCCATGCTGAACTGAGTTGTTCTGGGTCAAATATGAAGGCAAACCCACTTTCCTTTCAGTATTTTGCTGCAATTGGCAGAAACAAGCATATTTGCTCATTCGGCCTGAAAATGCTTTTAAGCGCATAAAAACGTACACTCTTGATTTCTGGCTAAATAAAAGCTGTTGCAATGATATTTCCATGCTGAACTGAGTTGTTCTGGGTCAAATATGAAGGCAAACCCACTTTCCTTTCAGTATTTTGCTGCAATTGGCAGAAACAAGCATATTTGCTCATTCGGCCTGAAAATGCTTTTAAGCGCATAAAAACGTACACTCTTGATTTCTGGCTAAATAAAAGCTGTTGCAATGATATTTCCATGCTGAACTGAGTTGTTCTGGGTCAAATATGAAGGCAAACCCACTTTCCTTTCAGTATTATGCTGCAATTGGAAGATATCAGCTCATTTGGCCTGAAAATGCTTTTAAGCGCATAAAAACTTACACTCTTGATTTCTGGCTAAATAAAAGCTGTTGCAATGATATTTCCATGCTGAATTGAGTTGTTCTGGGTCAAATATGAAGGCAAACCCACTTTCCTTTCAGTATTTTGCTGCAATTGGCAGAAACAAGCATATTTGCTCATTCGGCCTGAAAATGCTTTTAAGCGCATAAAAACTTACACTCTTGATTTCTGGCTAAATAAAAGCTGTTGCAATGATATTTCCATGCTGAACTGAGTTGTTCTGGGTCAAATATGAAGGCAAACCCACTTTCCTTTCAGTATTTTGCTGCAATTGGCAGAAACAAGCATATTTGCTCATTCGGCCTGAAAATGCTTTTAAGCGCATAAAAACTTACACTCTTGATTTCTGGCTAAATAAAAGCTGTTGCAATGATATTTCCATGCTGAACTGAGTTGTTCTGGGTCAAATATGAAGGCAAACCCACTTTCCTTTCAGTATTTTGCTGCAATTGGCAGAAACAAGCATATTTGCTCATTCGGCCTGAAAATGCTTTTAAGCGCATAAAAACTTACACTCTTGATTTCTGGCTAAATAAAAGCTGTTGCAATGATATTTCCATGCTGAACTGAGTTGTTCTGGGTCAAATATGAAGGCAAACCCACTTTCCTTTCAGTATTTTGCTGCAATTGGCAGAAACAAGCATATTTGCTCATTCGGCCTGAAAATGCTTTTAAGCGCATAAAAACTTACACTCTTGATTTCTGGCTAAATAAAAGCTGTTGCAATGATATTTCCATGCTGAACTGAGTTGTTCTGGGTCAAATATGAAGGCAAACCCACTTTCCTTTCAGTATTATGCTGCAATTGGAAGATATCAGCTCATTTGGCCTGAAAATGCTTTTAAGCGCATAAAAACTTACACTCTTGATTTCTGGCTAAATAAAAGCTGTTGCAATGATATTTCCATGCTGAACTGAGTTGTTCTGGGTCAAATATGAAGGCAAACCCACTTTCCTTTCAGTATTTTGCTGCAATTGGCAGAAACAAGCATATTTGCTCATTCGGCCTGAAAATGCTTTTAAGCGCATAAAAACTTACACTCTTGATTTCTGGCTAAATAAAAGCTGTTGCAATGATATTTCCATGCTGAACTGAGTTGTTCTGGGTCAAATATGAAGGCAAACCCACTTTCCTTTCAGTATTATGCTGCAATTGGAAGATATCAGCTCATTTGGCCTGAAAATGCTTTTAAGCGCATAAAAACTTACACTCTTGATTTCTGGCTAAATAAAAGCTGTTGCAATGATATTTCCATGCTGAACTGAGTTGTTCTGGGTCAAATATGAAGGCAAACCCACTTTCCTTTCAGTATTTTGCTGCAATTGGCAGAAACAAGCATATTTGCTCATTCGGCCTGAAAATGCTTTTAAGCGCATAAAAACTTACACTCTTGATTTCTGGCTAAATAAAAGCTGTTGCAATGATATTTCCATGCTGAACTGAGTTGTTCTGGGTCAAATATGAAGGCAAACCCACTTTCCTTTCAGTATTATGCTGCAATTGGAAGATATCAGCTCATTCGGCCTGAAAATGCTTTTAAGCGCATAAAAACTTACACTCTTGATTTCTGGCTAAATAAAAGCTGTTGCAATGATATTTCCATGCTGAACTGAGTTGTTCTGGGTCAAATATGAAGGCAAACCCACTTTCCTTTCAGTATTATGCTGCAATTGGAAGATATCAGCTCATTTGGCCTGAAAATGCTTTTAAGCGCATAAAAACTTACACTCTTGATTTCTGGCTAAATAAAAGCTGTTGCAATGATATTTCCATGCTGAACTGAGTTGTTCTGGGTCAAATATGAAGGCAAACCCACTTTCCTTTCAGTATTTTGCTGCAATTGGCAGAAACAAGCATATTTGCTCATTCGGCCTGAAAATGCTTTTAAGCGCATAAAAACTTACACTCTTGATTTCTGGCTAAATAAAAGCTGTTGCAATGATATTTCCATGCTGAACTGAGTTGTTCTGGGTCAAATATGAAGGCAAACCCACTTTCCTTTCAGTATTTTGCTGCAATTGGCAGAAACAAGCATATTTGCTCATTCGGCCTGAAAATGCTTTTAAGCGCATAAAAACGTACACTCTTGATTTCTGGCTAAATAAAAGCTGTTGCAATGATATTTCCATGCTGAACTGAGTTGTTCTGGGTCAAATATGAAGGCAAACCCACTTTCCTTTCAGTATTTTGCTGCAATTGGAAGATATCAGCTCATTTGGCCTGAAAATGCTTTTAAGCGCATAAAAACGTACACTCTTGATTTCTGGCTAAATAAAAGCTGTTGCAATGATATTTCCATGCTGAATTGAGTTGTTCTGGGTCAAATATGAAGGCAAACCCACTTTCCTTTCAGTATTTTGCTGCAATTGGAAGATATCAGCTCATTTGGCCTGAAAATGCTTTTAAGCGCATAAAAACTTACACTCTTGATTTCTGGCTAAATAAAAGCTGTTGCAATGATATTTCCATGCTGAACTGAGTTGTTCTGGGTCAAATATGAAGGCAAACCCACTTTCCTTTCAGTATTTTGCTGCAATTGGCAGAAACAAGCATATTTGCTCATTCGGCCTGAAAATGCTTTTAAGCGCATAAAAACGTACACTCTTGATTTCTGGCTAAATAAAAGCTGTTGCAATGATATTTCCATGCTGAACTGAGTTGTTCTGGGTCAAATATGAAGGCAAACCCACTTTCCTTTCAGTATTTTGCTGCAATTGGAAGATATCAGCTCATTTGGCCTGAAAATGCTTTTAAGCGCATAAAAACTTACACTCTTGATTTCTGGCTAAATAAAAGCTGTTGCAATGATATTTCCATGCTGAATTGAGTTGTTCTGGGTCAAATATGAAGGCAAACCCACTTTCCTTTCAGTATTTTGCTGCAATTGGCAGAAACAAGCATATTTGCTCATTCGGCCTGAAAATGCTTTTAAGCGCATAAAAACTTACACTCTTGATTTCTGGCTAAATAAAAGCTGTTGCAATGATATTTCCATGCTGAACTGAGTTGTTCTGGGTCAAATATGAAGGCAAACCCACTTTCCTTTCAGTATTTTGCTGCAATTGGCAGAAACAAGCATATTTGCTCATTCGGCCTGAAAATGCTTTTAAGCGCATAAAAACTTACACTCTTGATTTCTGGCTAAATAAAAGCTGTTGCAATGATATTTCCATGCTGAACTGAGTTGTTCTGGGTCAAATATGAAGGCAAACCCACTTTCCTTTCAGTATTTTGCTGCAATTGGCAGAAACAAGCATATTTGCTCATTCGGCCTGAAAATGCTTTTAAGCGCATAAAAACGTACACTCTTGATTTCTGGCTAAATAAAAGCTGTTGCAATGATATTTCCATGCTGAACTGAGTTGTTCTGGGTCAAATATGAAGGCAAACCCACTTTCCTTTCAGTATTTTGCTGCAATTGGAAGATATCAGCTCATTTGGCCTGAAAATGCTTTTAAGCGCATAAAAACTTACACTCTTGATTTCTGGCTAAATAAAAGCTGTTGCAATGATATTTCCATGCTGAATTGAGTTGTTCTGGGTCAAATATGAAGGCAAACCCACTTTCCTTTCAGTATTTTGCTGCAATTGGCAGAAACAAGCATATTTGCTCATTCGGCCTGAAAATGCTTTTAAGCGCATAAAAACTTACACTCTTGATTTCTGGCTAAATAAAAGCTGTTGCAATGATATTTCCATGCTGAACTGAGTTGTTCTGGGTCAAATATGAAGGCAAACCCACTTTCCTTTCAGTATTTTGCTGCAATTGGCAGAAACAAGCATATTTGCTCATTCGGCCTGAAAATGCTTTTAAGCGCATAAAAACTTACACTCTTGATTTCTGGCTAAATAAAAGCTGTTGCAATGATATTTCCATGCTGAACTGAGTTGTTCTGGGTCAAATATGAAGGCAAACCCACTTTCCTTTCAGTATTTTGCTGCAATTGGCAGAAACAAGCATATTTGCTCATTCGGCCTGAAAATGCTTTTAAGCGCATAAAAACTTACACTCTTGATTTCTGGCTAAATAAAAGCTGTTGCAATGATATTTCCATGCTGAACTGAGTTGTTCTGGGTCAAATATGAAGGCAAACCCACTTTCCTTTCAGTATTTTGCTGCAATTGGAAGATATCAGCTCATTTGGCCTGAAAATGCTTTTAAGCGCATAAAAACTTACACTCTTGATTTCTGGCTAAATAAAAGCTGTTGCAATGATATTTCCATGCTGAATTGAGTTGTTCTGGGTCAAATATGAAGGCAAACCCACTTTCCTTTCAGTATTTTGCTGCAATTGGCAGAAACAAGCATATTTGCTCATTCGGCCTGAAAATGCTTTTAAGCGCATAAAAACTTACACTCTTGATTTCTGGCTAAATAAAAGCTGTTGCAATGATATTTCCATGCTGAACTGAGTTGTTCTGGGTCAAATATGAAGGCAAACCCACTTTCCTTTCAGTATTTTGCTGCAATTGGCAGAAACAAGCATATTTGCTCATTCGGCCTGAAAATGCTTTTAAGCGCATAAAAACTTACACTCTTGATTTCTGGCTAAATAAAAGCTGTTGCAATGATATTTCCATGCTGAACTGAGTTGTTCTGGGTCAAATATGAAGGCAAACCCACTTTCCTTTCAGTATTTTGCTGCAATTGGCAGAAACAAGCATATTTGCTCATTCGGCCTGAAAATGCTTTTAAGCGCATAAAAACTTACACTCTTGATTTCTGGCTAAATAAAAGCTGTTGCAATGATATTTCCATGCTGAACTGAGTTGTTCTGGGTCAAATATGAAGGCAAACCCACTTTCCTTTCAGTATTTTGCTGCAATTGGCAGAAACAAGCATATTTGCTCATTCGGCCTGAAAATGCTTTTAAGCGCATAAAAACTTACACTCTTGATTTCTGGCTAAATAAAAGCTGTTGCAATGATATTTCCATGCTGAACTGAGTTGTTCTGGGTCAAATATGAAGGCAAACCCACTTTCCTTCCAGTATTTTGCTGCAATTGGCAGAAACAAGCATATTTGCTCATTCGGCCTGAAAATGCTTTTAAGCGCATAAAAACTTACACTCTTGATTTCTGGCTAAATAAAAGCTGTTGCAATGATATTTCCATGCTGAACTGAGTTGTTCTGGGTCAAATATGAAGGCAAACCCACTTTCCTTCCAGTATTTTGCTGCAATTGGCAGAAACAAGCATATTTGCTCATTCGGCCTGAAAATGCTTTTAAGCGCATAAAAACTTACACTCTTGATTTCTGGCTAAATAAAAGCTGTTGCAATGATATTTCCATGCTGAACTGAGTTGTTCTGGGTCAAATATGAAGGCAAACCCACTTTCCTTTCAGTATTTTGCTGCAATTGGCAGAAACAAGCATATTTGCTCATTCGGCCTGAAAATGCTTTTAAGCGCATAAAAACTTACACTCTTGATTTCTGGCTAAATAAAAGCTGTTGCAATGATATTTCCATGCTGAACTGAGTTGTTCTGGGTCAAATATGAAGGCAAACCCACTTTCCTTTCAGTATTTTGCTGCAATTGGCAGAAACAAGCATATTTGCTCATTCGGCCTGAAAATGCTTTTAAGCGCATAAAAACTTACACTCTTGATTTCTGGCTAAATAAAAGCTGTTGCAATGATATTTCCATGCTGAACTGAGTTGTTCTGGGTCAAATATGAAGGCAAACCCACTTTCCTTTCAGTATTTTGCTGCAATTGGCAGAAACAAGCATATTTGCTCATTCGGCCTGAAAATGCTTTTAAGCGCATAAAAACTTACACTCTTGATTTCTGGCTAAATAAAAGCTGTTGCAATGATATTTCCATGCTGAACTGAGTTGTTCTGGGTCAAATATGAAGGCAAACCCACTTTCCTTTCAGTATTATGCTGCAATTGGAAGATATCAGCTCATTTGGCTTGAAAATGCTTTTAAGCGCATAAAAACTTACACTCTTGATTTCTGGCTAAATAAAAGCTGTTGCAATGATATTTCCATGCTGAACTGAGTTGTTCTGGGTCAAATATGAAGGCAAACCCACTTTCCTTTCAGTATTTTGCTGCAATTGGCAGAAACAAGCATATTTGCTCATTCGGCCTGAAAATGCTTTTAAGCGCATAAAAACTTACACTCTTGATTTCTGGCTAAATAAAAGCTGTTGCAATGATATTTCCATGCTGAACTGAGTTGTTCTGGGTCAAATATGAAGGCAAACCCACTTTCCTTTCAGTATTTTGCTGCAATTGGCAGAAACAAGCATATTTGCTCATTCGGCCTGAAAATGCTTTTAAGCGCATAAAAAATTACACTCTTGATTTCTGGCTAAATAAAAGCTGTTGCAATGATATTTCCATGCTGAACTGAGTTGTTCTGGGTCAAATATGAAGGCAAACCCACTTTCCTTTCAGTATTTTGCTGCAATTGGCAGAAACAAGCATATTTGCTCATTCGGCCTGAAAATGCTTTTAAGCGCATAAAAAATTACACTCTTGATTTCTGGCTAAATAAAAGCTGTTGCAATGATATTTCCATGCTGAACTGAGTTGTTCTGGGTCAAATATGAAGGCAAACCCACTTTCCTTTCAGTATTTTGCTGCAATTGGCAGAAACAAGCATATTTGCTCATTCGGCCTGAAAATGCTTTTAAGCGCATAAAAACGTACACTCTTGATTTCTGGCTAAATAAAAGCTGTTGCAATGATATTTCCATGCTGAACTGAGTTGTTCTGGGTCAAATATGAAGGCAAACCCACTTTCCTTTCAGTATTTTGCTGCAATTGGCAGAAACAAGCATATTTGCTCATTCGGCCTGAAAATGCTTTTAAGCGCATAAAAACGTACACTCTTGATTTCTGGCTAAATAAAAGCTGTTGCAATGATATTTCCATGCTGAACTGAGTTGTTCTGGGTCAAATATGAAGGCAAACCCACTTTCCTTTCAGTATTATGCTGCAATTGGAAGAGATCAGCTCATTTGGCCTGAAAATGCTTTTAAGCGCATAAAAACTTACACTCTTGATTTCTGGCTAAATAAAAGCTGTTGCAATGATATTTCCATGCTGAATTGAGTTGTTCTGGGTCAAATATGAAGGCAAACCCACTTTCCTTTCAGTATTTTGCTGCAATTGGCAGAAACAAGCATATTTGCTCATTCGGCCTGAAAATGCTTTTAAGCGCATAAAAACTTACACTCTTGATTTCTGGCTAAATAAAAGCTGTTGCAATGATATTTCCATGCTGAACTGAGTTGTTCTGGGTCAAATATGAAGGCAAACCCACTTTCCTTTCAGTATTTTGCTGCAATTGGCAGAAACAAGCATATTTGCTCATTCGGCCTGAAAATGCTTTTAAGCGCATAAAAACTTACACTCTTGATTTCTGGCTAAATAAAAGCTGTTGCAATGATATTTCCATGCTGAACTGAGTTGTTCTGGGTCAAATATGAAGGCAAACCCACTTTCCTTTCAGTATTTTGCTGCAATTGGCAGAAACAAGCATATTTGCTCATTCGGCCTGAAAATGCTTTTAAGCGCATAAAAACTTACACTCTTGATTTCTGGCTAAATAAAAGCTGTTGCAATGATATTTCCATGCTGAACTGAGTTGTTCTGGGTCAAATATGAAGGCAAACCCACTTTCCTTTCAGTATTTTGCTGCAATTGGCAGAAACAAGCATATTTGCTCATTCGGCCTGAAAATGCTTTTAAGCGCATAAAAACTTACACTCTTGATTTCTGGCTAAATAAAAGCTGTTGCAATGATATTTCCATGCTGAACTGAGTTGTTCTGGGTCAAATATGAAGGCAAACCCACTTTCCTTTCAGTATTATGCTGCAATTGGAAGATATCAGCTCATTTGGCCTGAAAATGCTTTTAAGCGCATAAAAACTTACACTCTTGATTTCTGGCTAAATAAAAGCTGTTGCAATGATATTTCCATGCTGAACTGAGTTGTTCTGGGTCAAATATGAAGGCAAACCCACTTTCCTTTCAGTATTTTGCTGCAATTGGCAGAAACAAGCATATTTGCTCATTCGGCCTGAAAATGCTTTTAAGCGCATAAAAACTTACACTCTTGATTTCTGGCTAAATAAAAGCTGTTGCAATGATATTTCCCTGCTGAACTGAGTTGTTCTGGGTCAAATATGAAGGCAAACCCACTTTCCTTTCAGTATTTTGCTGCAATTGGCAGAAACAAGCATATTTGCTCATTCGGCCTGAAAATGCTTTTAAGCGCATAAAAACTTACACTCTTGATTTCTGGCTAAATAAAAGCTGTTGCAATGATATTTCCATGCTGAACTGAGTTGTTCTGGGTCAAATATGAAGGCAAACCCACTTTCCTTTCAGTATTATGCTGCAATTGGAAGATATCAGCTCATTTGGCCTGAAAATGCTTTTAAGCGCATAAAAACTTACACTCTTGATTTCTGGCTAAATAAAAGCTGTTGCAATGATATTTCCATGCTGAACTGAGTTGTTCTGGGTCAAATATGAAGGCAAACCCACTTTCCTTTCAGTATTTTGCTGCAATTGGCAGAAACAAGCATATTTGCTCATTCGGCCTGAAAATGCTTTTAAGCGCATAAAAACTTACACTCTTGATTTCTGGCTAAATAAAAGCTGTTGCAATGATATTTCCATGCTGAACTGAGTTGTTCTGGGTCAAATATGAAGGCAAACCCACTTTCCTTTCAGTATTTTGCTGCAATTGGCAGAAACAAGCATATTTGCTCATTCGGCCTGAAAATGCTTTTAAGCGCATAAAAACTTACACTCTTGATTTCTGGCTAAATAAAAGCTGTTGCAATGATATTTCCATGCTGAACTGAGTTGTTCTGGGTCAAATATGAAGGCAAACCCACTTTCCTTTCAGTATTTTGCTGCAATTGGCAGAAACAAGCATATTTGCTCATTCGGCCTGAAAATGCTTTTAAGCGCATAAAAACTTACACTCTTGATTTCTGGCTAAATAAAAGCTGTTGCAATGATATTTCCATGCTGAACTGAGTTGTTCTGGGTCAAATATGAAGGCAAACCCACTTTCCTTTCAGTATTTTGCTGCAATTGGCAGAAACAAGCATATTTGCTCATTCGGCCTGAAAATACTTTTAAGCGCATAAAAACTTACACTCTTGATTTCTGGCTAAATAAAAGCTGTTGCAATGATATTTCCATGCTGAACTGAGTTGTTCTGGGTCAAATATGAAGGCAAACCCACTTTCCTTTCAGTATTTTGCTGCAATTGGCAGAAACAAGCATATTTGCTCATTCGGCCTGAAAATGCTTTTAAGCGCATAAAAACGTACACTCTTGATTTCTGGCTAAATAAAAGCTGTTGCAATGATATTTCCATGCTGAACTGAGTTGTTCTGGGTCAAATATGAAGGCAAACCCACTTTCCTTTCAGTATTTTGCTGCAATTGGCAGAAACAAGCATATTTGCTCATTCGGCCTGAAAATGCTTTTAAGCGCATAAAAACTTACACTCTTGATTTCTGGCTAAAAAAAAGCTGTTGCAATGATATTTCCATGCTGAACTGAGTTGTTCTGGGTCAAATATGAAGGCAAACCCACTTTCCTTTCAGTATTATGCTGCAATTGGAAGATATCAGCTCATTTGGCCTGAAAATGCTTTTAAGCGCATAAAAACTTACACTCTTGATTTCTGGCTAAATAAAAGCTGTTGCAATGATATTTCCATGCTGAATTGAGTTGTTCTGGGTCAAATATGAAGGCAAACCCACTTTCCTTTCAGTATTTTGCTGCAATTGGCAGAAACAAGCATATTTGCTCATTCGGCCTGAAAATGCTTTTAAGCGCATAAAAACTTACACTCTTGATTTCTGGCTAAATAAAAGCTGTTGCAATGATATTTCCATGCTGAACTGAGTTGTTCTGGGTCAAATATGAAGGCAAACCCACTTTCCTTTCAGTATTTTGCTGCAATTGGCAGAAACAAGCATATTTGCTCATTCGGCCTGAAAATGCTTTTAAGCGCATAAAAACTTACACTCTTGATTTCTGGCTAAATAAAAGCTGTTGCAATGATATTTCCATGCTGAACTGAGTTGTTCTGGGTCAAATATGAAGGCAAACCCACTTTCCTTTCAGTATTTTGCTGCAATTGGCAGAAACAAGCATATTTGCTCATTCGGCCTGAAAATGCTTTTAAGCGCATAAAAACTTACACTCTTGATTTCTGGCTAAATAAAAGCTGTTGCAATGATATTTCCATGCTGAACTGAGTTGTTCTGGGTCAAATATGAATCAAACCCACTTTCCTTTCAGTATTTTGCTGCAATTGGCAGAAACAAGCATATTTGCTCATTCGGCCTGAAAATGCTTTTAAGCGCATAAAAACGTACACTCTTGATTTCTGGCTAAATAAAAGCTGTTGCAATGATATTTCCATGCTGAACTGAGTTGTTCTGGGTCAAATATGAAGGCAAACCCACTTTCCTTTCAGTATTTTGCTGCAATTGGAAGATATCAGCTCATTTGGCCTGAAAATGCTTTTAAGCGCATAAAAACTTACACTCTTGATTTCTGGCTAAATAAAAGCTGTTGCAATGATATTTCCATGCTGAATTGAGTTGTTCTGGGTCAAATATGAAGGCAAACCCACTTTCCTTTCAGTATTTTGCTGCAATTGGCAGAAACAAGCATATTTGCTCATTCGGCCTGAAAATGCTTTTAAGCGCATAAAAACTTACACTCTTGATTTCTGGCTAAATAAAAGCTGTTGCAATGATATTTCCATGCTGAACTGAGTTGTTCTGGGTCAAATATGAAGGCAAACCCACTTTCCTTTCAGTATTTTGCTGCAATTGGCAGAAACAAGCATATTTGCTCATTCGGCCTGAAAATGCTTTTAAGCGCATAAAAACTTACACTCTTGATTTCTGGCTAAATAAAAGCTGTTGCAATGATATTTCCATGCTGAACTGAGTTGTTCTGGGTCAAATATGAAGGCAAACCCACTTTCCTTTCAGTATTTTGCTGCAATTGGCAGAAACAAGCATATTTGCTCATTCGGCCTGAAAATGCTTTTAAGCGCATAAAAACTTACACTCTTGATTTCTGGCTAAATAAAAGCTGTTGCAATGATATTTCCCTGCTGAACTGAGTTGTTCTGGGTCAAATATGAAGGCAAACCCACTTTCCTTTCAGTATTTTGCTGCAATTGGCAGAAACAAGCATATTTGCTCATTCGGCCTGAAAATGCTTTTAAGCGCATAAAAACTTACACTCTTGATTTCTGGCTAAATAAAAGCTGTTGCAATGATATTTCCATGCTGAACTGAGTTGTTCTGGGTCAAATATGAAGGCAAACCCACTTTCCTTTCAGTATTTTGCTGCAATTGGCAGAAACAAGCATATTTGCTCATTCGGCCTGAAAATGCTTTTAAGCGCATAAAAACTTACACTCTTGATTTCTGGCTAAATAAAAGCTGTTGCAATGATATTTCCATGCTGAACTGAGTTGTTCTGGGTCAAATATGAAGGCAAACCCACTTTCCTTTCAGTATTATGCTGCAATTGGAAGATATCAGCTCATTTGGCCTGAAAATGCTTTTAAGCGCATAAAAACTTACACTCTTGATTTCTGGCTAAATAAAAGCTGTTGCAATGATATTTCCATGCTGAACTGAGTTGTTCTGGGTCAAATATGAAGGCAAACCCACTTTCCTTTCAGTATTTTGCTGCAATTGGCAGAAACAAGCATATTTGCTCATTCGGCCTGAAATTGCTTTTAAGCGCATAAAAACTTACACTCTTGATTTCTGGCTAAATAAAAGCTGTTGCAATGATATTTCCATGCTGAACTGAGTTGTTCTGGGTCAAATATGAAGGCAAACCCACTTTCCTTTCAGTATTATGCTGCAATTGGAAGATATCAGCTCATTCGGCCTGAAAATGCTTTTAAGCGCATAAAAACTTACACTCTTGATTTCTGGCTAAATAAAAGCTGTTGCAATGATATTTCCATGCTGAACTGAGTTGTTCTGGGTCAAATATGAAGGCAAACCCACTTTCCTTTCAGTATTATGCTGCAATTGGAAGATATCAGCTCATTTGGCCTGAAAATGCTTTTAAGCGCATAAAAACTTACACTCTTGATTTCTGGCTAAATAAAAGCTGTTGCAATGATATTTCCATGCTGAACTGAGTTGTTCTGGGTCAAATATGAAGGCAAACCCACTTTCCTTTCAGTATTTTGCTGCAATTGGCAGAAACAAGCATATTTGCTCATTCGGCCTGAAATTGCTTTTAAGCGCATAAAAACTTACACTCTTGATTTCTGGCTAAATAAAAGCTGTTGCAATGATATTTCCATGCTGAACTGAGTTGTTCTGGGTCAAATATGAAGGCAAACCCACTTTCCTTTCAGTATTTTGCTGCAATTGGCAGAAACAAGCATATTTGCTCATTCGGCCTGAAAATGCTTTTAAGCGCATAAAAACTTACACTCTTGATTTCTGGCTAAATAAAAGCTGTTGCAATGATATTTCCATGCTGAACTGAGTTGTTCTGGGTCAAATATGAAGGCAAACCCACTTTCCTTTCAGTATTTTGCTGCAATTGGCAGAAACAAGCATATTTGCTCATTCGGCCTGAAAATGCTTTTAAGCGCATAAAAACTTACACTCTTGATTTCTGGCTAAATAAAAGCTGTTGCAATGATATTTCCATGCTGAACTGAGTTGTTCTGGGTCAAATATGAAGGCAAACCCACTTTCCTTTCAGTATTTTGCTGCAATTGGCAAAAACAAGCATATTTGCTCATTCGGCCTGAAAATGCTTTTAAGCGCATAAAAACTTACACTCTTGATTTCTGGCTAAATAAAAGCTGTTGCAATGATATTTCCATGCTGAACTGAGTTGTTCTGGGTCAAATATGAAGGCAAACCCACTTTCCTTTCAGTATTATGCTGCAATTGGAAGATATCAGCTCATTTGGCCTGAAAATGCTTTTAAGCGCATAAAAACTTACACTCTTGATTTCTGGCTAAATAAAAGCTGTTGCAATGATATTTCCATGCTGAACTGAGTTGTTCTGGGTCAAATATGAAGGCAAACCCACTTTCCTTTCAGTATTTTGCTGCAATTGGCAGAAACAAGCATATTTGCTCATTCGGCCTGAAAATGCTTTTAAGCGCATAAAAACTTACACTCTTGATTTCTGGCTAAATAAAAGCTGTTGCAATGATATTTCCCTGCTGAACTGAGTTGTTCTGGGTCAAATATGAAGGCAAACCCACTTTCCTTTCAGTATTTTGCTGCAATTGGCAGAAACAAGCATATTTGCTCATTCGGCCTGAAAATGCTTTTAAGCGCATAAAAACTTACACTCTTGATTTCTGGCTAAATAAAAGCTGTTGCAATGATATTTCCATGCTGAACTGAGTTGTTCTGGGTCAAATATGAAGGCAAACCCACTTTCCTTTCAGTATTATGCTGCAATTGGAAGATATCAGCTCATTTGGCCTGAAAATGCTTTTAAGCGCATAAAAACTTACACTCTTGATTTCTGGCTAAATAAAAGCTGTTGCAATGATATTTCCATGCTGAACTGAGTTGTTCTGGGTCAAATATGAAGGCAAACCCACTTTCCTTTCAGTATTTTGCTGCAATTGGCAGAAACAAGCATATTTGCTCATTCGGCCTGAAAATGCTTTTAAGCGCATAAAAACTTACACTCTTGATTTCTGGCTAAATAAAAGCTGTTGCAATGATATTTCCATGCTGAACTGAGTTGTTCTGGGTCAAATATGAAGGCAAACCCACTTTCCTTTCAGTATTTTGCTGCAATTGGCAGAAACAAGCATATTTGCTCATTCGGCCTGAAAATGCTTTTAAGCGCATAAAAACTTACACTCTTGATTTCTGGCTAAATAAAAGCTGTTGCAATGATATTTCCATGCTGAACTGAGTTGTTCTGGGTCAAATATGAAGGCAAACCCACTTTCCTTTCAGTATTTTGCTGCAATTGGCAGAAACAAGCATATTTGCTCATTCGGCCTGAAAATGCTTTTAAGCGCATAAAAACTTACACTCTTGATTTCTGGCTAAATAAAAGCTGTTGCAATGATATTTCCATGCTGAACTGAGTTGTTCTGGGTCAAATATGAAGGCAAACCCACTTTCCTTTCAGTATTTTGCTGCAATTGGCAGAAACAAGCATATTTGCTCATTCGGCCTGAAAATACTTTTAAGCGCATAAAAACTTACACTCTTGATTTCTGGCTAAATAAAAGCTGTTGCAATGATATTTCCATGCTGAACTGAGTTGTTCTGGGTCAAATATGAAGGCAAACCCACTTTCCTTTCAGTATTTTGCTGCAATTGGCAGAAACAAGCATATTTGCTCATTCGGCCTGAAAATGCTTTTAAGCGCATAAAAACGTACACTCTTGATTTCTGGCTAAATAAAAGCTGTTGCAATGATATTTCCATGCTGAACTGAGTTGTTCTGGGTCAAATATGAAGGCAAACCCACTTTCCTTTCAGTATTTTGCTGCAATTGGCAGAAACAAGCATATTTGCTCATTCGGCCTGAAAATGCTTTTAAGCGCATAAAAACTTACACTCTTGATTTCTGGCTAAAAAAAAGCTGTTGCAATGATATTTCCATGCTGAACTGAGTTGTTCTGGGTCAAATATGAAGGCAAACCCACTTTCCTTTCAGTATTATGCTGCAATTGGAAGATATCAGCTCATTTGGCCTGAAAATGCTTTTAAGCGCATAAAAACTTACACTCTTGATTTCTGGCTAAATAAAAGCTGTTGCAATGATATTTCCATGCTGAATTGAGTTGTTCTGGGTCAAATATGAAGGCAAACCCACTTTCCTTTCAGTATTTTGCTGCAATTGGCAGAAACAAGCATATTTGCTCATTCGGCCTGAAAATGCTTTTAAGCGCATAAAAACTTACACTCTTGATTTCTGGCTAAATAAAAGCTGTTGCAATGATATTTCCATGCTGAACTGAGTTGTTCTGGGTCAAATATGAAGGCAAACCCACTTTCCTTTCAGTATTTTGCTGCAATTGGCAGAAACAAGCATATTTGCTCATTCGGCCTGAAAATGCTTTTAAGCGCATAAAAACTTACACTCTTGATTTCTGGCTAAATAAAAGCTGTTGCAATGATATTTCCATGCTGAACTGAGTTGTTCTGGGTCAAATATGAAGGCAAACCCACTTTCCTTTCAGTATTTTGCTGCAATTGGCAGAAACAAGCATATTTGCTCATTCGGCCTGAAAATGCTTTTAAGCGCATAAAAACTTACACTCTTGATTTCTGGCTAAATAAAAGCTGTTGCAATGATATTTCCATGCTGAACTGAGTTGTTCTGGGTCAAATATGAATCAAACCCACTTTCCTTTCAGTATTTTGCTGCAATTGGCAGAAACAAGCATATTTGCTCATTCGGCCTGAAAATGCTTTTAAGCGCATAAAAACGTACACTCTTGATTTCTGGCTAAATAAAAGCTGTTGCAATGATATTTCCATGCTGAACTGAGTTGTTCTGGGTCAAATATGAAGGCAAACCCACTTTCCTTTCAGTATTTTGCTGCAATTGGAAGATATCAGCTCATTTGGCCTGAAAATGCTTTTAAGCGCATAAAAACTTACACTCTTGATTTCTGGCTAAATAAAAGCTGTTGCAATGATATTTCCATGCTGAATTGAGTTGTTCTGGGTCAAATATGAAGGCAAACCCACTTTCCTTTCAGTATTTTGCTGCAATTGGCAGAAACAAGCATATTTGCTCATTCGGCCTGAAAATGCTTTTAAGCGCATAAAAACTTACACTCTTGATTTCTGGCTAAATAAAAGCTGTTGCAATGATATTTCCATGCTGAACTGAGTTGTTCTGGGTCAAATATGAAGGCAAACCCACTTTCCTTTCAGTATTTTGCTGCAATTGGCAGAAACAAGCATATTTGCTCATTCGGCCTGAAAATGCTTTTAAGCGCATAAAAACTTACACTCTTGATTTCTGGCTAAATAAAAGCTGTTGCAATGATATTTCCATGCTGAACTGAGTTGTTCTGGGTCAAATATGAAGGCAAACCCACTTTCCTTTCAGTATTTTGCTGCAATTGGCAGAAACAAGCATATTTGCTCATTCGGCCTGAAAATGCTTTTAAGCGCATAAAAACTTACACTCTTGATTTCTGGCTAAATAAAAGCTGTTGCAATGATATTTCCCTGCTGAACTGAGTTGTTCTGGGTCAAATATGAAGGCAAACCCACTTTCCTTTCAGTATTTTGCTGCAATTGGCAGAAACAAGCATATTTGCTCATTCGGCCTGAAAATGCTTTTAAGCGCATAAAAACTTACACTCTTGATTTCTGGCTAAATAAAAGCTGTTGCAATGATATTTCCATGCTGAACTGAGTTGTTCTGGGTCAAATATGAAGGCAAACCCACTTTCCTTTCAGTATTTTGCTGCAATTGGCAGAAACAAGCATATTTGCTCATTCGGCCTGAAAATGCTTTTAAGCGCATAAAAACTTACACTCTTGATTTCTGGCTAAATAAAAGCTGTTGCAATGATATTTCCATGCTGAACTGAGTTGTTCTGGGTCAAATATGAAGGCAAACCCACTTTCCTTTCAGTATTATGCTGCAATTGGAAGATATCAGCTCATTTGGCCTGAAAATGCTTTTAAGCGCATAAAAACTTACACTCTTGATTTCTGGCTAAATAAAAGCTGTTGCAATGATATTTCCATGCTGAACTGAGTTGTTCTGGGTCAAATATGAAGGCAAACCCACTTTCCTTTCAGTATTTTGCTGCAATTGGCAGAAACAAGCATATTTGCTCATTCGGCCTGAAATTGCTTTTAAGCGCATAAAAACTTACACTCTTGATTTCTGGCTAAATAAAAGCTGTTGCAATGATATTTCCATGCTGAACTGAGTTGTTCTGGGTCAAATATGAAGGCAAACCCACTTTCCTTTCAGTATTATGCTGCAATTGGAAGATATCAGCTCATTCGGCCTGAAAATGCTTTTAAGCGCATAAAAACTTACACTCTTGATTTCTGGCTAAATAAAAGCTGTTGCAATGATATTTCCATGCTGAACTGAGTTGTTCTGGGTCAAATATGAAGGCAAACCCACTTTCCTTTCAGTATTATGCTGCAATTGGAAGATATCAGCTCATTTGGCCTGAAAATGCTTTTAAGCGCATAAAAACTTACACTCTTGATTTCTGGCTAAATAAAAGCTGTTGCAATGATATTTCCATGCTGAACTGAGTTGTTCTGGGTCAAATATGAAGGCAAACCCACTTTCCTTTCAGTATTTTGCTGCAATTGGCAGAAACAAGCATATTTGCTCATTCGGCCTGAAATTGCTTTTAAGCGCATAAAAACTTACACTCTTGATTTCTGGCTAAATAAAAGCTGTTGCAATGATATTTCCATGCTGAACTGAGTTGTTCTGGGTCAAATATGAAGGCAAACCCACTTTCCTTTCAGTATTTTGCTGCAATTGGCAGAAACAAGCATATTTGCTCATTCGGCCTGAAAATGCTTTTAAGCGCATAAAAACTTACACTCTTGATTTCTGGCTAAATAAAAGCTGTTGCAATGATATTTCCATGCTGAACTGAGTTGTTCTGGGTCAAATATGAAGGCAAACCCACTTTCCTTTCAGTATTTTGCTGCAATTGGCAGAAACAAGCATATTTGCTCATTCGGCCTGAAAATGCTTTTAAGCGCATAAAAACTTACACTCTTGATTTCTGGCTAAATAAAAGCTGTTGCAATGATATTTCCATGCTGAACTGAGTTGTTCTGGGTCAAATATGAAGGCAAACCCACTTTCCTTTCAGTATTTTGCTGCAATTGGCAAAAACAAGCATATTTGCTCATTCGGCCTGAAAATGCTTTTAAGCGCATAAAAACTTACACTCTTGATTTCTGGCTAAATAAAAGCTGTTGCAATGATATTTCCATGCTGAACTGAGTTGTTCTGGGTCAAATATGAAGGCAAACCCACTTTCCTTTCAGTATTATGCTGCAATTGGAAGATATCAGCTCATTTGGCCTGAAAATGCTTTTAAGCGCATAAAAACTTACACTCTTGATTTCTGGCTAAATAAAAGCTGTTGCAATGATATTTCCATGCTGAACTGAGTTGTTCTGGGTCAAATATGAAGGCAAACCCACTTTCCTTTCAGTATTTTGCTGCAATTGGCAGAAACAAGCATATTTGCTCATTCGGCCTGAAAATGCTTTTAAGCGCATAAAAACTTACACTCTTGATTTCTGGCTAAATAAAAGCTGTTGCAATGATATTTCCATGCTGAACTGAGTTGTTCTGGGTCAAATATGAAGGCAAACCCACTTTCCTTTCAGTATTATGCTGCAATTGGAAGATATCAGCTCATTTGGCCTGAAAATGCTTTTAAGCGCATAAAAACTTACACTCTTGATTTCTGGCTAAATAAAAGCTGTTGCAATGATATTTCCATGCTGAACTGAGTTGTTCTGGGTCAAATATGAAGGCAAACCCACTTTCCTTTCAGTATTTTGCTGCAATTGGCAGAAACAAGCATATTTGCTCATTCGGCCTGAAAATGCTTTTAAGCGCATAAAAACGTACACTCTTGATTTCTGGCTAAATAAAAGCTGTTGCAATGATATTTCCATGCTGAACTGAGTTGTTCTGGGTCAAATATGAAGGCAAACCCACTTTCCTTTCAGTATTATGCTGCAATTGGAAGATATCAGCTCATTTGGCCTGAAAATGCTTTTAAGCGCATAAAAACTTACACTCTTGATTTCTGGCTAAATAAAAGCTGTTGCAATGATATTTCCATGCTGAACTGAGTTGTTCTGGGTCAAATATGAAGGCAAACCCACTTTCCTTTCAGTATTTTGCTGCAATTGGCAGAAACAAGCATATTTGCTCATTCGGCCTGAAAATGCTTTTAAGCGCATAAAAACTTACACTCTTGATTTCTGGCTAAATAAAAGCTGTTGCAATGATATTTCCATGCTGAACTGAGTTGTTCTGGGTCAAATATGAAGGCAAACCCACTTTCCTTTCAGTATTTTGCTGCAATTGGCAGAAACAAGCATATTTGCTCATTCGGCCTGAAAATGCTTTTAAGCGCATAAAAACTTACACTCTTGATTTCTGGCTAAATAAAAGCTGTTGCAATGATATTTCCATGCTGAACTGAGTTGTTCTGGGTCAAATATGAAGGCAAACCCACTTTCCTTTCAGTATTTTGCTGCAATTGGCAGAAACAAGCATATTTGCTCATTCGGCCTGAAAATGCTTTTAAGCGCATAAAAACTTACACTCTTGATTTCTGGCTAAATAAAAGCTGTTGCAATGATATTTCCATGCTGAACTGAGTTGTTCTGGGTCAAATATGAAGGCAAACCCACTTTCCTTTCAGTATTTTGCTGCAATTGGCAGAAACAAGCATATTTGCTCATTCGGCCTGAAAATGCTTTTAAGCGCATAAAAACTTACACTCTTGATTTCTGGCTAAATAAAAGCTGTTGCAATGATATTTCCATGCTGAACTGAGTTGTTCTGGGTCAAATATGAAGGCAAACCCACTTTCCTTTCAGTATTATGCTGCAATTGGAAGATATCAGCTCATTTGGCCTGAAAATGCTTTTAAGCGCATAAAAACTTACACTCTTGATTTCTGGCTAAATAAAAGCTGTTGCAATGATATTTCCATGCTGAACTGAGTTGTTCTGGGTCAAATATGAAGGCAAACCCACTTTCCTTTCAGTATTTTGCTGCAATTGGCAGAAACAAGCATATTTGCTCATTCGGCCTGAAAATGCTTTTAAGCGCATAAAAACTTACACTCTTGATTTCTGGCTAAATAAAAGCTGTTGCAATGATATTTCCATGCTGAACTGAGTTGTTCTGGGTCAAATATGAAGGCAAACCCACTTTCCTTTCAGTATTTTGCTGCAATTGGCAGAAACAAGCATATTTGCTCATTCGGCCTGAAAATGCTTTTAAGCGCATAAAAACTTACACTCTTGATTTCTGGCTAAATAAAAGCTGTTGCAATGATATTTCCATGCTGAACTGAGTTGTTCTGGGTCAAATATGAAGGCAAACCCACTTTCCTTTCAGTATTTTGCTGCAATTGGCAGAAACAAGCATATTTGCTCATTCGGCCTGAAAATGCTTTTAAGCGCATAAAAACTTACACTCTTGATTTCTGGCTAAATAAAAGCTGTTGCAATGATATTTCCATGCTGAACTGAGTTGTTCTGGGTCAAATATGAAGGCAAACCCACTTTCCTTTCAGTATTTTGCTGCAATTGGCAGAAACAAGCATATTTGCTCATTCGGCCTGAAAATGCTTTTAAGCGCATAAAAACTTACACTCTTGATTTCTGGCTAAATAAAAGCTGTTGCAATGATATTTCCATGCTGAACTGAGTTGTTCTGGGTCAAATATGAAGGCAAACCCACTTTCCTTTCAGTATTTTGCTGCAATTGGCAGAAACAAGCATATTTGCTCATTCGGCCTGAAAATGCTTTTAAGCGCATAAAAACGTACACTCTTGATTTCTGGCTAAATAAAAGCTGTTGCAATGATATTTCCATGCTGAACTGAGTTGTTCTGGGTCAAATATGAAGGCAAACCCACTTTCCTTTCAGTATTTTGCTGCAATTGGAAGATATCAGCTCATTTGGCCTGAAAATGCTTTTAAGCGCATAAAAACTTACACTCTTGATTTCTGGCTAAATAAAAGCTGTTGCAATGATATTTCCATGCTGAATTGAGTTGTTCTGGGTCAAATATGAAGGCAAACCCACTTTCCTTTCAGTATTTTGCTGCAATTGGCAGAAACAAGCATATTTGCTCATTCGGCCTGAAAATGCTTTTAAGCGCATAAAAACTTACACTCTTGATTTCTGGCTAAATAAAAGCTGTTGCAATGATATTTCCATGCTGAACTGAGTTGTTCTGGGTCAAATATGAAGGCAAACCCACTTTCCTTTCAGTATTTTGCTGCAATTGGCAGAAACAAGCATATTTGCTCATTCGGCCTGAAAATGCTTTTAAGCGCATAAAAACTTACACTCTTGATTTCTGGCTAAATAAAAGCTGTTGCAATGATATTTCCATGCTGAACTGAGTTGTTCTGGGTCAAATATGAAGGCAAACCCACTTTCCTTTCAGTATTTTGCTGCAATTGGCAGAAACAAGCATATTTGCTCATTCGGCCTGAAAATGCTTTTAAGCGCATAAAAACTTACACTCTTGATTTCTGGCTAAATAAAAGCTGTTGCAATGATATTTCCATGCTGAACTGAGTTGTTCTGGGTCAAATATGAAGGCAAACCCACTTTCCTTTCAGTATTATGCTGCAATTGGAAGATATCAGCTCATTTGGCCTGAAAATGCTTTTAAGCGCATAAAAACTTACACTCTTGATTTCTGGCTAAATAAAAGCTGTTGCAATGATATTTCCATGCTGAACTGAGTTGTTCTGGGTCAAATATGAAGGCAAACCCACTTTCCTTTCAGTATTTTGCTGCAATTGGCAGAAACAAGCATATTTGCTCATTCGGCCTGAAAATGCTTTTAAGCGCATAAAAACTTACACTCTTGATTTCTGGCTAAATAAAAGCTGTTGCAATGATATTTCCATGCTGAACTGAGTTGTTCTGGGTCAAATATGAAGGCAAACCCACTTTCCTTTCAGTATTATGCTGCAATTGGAAGATATCAGCTCATTCGGCCTGAAAATGCTTTTAAGCGCATAAAAACTTACACTCTTGATTTCTGGCTAAATAAAAGCTGTTGCAATGATATTTCCATGCTGAACTGAGTTGTTCTGGGTCAAATATGAAGGCAAACCCACTTTCCTTTCAGTATTATGCTGCAATTGGAAGATATCAGCTCATTTGGCCTGAAAATGCTTTTAAGCGCATAAAAACTTACACTCTTGATTTCTGGCTAAATAAAAGCTGTTGCAATGATATTTCCATGCTGAACTGAGTTGTTCTGGGTCAAATATGAAGGCAAACCCACTTTCCTTTCAGTATTTTGCTGCAATTGGCAGAAACAAGCATATTTGCTCATTCGGCCTGAAAATGCTTTTAAGCGCATAAAAACTTACACTCTTGATTTCTGGCTAAATAAAAGCTGTTGCAATGATATTTCCATGCTGAACTGAGTTGTTCTGGGTCAAATATGAAGGCAAACCCACTTTCCTTTCAGTATTTTGCTGCAATTGGCAGAAACAAGCATATTTGCTCATTCGGCCTGAAAATGCTTTTAAGCGCATAAAAACTTACACTCTTGATTTCTGGCTAAATAAAAGCTGTTGCAATGATATTTCCATGCTGAACTGAGTTGTTCTGGGTCAAATATGAAGGCAAACCCACTTTCCTTTCAGTATTATGCTGCAATTGGAAGATATCAGCTCATTTGGCCTGAAAATGCTTTTAAGCGCATAAAAACTTACACTCTTGATTTCTGGCTAAATAAAAGCTGTTGCAATGATATTTCCATGCTGAACTGAGTTGTTCTGGGTCAAATATGAAGGCAAACCCACTTTCCTTTCAGTATTTTGCTGCAATTGGCAGAAACAAGCATATTTGCTCATTCGGCCTGAAAATGCTTTTAAGCGCATAAAAACTTACACTCTTGATTTCTGGCTAAATAAAAGCTGTTGCAATGATATTTCCATGCTGAACTGAGTTGTTCTGGGTCAAATATGAAGGCAAACCCACTTTCCTTTCAGTATTATGCTGCAATTGGAAGATATCAGCTCATTTGGCCTGAAAATGCTTTTAAGCGCATAAAAACTTACACTCTTGATTTCTGGCTAAATAAAAGCTGTTGCAATGATATTTCCATGCTGAACTGAGTTGTTCTGGGTCAAATATGAAGGCAAACCCACTTTCCTTTCAGTATTTTGGTGCAATTGGCAGAAACAAGCATATTTGCTCATTCGGCCTGAAAATGCTTTTAAGCGCATAAAAACTTACACTCTTGATTTCTGGCTAAATAAAAGCTGTTGCAATGATATTTCCATGCTGAACTGAGTTGTTCTGGGTCAAATATGAAGGCAAACCCACTTTCCTTTCAGTATTATGCTGCAATTGGAAGATATCAGCTCATTTGGCCTGAAAATGCTTTTAAGCGCATAAAAACTTACACTCTTGATTTCTGGCTAAATAAAAGCTGTTGCAATGATATTTCCATGCTGAACTGAGTTGTTCTGGGTCAAATATGAAGGCAAACCCACTTTCCTTTCAGTATTTTGCTGCAATTGGCAGAAACAAGCATATTTGCTCATTCGGCCTGAAAATGCTTTTAAGCGCATAAAAACTTACACTCTTGATTTCTGGCTAAATAAAAGCTGTTGCAATGATATTTCCATGCTGAACTGAGTTGTTCTGGGTCAAATATGAAGGCAAACCCACTTTCCTTTCAGTATTTTGCTGCAATTGGCAGAAACAAGCATATTTGCTCATTCGGCCTGAAAATGCTTTTAAGCGCATAAAAACTTACACTCTTGATTTCTGGCTAAATAAAAGCTGTTGCAATGATATTTCCATGCTGAACTGAGTTGTTCTGGGTCAAATATGAAGGCAAACCCACTTTCCTTTCAGTATTTTGCTGCAATTGGCAGAAACAAGCATATTTGCTCATTCGGCCTGAAAATGCTTTTAAGCGCATAAAAACTTACACTCTTGATTTCTGGCTAAATAAAAGCTGTTGCAATGATATTTCCATGCTGAACTGAGTTGTTCTGGGTCAAATATGAAGGCAAACCCACTTTCCTTTCAGTATTTTGCTGCAATTGGCAGAAACAAGCATATTTGCTCATTCGGCCTGAAAATGCTTTTAAGCGCATAAAAACTTACACTCTTGTGTTCTGGCTAAATAAAAGCTGTTGCAATGATATTTCCATGCTGAACTGAGTTGTTCTGGGTCAAATATGAAGGCAAACCCACTTTCCTTTCAGTATTTTGCTGCAATTGGCAGAAACAAGCATATTTGCTCATTCGGCCTGAAAATGCTTTTAAGCGCATAAAAACTTACACTCTTGATTTCTGGCTAAATAAAAGCTGTTGCAATGATATTTCCATGCTGAACTGAGTTGTTCTGGGTCAAATATGAAGGCAAACCCACTTTCCTTTCAGTATTATGCTGCAATTGGAAGATATCAGCTCATTTGGCCTGAAAATGCTTTTAAGCGCATAAAAACTTACACTCTTGATTTCTGGCTAAATAAAAGCTGTTGCAATGATATTTCCATGCTGAACTGAGTTGTTCTGGGTCAAATATGAAGGCAAACCCACTTTCCTTTCAGTATTTTGCTGCAATTGGCAGAAACAAGCATATTTGCTCATTCGGCCTGAAAATGCTTTTAAGCGCATAAAAACTTACACTCTTGATTTCTGGCTAAATAAAAGCTGTTGCAATGATATTTCCATGCTGAACTGAGTTGTTCTGGGTCAAATATGAAGGCAAACCCACTTTCCTTTCAGTATTTTGCTGCAATTGGCAGAAACAAGCATATTTGCTCATTCGGCCTGAAAATGCTTTTAAGCGCATAAAAACTTACACTCTTGATTTCTGGCTAAATAAAAGCTGTTGCAATGATATTTCCATGCTGAACTGAGTTGTTCTGGGTCAAATATGAAGGCAAACCCACTTTCCTTTCAGTATTTTGCTGCAATTGGCAGAAACAAGCATATTTGCTCATTCGGCCTGAAAATGCTTTTAAGCGCATAAAAACTTACACTCTTGATTTCTGGCTAAATAAAAGCTGTTGCAATGATATTTCCATGCTGAACTGAGTTGTTCTGGGTCAAATATGAAGGCAAACCCACTTTCCTTTCAGTATTTTGCTGCAATTGGCAGAAACAAGCATATTTGCTCATTCGGCCTGAAAATGCTTTTAAGCGCATAAAAACTTACACTCTTGATTTCTGGCTAAATAAAAGCTGTTGCAATGATATTTCCATGCTGAACTGAGTTGTTCTGGGTCAAATATGAAGGCAAACCCACTTTCCTTTCAGTATTATGCTGCAATTGGAAGATATCAGCTCATTTGGCCTGAAAATGCTTTTAAGCGCATAAAAACTTACACTCTTGATTTCTGGCTAAATAAAAGCTGTTGCAATGATATTTCCATGCTGAACTGAGTTGTTCTGGGTCAAATATGAAGGCAAACCCACTTTCCTTTCAGTATTTTGCTGCAATTGGCAGAAACAAGCATATTTGCTCATTCGGCCTGAAAATGCTTTTAAGCGCATAAAAACTTACACTCTTGATTTCTGGCTAAATAAAAGCTGTTGCAATGATATTTCCATGCTGAACTGAGTTGTTCTGGGTCAAATATGAAGGCAAACCCACTTTCCTTTCAGTATTTTGCTGCAATTGGCAGAAACAAGCATATTTGCTCATTCGGCCTGAAAATGCTTTTAAGCGCATAAAAACTTACACTCTTGATTTCTGGCTAAATAAAAGCTGTTGCAATGATATTTCCATGCTGAACTGAGTTGTTCTGGGTCAAATATGAAGGCAAACCCACTTTCCTTTCAGTATTTTGCTGCAATTGGCAGAAACAAGCATATTTGCTCATTCGGCCTGAAAATGCTTTTAAGCGCATAAAATCTTACACTCTTGATTTCTGGCTAAATAAAAGCTGTTGCAATGATATTTCCATGCTGAACTGAGTTGTTCTGGGTCAAATATGAAGGCAAACCCACTTTCCTTTCAGTATTTTGCTGCAATTGGCAGAAACAAGCATATTTGCTCATTCGGCCTGAAAATGCTTTTAAGCGCATAAAAACTTACACTCTTGATTTCTGGCTAAATAAAAGCTGTTGCAATGATATTTCCATGCTGAACTGAGTTGTTCTGGGTCAAATATGAAGGCAAACCCACTTTCCTTTCAGTATTTTGCTGCAATTGGCAGAAACAAGCATATTTGCTCATTCGGCCTGAAAATGCTTTTAAGCGCATAAAAACGTACACTCTTGATTTCTGGCTAAATAAAAGCTGTTGCAATGATATTTCCATGCTGAACTGAGTTGTTCTGGGTCAAATATGAAGGCAAACCCACTTTCCTTTCAGTATTTTGCTGCAATTGGAAGATATCAGCTCATTTGGCCTGAAAATGCTTTTAAGCGCATAAAAACTTACACTCTTGATTTCTGGCTAAATAAAAGCTGTTGCAATGATATTTCCATGCTGAATTGAGTTGTTCTGGGTCAAATATGAAGGCAAACCCACTTTCCTTTCAGTATTTTGCTGCAATTGGCAGAAACAAGCATATTTGCTCATTCGGCCTGAAAATGCTTTTAAGCGCATAAAAACTTACACTCTTGATTTCTGGCTAAATAAAAGCTGTTGCAATGATATTTCCATGCTGAACTGAGTTGTTCTGGGTCAAATATGAAGGCAAACCCACTTTCCTTTCAGTATTTTGCTGCAATTGGCAGAAACAAGCATATTTGCTCATTCGGCCTGAAAATGCTTTTAAGCGCATAAAAACTTACACTCTTGATTTCTGGCTAAATAAAAGCTGTTGCAATGATATTTCCATGCTGAACTGAGTTGTTCTGGGTCAAATATGAAGGCAAACCCACTTTCCTTTCAGTATTTTGCTGCAATTGGCAGAAACAAGCATATTTGCTCATTCGGCCTGAAAATGCTTTTAAGCGCATAAAAACTTACACTCTTGATTTCTGGCTAAATAAAAGCTGTTGCAATGATATTTCCATGCTGAACTGAGTTGTTCTGGGTCAAATATGAAGGCAAACCCACTTTCCTTTCAGTATTATGCTGCAATTGGAAGATATCAGCTCATTTGGCCTGAAAATGCTTTTAAGCGCATAAAAACTTACACTCTTGATTTCTGGCTAAATAAAAGCTGTTGCAATGATATTTCCATGCTGAACTGAGTTGTTCTGGGTCAAATATGAAGGCAAACCCACTTTCCTTTCAGTATTTTGCTGCAATTGGCAGAAACAAGCATATTTGCTCATTCGGCCTGAAAATGCTTTTAAGCGCATAAAAACTTACACTCTTGATTTCTGGCTAAATAAAAGCTGTTGCAATGATATTTCCATGCTGAACTGAGTTGTTCTGGGTCAAATATGAAGGCAAACCCACTTTCCTTTCAGTATTATGCTGCAATTGGAAGATATCAGCTCATTCGGCCTGAAAATGCTTTTAAGCGCATAAAAACTTACACTCTTGATTTCTGGCTAAATAAAAGCTGTTGCAATGATATTTCCATGCTGAACTGAGTTGTTCTGGGTCAAATATGAAGGCAAACCCACTTTCCTTTCAGTATTATGCTGCAATTGGAAGATATCAGCTCATTTGGCCTGAAAATGCTTTTAAGCGCATAAAAACTTACACTCTTGATTTCTGGCTAAATAAAAGCTGTTGCAATGATATTTCCATGCTGAACTGAGTTGTTCTGGGTCAAATATGAAGGCAAACCCACTTTCCTTTCAGTATTTTGCTGCAATTGGCAGAAACAAGCATATTTGCTCATTCGGCCTGAAAATGCTTTTAAGCGCATAAAAACTTACACTCTTGATTTCTGGCTAAATAAAAGCTGTTGCAATGATATTTCCATGCTGAACTGAGTTGTTCTGGGTCAAATATGAAGGCAAACCCACTTTCCTTTCAGTATTTTGCTGCAATTGGCAGAAACAAGCATATTTGCTCATTCGGCCTGAAAATGCTTTTAAGCGCATAAAAACTTACACTCTTGATTTCTGGCTAAATAAAAGCTGTTGCAATGATATTTCCATGCTGAACTGAGTTGTTCTGGGTCAAATATGAAGGCAAACCCACTTTCCTTTCAGTATTTTGCTGCAATTGGCAGAAACAAGCATATTTGCTCATTCGGCCTGAAAATGCTTTTAAGCGCATAAAAACGTACACTCTTGATTTCTGGCTAAATAAAAGCTGTTGCAATGATATTTCCATGCTGAACTGAGTTGTTCTGGGTCAAATATGAAGGCAAACCCACTTTCCTTTCAGTATTTTGCTGCAATTGGAAGATATCAGCTCATTTGGCCTGAAAATGCTTTTAAGCGCATAAAAACTTACACTCTTGATTTCTGGCTAAATAAAAGCTGTTGCAATGATATTTCCATGCTGAATTGAGTTGTTCTGGGTCAAATATGAAGGCAAACCCACTTTCCTTTCAGTATTTTGCTGCAATTGGCAGAAACAAGCATATTTGCTCATTCGGCCTGAAAATGCTTTTAAGCGCATAAAAACTTACACTCTTGATTTCTGGCTAAATAAAAGCTGTTGCAATGATATTTCCATGCTGAACTGAGTTGTTCTGGGTCAAATATGAAGGCAAACCCACTTTCCTTTCAGTATTTTGCTGCAATTGGCAGAAACAAGCATATTTGCTCATTCGGCCTGAAAATGCTTTTAAGCGCATAAAAACTTACACTCTTGATTTCTGGCTAAATAAAAGCTGTTGCAATGATATTTCCATGCTGAACTGAGTTGTTCTGGGTCAAATATGAAGGCAAACCCACTTTCCTTTCAGTATTTTGCTGCAATTGGCAGAAACAAGCATATTTGCTCATTCGGCCTGAAAATGCTTTTAAGCGCATAAAAACTTACACTCTTGATTTCTGGCTAAATAAAAGCTGTTGCAATGATATTTCCATGCTGAACTGAGTTGTTCTGGGTCAAATATGAAGGCAAACCCACTTTCCTTTCAGTATTTTGCTGCAATTGGCAGAAACAAGCATATTTGCTCATTCGGCCTGAAAATGCTTTTAAGCGCATAAAAACTTACACTCTTGATTTCTGGCTAAATAAAAGCTGTTGCAATGATATTTCCATGCTGAACTGAGTTGTTCTGGGTCAAATATGAAGGCAAACCCACTTTCCTTTCAGTATTATGCTGCAATTGGAAGATATCAGCTCATTTGGCCTGAAAATGCTTTTAAGCGCATAAAAACTTACACTCTTGATTTCTGGCTAAATAAAAGCTGTTGCAATGATATTTCCATGCTGAACTGAGTTGTTCTGGGTCAAATATGAAGGCAAACCCACTTTCCTTTCAGTATTTTGCTGCAATTGGCAGAAACAAGCATATTTGCTCATTCGGCCTGAAAATGCTTTTAAGCGCATAAAAACTTACACTCTTGATTTCTGGCTAAATAAAAGCTGTTGCAATGATATTTCCATGCTGAACTGAGTTGTTCTGGGTCAAATATGAAGGCAAACCCACTTTCCTTTCAGTATTATGCTGCAATTGGAAGATATCAGCTCATTTGGCCTGAAAATGCTTTTAAGCGCATAAAAACTTACACTCTTGATTTCTGGCTAAATAAAAGCTGTTGCAATGATATTTCCATGCTGAACTGAGTTGTTCTGGGTCAAATATGAAGGCAAACCCACTTTCCTTTCAGTATTTTGCTGCAATTGGCAGAAACAAGCATATTTGCTCATTCGGCCTGAAAATGCTTTTAAGCGCATAAAAACTTACACTCTTGATTTCTGGCTAAATAAAAGCTGTTGCAATGATATTTCCATGCTGAACTGAGTTGTTCTGGGTCAAATATGAAGGCAAACCCACTTTCCTTTCAGTATTATGCTGCAATTGGAAGATATCAGCTCATTTGGCCTGAAAATGCTTTTAAGCGCATAAAAACTTACACTCTTGATTTCTGGCTAAATAAAAGCTGTTGCAATGATATTTCCATGCTGAACTGAGTTGTTCTGGGTCAAATATGAAGGCAAACCCACTTTCCTTTCAGTATTTTGCTGCAATTGGCAGAAACAAGCATATTTGCTCATTCGGCCTGAAAATGCTTTTAAGCGCATAAAAACTTACACTCTTGATTTCTGGCTAAATAAAAGCTGTTGCAATGATATTTCCATGCTGAACTGAGTTGTTCTGGGTCAAATATGAAGGCAAACCCACTTTCCTTTCAGTATTTTGCTGCAATTGGCAGAAACAAGCATATTTGCTCATTCGGCCTGAAAATGCTTTTAAGCGCATAAAAACTTACACTCTTGATTTCTGGCTAAATAAAAGCTGTTGCAATGATATTTCCATGCTGAACTGAGTTGTTCTGGGTCAAATATGAAGGCAAACCCACTTTCCTTTCAGTATTTTGCTGCAATTGGCAGAAACAAGCATATTTGCTCATTCGGCCTGAAAATGCTTTTAAGCGCATAAAAACTTACACTCTTGATTTCTGGCTAAATAAAAGCTGTTGCAATGATATTTCCATGCTGAACTGAGTTGTTCTGGGTCAAATATGAAGGCAAACCCACTTTCCTTTCAGTATTTTGCTGCAATTGGCAGAAACAAGCATATTTGCTCATTCGGCCTGAAAATGCTTTTAAGCGCATAAAAACTTACACTCTTGTGTTCTGGCTAAATAAAAGCTGTTGCAATGATATTTCCATGCTGAACTGAGTTGTTCTGGGTCAAATATGAAGGCAAACCCACTTTCCTTTCAGTATTTTGCTGCAATTGGCAGAAACAAGCATATTTGCTCATTCGGCCTGAAAATGCTTTTAAGCGCATAAAAACTTACACTCTTGATTTCTGGCTAAATAAAAGCTGTTGCAATGATATTTCCATGCTGAACTGAGTTGTTCTGGGTCAAATATGAAGGCAAACCCACTTTCCTTTCAGTATTATGCTGCAATTGGAAGATATCAGCTCATTTGGCCTGAAAATGCTTTTAAGCGCATAAAAACTTACACTCTTGATTTCTGGCTAAATAAAAGCTGTTGCAATGATATTTCCATGCTGAACTGAGTTGTTCTGGGTCAAATATGAAGGCAAACCCACTTTCCTTTCAGTATTTTGCTGCAATTGGCAGAAACAAGCATATTTGCTCATTCGGCCTGAAAATGCTTTTAAGCGCATAAAAACTTACACTCTTGATTTCTGGCTAAATAAAAGCTGTTGCAATGATATTTCCATGCTGAACTGAGTTGTTCTGGGTCAAATATGAAGGCAAACCCACTTTCCTTTCAGTATTTTGCTGCAATTGGCAGAAACAAGCATATTTGCTCATTCGGCCTGAAAATGCTTTTAAGCGCATAAAAACTTACACTCTTGATTTCTGGCTAAATAAAAGCTGTTGCAATGATATTTCCATGCTGAACTGAGTTGTTCTGGGTCAAATATGAAGGCAAACCCACTTTCCTTTCAGTATTTTGCTGCAATTGGCAGAAACAAGCATATTTGCTCATTCGGCCTGAAAATGCTTTTAAGCGCATAAAAACTTACACTCTTGATTTCTGGCTAAATAAAAGCTGTTGCAATGATATTTCCATGCTGAACTGAGTTGTTCTGGGTCAAATATGAAGGCAAACCCACTTTCCTTTCAGTATTTTGCTGCAATTGGCAGAAACAAGCATATTTGCTCATTCGGCCTGAAAATGCTTTTAAGCGCATAAAAACTTACACTCTTGATTTCTGGCTAAATAAAAGCTGTTGCAATGATATTTCCATGCTGAACTGAGTTGTTCTGGGTCAAATATGAAGGCAAACCCACTTTCCTTTCAGTATTTTGCTGCAATTGGCAGAAACAAGCATATTTGCTCATTCGGCCTGAAAATGCTTTTAAGCGCATAAAAACTTACACTCTTGATTTCTGGCTAAATAAAAGCTGTTGCAATGATATTTCCATGCTGAACTGAGTTGTTCTGGGTCAAATATGAAGGCAAACCCACTTTCCTTTCAGTATTTTGCTGCAATTGGCAGAAACAAGCATATTTGCTCATTCGGCCTGAAAATGCTTTTAAGCGCATAAAAACTTACACTCTTGATTTCTGGCTAAATAAAAGCTGTTGCAATGATATTTCCATGCTGAACTGAGTTGTTCTGGGTCAAATATGAAGGCAAACCCACTTTCCTTTCAGTATTTTGCTGCAATTGGCAGAAACAAGCATATTTGCTCATTCGGCCTGAAAATGCTTTTAAGCGCATAAAAACTTACACTCTTGATTTCTGGCTAAATAAAAGCTGTTGCAATGATATTTCCATGCTGAACTGAGTTGTTCTGGGTCAAATATGAAGGCAAACCCACTTTCCTTTCAGTATTTTGCTGCAATTGGCAGAAACAAGCATATTTGCTCATTCGGCCTGAAAATGCTTTTAAGCGCATAAAAACTTACACTCTTGATTTCTGGCTAAATAAAAGCTGTTGCAATGATATTTCCATGCTGAACTGAGTTGTTCTGGGTCAAATATGAAGGCAAACCCACTTTCCTTTCAGTATTTTGCTGCAATTGGCAGAAACAAGCATATTTGCTCATTCGGCCTGAAAATGCTTTTAAGCGCATAAAAACTTACACTCTTGATTTCTGGCTAAATAAAAGCTGTTGCAATGATATTTCCATGCTGAACTGAGTTGTTCTGGGTCAAATATGAAGGCAAACCCACTTTCCTTTCAGTATTTTGCTGCAATTGGCAGAAACAAGCATATTTGCTCATTCGGCCTGAAAATGCTTTTAAGCGCATAAAAACTTACACTCTTGATTTCTGGCTAAATAAAAGCTGTTGCAATGATATTTCCATGCTGAACTGAGTTGTTCTGGGTCAAATATGAAGGCAAACCCACTTTCCTTTCAGTATTTTGCTGCAATTGGCAGAAACAAGCATATTTGCTCATTCGGCCTGAAAATGCTTTTAAGCGCATAAAAACTTACACTCTTGATTTCTGGCTAAATAAAAGCTGTTGCAATGATATTTCCATGCTGAACTGAGTTGTTCTGGGTCAAATATGAAGGCAAACCCACTTTCCTTTCAGTATTATGCTGCAATTGGAAGATATCAGCTCATTTGGCCTGAAAATGCTTTTAAGCGCATAAAAACTTACACTCTTGATGTCTGGCTAAATAAAAGCTGTTGCAATGATATTTCCATGCTGAACTGAGTTGTTCTGGGTCAAATATGAAGGCAAACCCACTTTCCTTTCAGTATTTTGCTGCAATTGGCAGAAACAAGCATATTTGCTCATTCGGCCTGAAAATGCTTTTAAGCGCATAAAAACTTACACTCTTGATTTCTGGCTAAATAAAAGCTGTTGCAATGATATTTCCATGCTGAACTGAGTTGTTCTGGGTCAAATATGAAGGCAAACCCACTTTCCTTTCAGTATTTTGCTGCAATTGGAAGATATCAGCTCATTCGGCCTGAAAATGCTTTTAAGCGCATAAAAACTTACACTCTTGATTTCTGGCTAAATAAAAGCTGTTGCAATGATATTTCCATGCTGAACTGAGTTGTTCTGGGTCAAATATGAAGGCAAACCCACTTTCCTTTCAGTATTATGCTGCAATTGGAAGATATCAGCTCATTTGGCCTGAAAATGCTTTTAAGCGCATAAAAACTTACACTCTTGATTTCTGGCTAAATAAAAGCTGTTGCAATGATATTTCCATGCTGAACTGAGTTGTTCTGGGTCAAATATGAAGGCAAACCCACTTTCCTTTCAGTATTTTGCTGCAATTGGCAGAAACAAGCATATTTGCTCATTCGGCCTGAAAATGCTTTTAAGCGCATAAAAACTTACACTCTTGATTTCTGGCTAAATAAAAGCTGTTGCAATGATATTTCCATGCTGAACTGAGTTGTTCTGGGTCAAATATGAAGGCAAACCCACTTTCCTTTCAGTATTTTGCTGCAATTGGCAGAAACAAGCATATTTGCTCATTCGGCCTGAAAATGCTTTTAAGCGCATAAAAACTTACACTCTTGATTTCTGGCTAAATAAAAGCTGTTGCAATGATATTTCCATGCTGAACTGAGTTGTTCTGGGTCAAATATGAAGGCAAACCCACTTTCCTTTCAGTATTTTGCTGCAATTGGCAGAAACAAGCATATTTGCTCATTCGGCCTGAAAATGCTTTTAAGCGCATAAAAACTTACACTCTTGATTTCTGGCTAAATAAAAGCTGTTGCAATGATATTTCCATGCTGAACTGAGTTGTTCTGGGTCAAATATGAAGGCAAACCCACTTTCCTTTCAGTATTATGCTGCAATTGGAAGATATCAGCTCATTTGGCCTGAAAATGCTTTTAAGCGCATAAAAACTTACACTCTTGATTTCTGGCTAAATAAAAGCTGTTGCAATGATATTTCCATGCTGAACTGAGTTGTTCTGGGTCAAATATGAAGGCAAACCCACTTTCCTTTCAGTATTTTGCTGCAATTGGCAGAAACAAGCATATTTGCTCATTCGGCCTGAAAATGCTTTTAAGCGCATAAAAACTTACACTCTTGATTTCTGGCTAAATAAAAGCTGTTGCAATGATATTTCCATGCTGAACTGAGTTGTTCTGGGTCAAATATGAAGGCAAACCCACTTTCCTTTCAGTATTATGCTGCAATTGGAAGATATCAGCTCATTTGGCCTGAAAATGCTTTTAAGCGCATAAAAACTTACACTCTTGATGTCTGGCTAAATAAAAGCTGTTGCAATGATATTTCCATGCTGAACTGAGTTGTTCTGGGTCAAATATGAAGGCAAACCCACTTTCCTTTCAGTATTTTGCTGCAATTGGCAGAAACAAGCATATTTGCTCATTCGGCCTGAAAATGCTTTTAAGCGCATAAAAACTTACACTCTTGATTTCTGGCTAAATAAAAGCTGTTGCAATGATATTTCCATGCTGAACTGAGTTGTTCTGGGTCAAATATGAAGGCAAACCCACTTTCCTTTCAGTATTTTGCTGCAATTGGAAGATATCAGCTCATTCGGCCTGAAAATGCTTTTAAGCGCATAAAAACTTACACTCTTGATTTCTGGCTAAATAAAAGCTGTTGCAATGATATTTCCATGCTGAACTGAGTTGTTCTGGGTCAAATATGAAGGCAAACCCACTTTCCTTTCAGTATTATGCTGCAATTGGAAGATATCAGCTCATTTGGCCTGAAAATGCTTTTAAGCGCATAAAAACTTACACTCTTGATTTCTGGCTAAATAAAAGCTGTTGCAATGATATTTCCATGCTGAACTGAGTTGTTCTGGGTCAAATATGAAGGCAAACCCACTTTCCTTTCAGTATTTTGCTGCAATTGGCAGAAACAAGCATATTTGCTCATTCGGCCTGAAAATGCTTTTAAGCGCATAAAAACTTACACTCTTGATTTCTGGCTAAATAAAAGCTGTTGCAATGATATTTCCATGCTGAACTGAGTTGTTCTGGGTCAAATATGAAGGCAAACCCACTTTCCTTTCAGTATTTTGCTGCAATTGGCAGAAACAAGCATATTTGCTCATTCGGCCTCAAAATGCTTTTAAGCGCATAAAAACGTACACTCTTGATTTCTGGCTAAATAAAAGCTGTTGCAATGATATTTCCATGCTGAACTGAGTTGTTCTGGGTCAAATATGAAGGCAAACCCACTTTCCTTTCAGTATTTTGCTGCAATTGGCAGAAACAAGCATATTTGCTCATTCGGCCTGAAAATGCTTTTAAGCGCATAAAAAATTACACTCTTGATTTCTGGCTAAATAAAAGCTGTTGCAATGATATTTCCATGCTGAACTGAGTTGTTCTGGGTCAAATATGAAGGCAAACCCACTTTCCTTTCAGTATTTTGCTGCAATTGGCAGAAACAAGCATATTTGCTCATTCGGCCTGAAAATGCTTTTAAGCGCATAAAAACGTACACTCTTGATTTCTGGCTAAATAAAAGCTGTTGCAATGATATTTCCATGCTGAACTGAGTTGTTCTGGGTCAAATATGAAGGCAAACCCACTTTCCTTTCAGTATTTTGCTGCAATTGGCAGAAACAAGCATATTTGCTCATTCGGCCTGAAAATGCTTTTAAGCGCATAAAAACGTACACTCTTGATTTCTGGCTAAATAAAAGCTGTTGCAATGATATTTCCATGCTGAACTGAGTTGTTCTGGGTCAAATATGAAGGCAAACCCACTTTCCTTTCAGTATTTTGCTGCAATTGGCAGAAACAAGCATATTTGCTCATTCGGCCTGAAAATGCTTTTAAGCGCATAAAAACTTACACTCTTGATTTCTGGCTAAATAAAAGCTGTTGCAATGATATTTCCATGCTGAACTGAGTTGTTCTGGGTCAAATATGAAGGCAAACCCACTTTCCTTTCAGTATTTTGCTGCAATTGGCAGAAACAAGCATATTTGCTCATTCGGCCTGAAAATGCTTTTAAGCGCATAAAAACTTACACTCTTGATTTCTGGCTAAATAAAAGCTGTTGCAATGATATTTCCATGCTGAACTGAGTTGTTCTGGGTCAAATATGAAGGCAAACCCACTTTCCTTTCAGTATTATGCTGCAATTGGAAGATATCAGCTCATTTGGCCTGAAAATGCTTTTAAGCGCATAAAAACTTACACTCTTGATTTCTGGCTAAATAAAAGCTGTTGCAATGATATTTCCATGCTGAACTGAGTTGTTCTGGGTCAAATATGAAGGCAAACCCACTTTCCTTTCAGTATTTTGCTGCAATTGGCAGAAACAAGCATATTTGCTCATTCGGCCTGAAAATGCTTTTAAGCGCATAAAAACTTACACTCTTGATTTCTGGCTAAATAAAAGCTGTTGCAATGATATTTCCATGCTGAACTGAGTTGTTCTGGGTCAAATATGAAGGCAAACCCACTTTCCTTTCAGTATTATGCTGCAATTGGAAGATATCAGCTCATTCGGCCTGAAAATGCTTTTAAGCGCATAAAAACTTACACTCTTGATTTCTGGCTAAATAAAAGCTGTTGCAATGATATTTCCATGCTGAACTGAGTTGTTCTGGGTCAAATATGAAGGCAAACCCACTTTCCTTTCAGTATTATGCTGCAATTGGAAGATATCAGCTCATTTGGCCTGAAAATGCTTTTAAGCGCATAAAAACTTACACTCTTGATTTCTGGCTAAATAAAAGCTGTTGCAATGATATTTCCATGCTGAACTGAGTTGTTCTGGGTCAAATATGAAGGCAAACCCACTTTCCTTTCAGTATTTTGCTGCAATTGGCAGAAACAAGCATATTTGCTCATTCGGCCTGAAAATGCTTTTAAGCGCATAAAAACTTACACTCTTGATTTCTGGCTAAATAAAAGCTGTTGCAATGATATTTCCATGCTGAACTGAGTTGTTCTGGGTCAAATATGAAGGCAAACCCACTTTCCTTTCAGTATTTTGCTGCAATTGGCAGAAACAAGCATATTTGCTCATTCGGCCTGAAAATGCTTTTAAGCGCATAAAAACTTACACTCTTGATTTCTGGCTAAATAAAAGCTGTTGCAATGATATTTCCATGCTGAACTGAGTTGTTCTGGGTCAAATATGAAGGCAAACCCACTTTCCTTTCAGTATTTTGCTGCAATTGGCAGAAACAAGCATATTTGCTCATTCGGCCTGAAAATGCTTTTAAGCGCATAAAAACTTACACTCTTGATTTCTGGCTAAATAAAAGCTGTTGCAATGATATTTCCATGCTGAACTGAGTTGTTCTGGGTCAAATATGAAGGCAAACCCACTTTCCTTTCAGTATTTTGCTGCAATTGGCAGAAACAAGCATATTTGCTCATTCGGCCTGAAAATGCTTTTAAGCGCATAAAAACTTACACTCTTGATTTCTGGCTAAATAAAAGCTGTTGCAATGATATTTCCATGCTGAACTGAGTTGTTCTGGGTCAAATATGAAGGCAAACCCACTTTCCTTTCAGTATTTTGCTGCAATTGGCAGAAACAAGCATATTTGCTCATTCGGCCTGAAAATGCTTTTAAGCGCATAAAAACTTACACTCTTGATTTCTGGCTAAATAAAAGCTGTTGCAATGATATTTCCATGCTGAACTGAGTTGTTCTGGGTCAAATATGAAGGCAAACCCACTTTCCTTTCAGTATTATGCTGCAATTGGAAGATATCAGCTCATTTGGCCTGAAAATGCTTTTAAGCGCATAAAAACTTACACTCTTGATTTCTGGCTAAATAAAAGCTGTTGCAATGATATTTCCATGCTGAACTGAGTTGTTCTGGGTCAAATATGAAGGCAAACCCACTTTCCTTTCAGTATTTTGCTGCAATTGGCAGAAACAAGCATATTTGCTCATTCGGCCTGAAAATGCTTTTAAGCGCATAAAAACTTACACTCTTGATTTCTGGCTAAATAAAAGCTGTTGCAATGATATTTCCATGCTGAACTGAGTTGTTCTGGGTCAAATATGAAGGCAAACCCACTTTCCTTTCAGTATTATGCTGCAATTGGAAGATATCAGCTCATTTGGCCTGAAAATGCTTTTAAGCGCATAAAAACTTACACTCTTGATTTCTGGCTAAATAAAAGCTGTTGCAATGATATTTCCATGCTGAACTGAGTTGTTCTGGGTCAAATATGAAGGCAAACCCACTTTCCTTTCAGTATTTTGCTGCAATTGGCAGAAACAAGCATATTTGCTCATTCGGCCTGAAAATGCTTTTAAGCGCATAAAAACTTACACTCTTGATTTCTGGCTAAATAAAAGCTGTTGCAATGATATTTCCATGCTGAACTGAGTTGTTCTGGGTCAAATATGAAGGCAAACCCACTTTCCTTTCAGTATTTTGCTGCAATTGGCAGAAACAAGCATATTTGCTCATTCGGCCTGAAAATGCTTTTAAGCGCATAAAAACTTACACTCTTGATTTCTGGCTAAATAAAAGCTGTTGCAATGATATTTCCATGCTGAACTGAGTTGTTCTGGGTCAAATATGAAGGCAAACCCACTTTCCTTTCAGTATTTTGCTGCAATTGGCAGAAACAAGCATATTTGCTCATTCGGCCTGAAAATGCTTTTAAGCGCATAAAAACGTACACTCTTGATTTCTGGCTAAATAAAAGCTGTTGCAATGATATTTCCATGCTGAACTGAGTTGTTCTGGGTCAAATATGAAGGCAAACCCACTTTCCTTTCAGTATTTTGCTGCAATTGGCAGAAACAAGCATATTTGCTCATTCGGCCTGAAAATGCTTTTAAGCGCATAAAAACGTACACTCTTGATTTCTGGCTAAATAAAAGCTGTTGCAATGATATTTCCATGCTGAACTGAGTTGTTCTGGGTCAAATATGAAGGCAAACCCACTTTCCTTTCAGTATTTTGCTGCAATTGGCAGAAACAAGCATATTTGCTCATTCGGCCTGAAAATGCTTTTAAGCGCATAAAAACTTACACTCTTGATTTCTGGCTAAATAAAAGCTGTTGCAATGATATTTCCATGCTGAACTGAGTTGTTCTGGGTCAAATATGAAGGCAAACCCACTTTCCTTTCAGTATTTTGCTGCAATTGGCAGAAACAAGCATATTTGCTCATTCGGCCTGAAAATGCTTTTAAGCGCATAAAAACTTACACTCTTGATTTCTGGCTAAATAAAAGCTGTTGCAATGATATTTCCATGCTGAACTGAGTTGTTCTGGGTCAAATATGAAGGCAAACCCACTTTCCTTTCAGTATTATGCTGCAATTGGAAGATATCAGCTCATTTGGCCTGAAAATGCTTTTAAGCGCATAAAAACTTACACTCTTGATTTCTGGCTAAATAAAAGCTGTTGCAATGATATTTCCATGCTGAACTGAGTTGTTCTGGGTCAAATATGAAGGCAAACCCACTTTCCTTTCAGTATTTTGCTGCAATTGGCAGAAACAAGCATATTTGCTCATTCGGCCTGAAAATGCTTTTAAGCGCATAAAAACTTACACTCTTGATTTCTGGCTAAATAAAAGCTGTTGCAATGATATTTCCATGCTGAACTGAGTTGTTCTGGGTCAAATATGAAGGCAAACCCACTTTCCTTTCAGTATTATGCTGCAATTGGAAGATATCAGCTCATTTGGCCTGAAAATGCTTTTAAGCGCATAAAAACTTACACTCTTGATTTCTGGCTAAATAAAAGCTGTTGCAATGATATTTCCATGCTGAACTGAGTTGTTCTGGGTCAAATATGAAGGCAAACCCACTTTCCTTTCAGTATTTTGCTGCAATTGGCAGAAACAAGCATATTTGCTCATTCGGCCTGAAAATGCTTTTAAGCGCATAAAAACTTACACTCTTGATTTCTGGCTAAATAAAAGCTGTTGCAATGATATTTCCATGCTGAACTGAGTTGTTCTGGGTCAAATATGAAGGCAAACCCACTTTCCTTTCAGTATTTTGCTGCAATTGGCAGAAACAAGCATATTTGCTCATTCGGCCTGAAAATGCTTTTAAGCGCATAAAAACTTACACTCTTGATTTCTGGCTAAATAAAAGCTGTTGCAATGATATTTCCATGCTGAACTGAGTTGTTCTGGGTCAAATATGAAGGCAAACCCACTTTCCTTTCAGTATTTTGCTGCAATTGGCAGAAACAAGCATATTTGCTCATTCGGCCTGAAAATGCTTTTAAGCGCATAAAAACTTACACTCTTGATTTCTGGCTAAATAAAAGCTGTTGCAATGATATTTCCATGCTGAACTGAGTTGTTCTGGGTCAAATATGAAGGCAAACCCACTTTCCTTTCAGTATTTTGCTGCAATTGGCAGAAACAAGCATATTTGCTCATTCGGCCTGAAAATGCTTTTAAGCGCATAAAAACTTACACTCTTGATTTCTGGCTAAATAAAAGCTGTTGCAATGATATTTCCATGCTGAACTGAGTTGTTCTGGGTCAAATATGAAGGCAAACCCACTTTCCTTTCAGTATTTTGCTGCAATTGGCAGAAACAAGCATATTTGCTCATTCGGCCTGAAAATGCTTTTAAGCGCATAAAAACTTACACTCTTGATTTCTGGCTAAATAAAAGCTGTTGCAATGATATTTCCATGCTGAACTGAGTTGTTCTGGGTCAAATATGAAGGCAAACCCACTTTCCTTTCAGTATTTTGCTGCAATTGGCAGAAACAAGCATATTTGCTCATTCGGCCTGAAAATGCTTTTAAGCGCATAAAAACTTACACTCTTGATTTCTGGCTAAATAAAAGCTGTTGCAATGATATTTCCATGCTGAACTGAGTTGTTCTGGGTCAAATATGAAGGCAAACCCACTTTCCTTTCAGTATTATGCTGCAATTGGAAGATATCAGCTCATTTGGCCTGAAAATGCTTTTAAGCGCATAAAAACTTACACTCTTGATTTCTGGCTAAATAAAAGCTGTTGCAATGATATTTCCATGCTGAACTGAGTTGTTCTGGGTCAAATATGAAGGCAAACCCACTTTCCTTTCAGTATTTTGCTGCAATTGGCAGAAACAAGCATATTTGCTCATTCGGCCTGAAAATGCTTTTAAGCGCATAAAAACTTACACTCTTGATTTCTGGCTAAATAAAAGCTGTTGCAATGATATTTCCATGCTGAACTGAGTTGTTCTGGGTCAAATATGAAGGCAAACCCACTTTCCTTTCAGTATTATGCTGCAATTGGAAGATATCAGCTCATTCGGCCTGAAAATGCTTTTAAGCGCATAAAAACTTACACTCTTGATTTCTGGCTAAATAAAAGCTGTTGCAATGATATTTCCATGCTGAACTGAGTTGTTCTGGGTCAAATATGAAGGCAAACCCACTTTCCTTTCAGTATTATGCTGCAATTGGAAGATATCAGCTCATTTGGCCTGAAAATGCTTTTAAGCGCATAAAAACTTACACTCTTGATTTCTGGCTAAATAAAAGCTGTTGCAATGATATTTCCATGCTGAACTGAGTTGTTCTGGGTCAAATATGAAGGCAAACCCACTTTCCTTTCAGTATTTTGCTGCAATTGGCAGAAACAAGCATATTTGCTCATTCGGCCTGAAAATGCTTTTAAGCGCATAAAAACTTACACTCTTGATTTCTGGCTAAATAAAAGCTGTTGCAATGATATTTCCATGCTGAACTGAGTTGTTCTGGGTCAAATATGAAGGCAAACCCACTTTCCTTTCAGTATTTTGCTGCAATTGGCAGAAACAAGCATATTTGCTCATTCGGCCTGAAAATGCTTTTAAGCGCATAAAAACTTACACTCTTGATTTCTGGCTAAATAAAAGCTGTTGCAATGATATTTCCATGCTGAACTGAGTTGTTCTGGGTCAAATATGAAGGCAAACCCACTTTCCTTTCAGTATTTTGCTGCAATTGGCAGAAACAAGCATATTTGCTCATTCGGCCTGAAAATGCTTTTAAGCGCATAAAAACTTACACTCTTGATTTCTGGCTAAATAAAAGCTGTTGCAATGATATTTCCATGCTGAACTGAGTTGTTCTGGGTCAAATATGAAGGCAAACCCACTTTCCTTTCAGTATTTTGCTGCAATTGGCAGAAACAAGCATATTTGCTCATTCGGCCTGAAAATGCTTTTAAGCGCATAAAAACTTACACTCTTGATTTCTGGCTAAATAAAAGCTGTTGCAATGATATTTCCATGCTGAACTGAGTTGTTCTGGGTCAAATATGAAGGCAAACCCACTTTCCTTTCAGTATTTTGCTGCAATTGGCAGAAACAAGCATATTTGCTCATTCGGCCTGAAAATGCTTTTAAGCGCATAAAAACTTACACTCTTGATTTCTGGCTAAATAAAAGCTGTTGCAATGATATTTCCATGCTGAACTGAGTTGTTCTGGGTCAAATATGAAGGCAAACCCACTTTCCTTTCAGTATTTTGCTGCAATTGGCAGAAACAAGCATATTTGCTCATTTGGCCTGAAAATGCTTTTAAGCGCATAAAAACTTACACTCTTGATTTCTGGCTAAAAAAAAGCTGTTGCAATGATATTTCCATGCTGAACTGAGTTGTTCTGGGTCAAATATGAAGGCAAACCCACTTTCCTTTCAGTATTATGCTGCAATTGGAAGATATCAGCTCATTTGGCCTGAAAATGCTTTTAAGCGCATAAAAACTTACACTCTTGATTTCTGGCTAAATAAAAGCTGTTGCAATGATATTTCCATGCTGAATTGAGTTGTTCTGGGTCAAACATGAAGGCAAACCCACTTTCCTTTCAGTATTTTGCTGCAATTGGCAGAAACAAGCATATTTGCTCATTCGGCCTGAAAATGCTTTTAAGCGCATAAAAACTTACACTCTTGATTTCTGGCTAAATAAAAGCTGTTGCAATGATATTTCCATGCTGAACTGAGTTGTTCTGGGTCAAATATGAAGGCAAACCCACTTTCCTTTCAGTATTTTGCTGCAATTGGCAGAAACAAGCATATTTGCTCATTCGGCCTGAAAATGCTTTTAAGCGCATAAAAACTTACACTCTTGATTTCTGGCTAAATAAAAGCTGTTGCAATGATATTTCCATGCTGAACTGAGTTGTTCTGGGTCAAATATGAAGGCAAACCCACTTTCCTTTCAGTATTTTGCTGCAATTGGCAGAAACAAGCATATTTGCTCATTCGGCCTGAAAATGCTTTTAAGCGCATAAAAACTTACACTCTTGATTTCTGGCTAAATAAAAGCTGTTGCAATGATATTTCCATGCTGAACTGAGTTGTTCTGGGTCAAATATGAAGGCAAACCCACTTTCCTTTCAGTATTTTGCTGCAATTGGCAGAAACAAGCATATTTGCTCATTCGGCCTGAAAATGCTTTTAAGCGCATAAAAACGTACACTCTTGATTTCTGGCTAAATAAAAGCTGTTGCAATGATATTTCCATGCTGAACTGAGTTGTTCTGGGTCAAATATGAAGGCAAACCCACTTTCCTTTCAGTATTTTGCTGCAATTGGAAGATATCAGCTCATTCGGCCTGAAAATGCTTTTAAGCGCACAAAAACTTACACTCTTGATTTCTGGCTAAATAAAAGCTGTTGCAATGATATTTCCATGCTGAATTGAGTTGTTCTGGGTCAAATATGAAGGCAAACCCACTTTCCTTTCAGTATTTTGCTGCAATTGGCAGAAACAAGCATATTTGCTCATTCGGCCTGAAAATGCTTTTAAGCGCATAAAAACTTACACTCTTGATTTCTGGCTAAATAAAAGCTGTTGCAATGATATTTCCATGCTGAATTGAGTTGTTCTGGGTCAAATATGAAGGCAAACCCACTTTCCTTTCAGTATTTTGCTGCAATTGGCAGAAACAAGCATATTTGCTCATTCGGCCTGAAAATGCTTTTAAGCGCATAAAAACTTACACTCTTGATTTCTGGCTAAATAAAAGCTGTTGCAATGATATTTCCATGCTGAACTGAGTTGTTCTGGGTCAAATATGAAGGCAAACCCACTTTCCTTTCAGTATTTTGCTGCAATTGGCAGAAACAAGCATATTTGCTCATTCGGCCTGAAAATGCTTTTAAGCGCATAAAAACTTACACTCTTGATTTCTGGCTAAATAAAAGCTGTTGCAATGATATTTCCATGCTGAACTGAGTTGTTCTGGGTCAAATATGAAGGCAAACCCACTTTCCTTTCAGTATTATGCTGCAATTGGAAGATATCAGCTCATTTGGCCTGAAAATGCTTTTAAGCGCATAAAAACTTACACTCTTGATTTCTGGCTAAATAAAAGCTGTTGCAATGATATTTCCATGCTGAACTGAGTTGTTCTGGGTCAAATATGAAGGCAAACCCACTTTCCTTTCAGTATTTTGCTGCAATTGGCAGAAACAAGCATATTTGCTCATTCGGCCTGAAAATGCTTTTAAGCGCATAAAAACTTACACTCTTGATTTCTGGCTAAATAAAAGCTGTTGCAATGATATTTCCATGCTGAACTGAGTTGTTCTGGGTCAAATATGAAGGCAAACCCACTTTCCTTTCAGTATTATGCTGCAATTGGAAGATATCAGCTCATTTGGCCTGAAAATGCTTTTAAGCGCATAAAAACTTACACTCTTGATTTCTGGCTAAATAAAAGCTGTTGCAATGATATTTCCATGCTGAATTGAGTTGTTCTGGGTCAAATATGAAGGCAAACCCACTTTCCTTTCAGTATTTTGCTGCAATTGGCAGAAACAAGCATATTTGCTCATTCGGCCTGAAAATGCTTTTAAGCGCATAAAAACTTACACTCTTGATTTCTGGCTAAATAAAAGCTGTTGCAATGATATTTCCATGCTGAACTGAGTTGTTCTGGGTCAAATATGAAGGCAAACCCACTTTCCTTTCAGTATTTTGCTGCAATTGGCAGAAACAAGCATATTTGCTCATTCGGCCTGAAAATGCTTTTAAGCGCATAAAAACTTACACTCTTGATTTCTGGCTAAATAAAAGCTGTTGCAATGATATTTCCATGCTGAACTGAGTTGTTCTGGGTCAAATATGAAGGCAAACCCACTTTCCTTTCAGTATTATGCTGCAATTGGAAGATATCAGCTCATTTGGCCTGAAAATGCTTTTAAGCGCATAAAAACTTACACTCTTGATTTCTGGCTAAATAAAAGCTGTTGCAATGATATTTCCATGCTGAACTGAGTTGTTCTGGGTCAAATATGAAGGCAAACCCACTTTCCTTTCAGTATTTTGCTGCAATTGGCAGAAACAAGCATATTTGCTCATTCGGCCTGAAAATGCTTTTAAGCGCATAAAAACTTACACTCTTGATTTCTGGCTAAATAAAAGCTGTTGCAATGATATTTCCATGCTGAACTGAGTTGTTCTGGGTCAAATATGAAGGCAAACCCACTTTCCTTTCAGTATTATGCTGCAATTGGAAGATATCAGCTCATTCGGCCTGAAAATGCTTTTAAGCGCATAAAAACTTACACTCTTGATTTCTGGCTAAATAAAAGCTGTTGCAATGATATTTCCATGCTGAACTGAGTTGTTCTGGGTCAAATATGAAGGCAAACCCACTTTCCTTTCAGTATTATGCTGCAATTGGAAGATATCAGCTCATTTGGCCTGAAAATGCTTTTAAGCGCATAAAAACTTACACTCTTGATTTCTGGCTAAATAAAAGCTGTTGCAATGATATTTCCATGCTGAACTGAGTTGTTCTGGGTCAAATATGAAGGCAAACCCACTTTCCTTTCAGTATTTTGCTGCAATTGGCAGAAACAAGCATATTTGCTCATTCGGCCTGAAAATGCTTTTAAGCGCATAAAAACTTACACTCTTGATTTCTGGCTAAATAAAAGCTGTTGCAATGATATTTCCATGCTGAACTGAGTTGTTCTGGGTCAAATATGAAGGCAAACCCACTTTCCTTTCAGTATTTTGCTGCAATTGGCAGAAACAAGCATATTTGCTCATTCGGCCTGAAAATGCTTTTAAGCGCATAAAAACTTACACTCTTGATTTCTGGCTAAATAAAAGCTGTTGCAATGATATTTCCATGCTGAACTGAGTTGTTCTGGGTCAAATATGAAGGCAAACCCACTTTCCTTTCAGTATTTTGCTGCAATTGGCAGAAACAAGCATATTTGCTCATTCGGCCTGAAAATGCTTTTAAGCGCATAAAAACTTACACTCTTGATTTCTGGCTAAATAAAAGCTGTTGCAATGATATTTCCATGCTGAACTGAGTTGTTCTGGGTCAAATATGAAGGCAAACCCACTTTCCTTTCAGTATTTTGCTGCAATTGGCAGAAACAAGCATATTTGCTCATTCGGCCTGAAAATGCTTTTAAGCGCATAAAAACTTACACTCTTGATTTCTGGCTAAATAAAAGCTGTTGCAATGATATTTCCATGCTGAACTGAGTTGTTCTGGGTCAAATATGAAGGCAAACCCACTTTCCTTTCAGTATTTTGCTGCAATTGGCAGAAACAAGCATATTTGCTCATTCGGCCTGAAAATGCTTTTAAGCGCATAAAAACTTACACTCTTGATTTCTGGCTAAAAAAAAGCTGTTGCAATGATATTTCCATGCTGAACTGAGTTGTTCTGGGTCAAATATGAAGGCAAACCCACTTTCCTTTCAGTATTATGCTGCAATTGGAAGATATCAGCTCATTTGGCCTGAAAATGCTTTTAAGCGCATAAAAACTTACACTCTTGATTTCTGGCTAAATAAAAGCTGTTGCAATGATATTTCCATGCTGAATTGAGTTGTTCTGGGTCAAATATGAAGGCAAACCCACTTTCCTTTCAGTATTTTGCTGCAATTGGCAGAAACAAGCATATTTGCTCATTCGGCCTGAAAATGCTTTTATGCGCATAAAAACTTACACTCTTGATTTCTGGCTAAATAAAAGCTGTTGCAATGATATTTCCATGCTGAACTGAGTTGTTCTGGGTCAAATATGAAGGCAAACCCACTTTCCTTTCAGTATTTTGCTGCAATTGGCAGAAACAAGCATATTTGCTCATTCGGCCTGAAAATGCTTTTAAGCGCATAAAAACTTACACTCTTGATTTCTGGCTAAATAAAAGCTGTTGCAATGATATTTCCATGCTGAACTGAGTTGTTCTGGGTCAAATATGAAGGCAAACCCACTTTCCTTTCAGTATTTTGCTGCAATTGGCAGAAACAAGCATGTTTGCTCATTCGGCCTGAAAATGCTTTTAAGCGCATAAAAACTTACACTCTTGATTTCTGGCTAAATAAAAGCTGTTGCAATGATATTTCCATGCTGAACTGAGTTGTTCTGGGTCAAATATGAAGGCAAACCCACTTTCCTTTCAGTATTTTGCTGCAATTGGCAGAAACAAGCATATTTGCTCATTCGGCCTGAAAATGCTTTTAAGCGCATAAAAACGTACACTCTTGATTTCTGGCTAAATAAAAGCTGTTGCAATGATATTTCCATGCTGAACTGAGTTGTTCTGGGTCAAATATGAAGGCAAACCCACTTTCCTTTCAGTATTTTGCTGCAATTGGAAGATATCAGCTCATTTGGCCTGAAAATGCTTTTAAGCGCATAAAAACTTACACTCTTGATTTCTGGCTAAATAAAAGCTGTTGCAATGATATTTCCATGCTGAATTGAGTTGTTCTGGGTCAAATATGAAGGCAAACCCACTTTCCTTTCAGTATTTTGCTGCAATTGGCAGAAACAAGCATATTTGCTCATTCGGCCTGAAAATGCTTTTAAGCGCATAAAAACTTACACTCTTGATTTCTGGCTAAATAAAAGCTGTTGCAATGATATTTCCATGCTGAACTGAGTTGTTCTGGGTCAAATATGAAGGCAAACCCACTTTCCTTTCAGTATTTTGCTGCAATTGGCAGAAACAAGCATATTTGCTCATTCGGCCTGAAAATGCTTTTAAGCGCATAAAAACTTACACTCTTGATTTCTGGCTAAATAAAAGCTGTTGCAATGATATTTCCATGCTGAACTGAGTTGTTCTGGGTCAAATATGAAGGCAAACCCACTTTCCTTTCAGTATTTTGCTGCAATTGGCAGAAACAAGCATATTTGCTCATTCGGCCTGAAAATGCTTTTAAGCGCATAAAAACTTACACTCTTGATTTCTGGCTAAATAAAAGCTGTTGCAATGATATTTCCATGCTGAACTGAGTTGTTCTGGGTCAAATATGAAGGCAAACCCACTTTCCTTTCAGTATTTTGCTGCAATTGGCAGAAACAAGCATATTTGCTCATTCGGCCTGAAAATGCTTTTAAGCGCATAAAAACTTACACTCTTGATTTCTGGCTAAATAAAAGCTGTTGCAATGATATTTCCATGCTGAACTGAGTTGTTCTGGGTCAAATATGAAGGCAAACCCACTTTCCTTTCAGTATTTTGCTGCAATTGGCAGAAACAAGCATATTTGCTCATTCGGCCTGAAAATGCTTTTAAGCGCATAAAAACTTACACTCTTGATTTCTGGCTAAATAAAAGCTGTTGCAATGATATTTCCATGCTGAACTGAGTTGTTCTGGGTCAAATATGAAGGCAAACCCACTTTCCTTCCAGTATTTTGCTGCAATTGGCAGAAACAAGCATATTTGCTCATTCGGCCTGAAAATGCTTTTAAGCGCATAAAAACTTACACTCTTGATTTCTGGCTAAATAAAAGCTGTTGCAATGATATTTCCATGCTGAACTGAGTTGTTCTGGGTCAAATATGAAGGCAAACCCACTTTCCTTTCAGTATTATGCTGCAATTGGAAGATATCAGCTCATTTGGCCTGAAAATGCTTTTAAGCGCATAAAAACTTACACTCTTGATTTCTGGCTAAATAAAAGCTGTTGCAATGATATTTCCATGCTGAACTGAGTTGTTCTGGGTCAAATATGAAGGCAAACCCACTTTCCTTTCAGTATTTTGCTGCAATTGGCAGAAACAAGCATATTTGCTCATTCGGCCTGAAAATGCTTTTAAGCGCATAAAAACTTACACTCTTGATTTCTGGCTAAATAAAAGCTGTTGCAATGATATTTCCATGCTGAACTGAGTTGTTCTGGGTCAAATATGAAGGCAAACCCACTTTCCTTTCAGTATTATGCTGCAATTGGAAGATATCAGCTCATTCGGCCTGAAAATGCTTTTAAGCGCATAAAAACTTACACTCTTGATTTCTGGCTAAATAAAAGCTGTTGCAATGATATTTCCATGCTGAACTGAGTTGTTCTGGGTCAAATATGAAGGCAAACCCACTTTCCTTTCAGTATTATGCTGCAATTGGAAGATATCAGCTCATTTGGCCTGAAAATGCTTTTAAGCGCATAAAAACTTACACTCTTGATTTCTGGCTAAATAAAAGCTGTTGCAATGATATTTCCATGCTGAACTGAGTTGTTCTGGGTCAAATATGAAGGCAAACCCACTTTCCTTTCAGTATTTTGCTGCAATTGGCAGAAACAAGCATATTTGCTCATTCGGCCTGAAAATGCTTTTAAGCGCATAAAAACTTACACTCTTGATTTCTGGCTAAATAAAAGCTGTTGCAATGATATTTCCATGCTGAACTGAGTTGTTCTGGGTCAAATATGAAGGCAAACCCACTTTCCTTTCAGTATTTTGCTGCAATTGGCAGAAACAAGCATATTTGCTCATTCGGCCTGAAAATGCTTTTAAGCGCATAAAAACTTACACTCTTGATTTCTGGCTAAATAAAAGCTGTTGCAATGATATTTCCATGCTGAACTGAGTATTTCTGGGTCAAATATGAAGGCAAACCCACTTTCCTTTCAGTATTTTGCTGCAATTGGCAGAAACAAGCATATTTGCTCATTCGGCCTGAAAATGCTTTTAAGCGCATAAAAACTTACACTCTTGATTTCTGGCTAAATAAAAGCTGTTGCAATGATATTTCCATGCTGAACTGAGTTGTTCTGGGTCAAATATGAAGGCAAACCCACTTTCCTTTCAGTATTTTGCTGCAATTGGCAGAAACAAGCATATTTGCTCATTCGGCCTGAAAATGCTTTTAAGCGCATAAAAACTTACACTCTTGATTTCTGGCTAAATAAAAGCTGTTGCAATGATATTTCCATGCTGAACTGAGTTGTTCTGGGTCAAATATGAAGGCAAACCCACTTTCCTTTCAGTATTTTGCTGCAATTGGCAGAAACAAGCATATTTGCTCATTCGGCCTGAAAATGCTTTTAAGCGCATAAAAACTTACACTCTTGATTTCTGGCTAAATAAAAGCTGTTGCAATGATATTTCCATGCTGAACTGAGTTGTTCTGGGTCAAATATGAAGGCAAACCCACTTTCCTTTCAGTATTATGCTGCAATTGGAAGATATCAGCTCATTCGGCCTGAAAATGCTTTTAAGCGCATAAAAACTTACACTCTTGATTTCTGGCTAAATAAAAGCTGTTGCAATGATATTTCCATGCTGAACTGAGTTGTTCTGGGTCAAATATGAAGGCAAACCCACTTTCCTTTCAGTATTATGCTGCAATTGGAAGATATCAGCTCATTTGGCCTGAAAATGCTTTTAAGCGCATAAAAACTTACACTCTTGATTTCTGGCTAAATAAAAGCTGTTGCAATGATATTTCCATGCTGAACTGAGTTGTTCTGGGTCAAATATGAAGGCAAACCCACTTTCCTTTCAGTATTTTGCTGCAATTGGCAGAAACAAGCATATTTGCTCATTCGGCCTGAAAATGCTTTTAAGCGCATAAAAACTTACACTCTTGATTTCTGGCTAAATAAAAGCTGTTGCAATGATATTTCCATGCTGAACTGAGTTGTTCTGGGTCAAATATGAAGGCAAACCCACTTTCCTTTCAGTATTTTGCTGCAATTGGCAGAAACAAGCATATTTGCTCATTCGGCCTGAAAATGCTTTTAAGCGCATAAAAACTTACACTCTTGATTTCTGGCTAAATAAAAGCTGTTGCAATGATATTTCCATGCTGAACTGAGTATTTCTGGGTCAAATATGAAGGCAAACCCACTTTCCTTTCAGTATTTTGCTGCAATTGGCAGAAACAAGCATATTTGCTCATTCGGCCTGAAAATGCTTTTAAGCGCATAAAAACTTACACTCTTGATTTCTGGCTAAATAAAAGCTGTTGCAATGATATTTCCATGCTGAACTGAGTTGTTCTGGGTCAAATATGAAGGCAAACCCACTTTCCTTTCAGTATTTTGCTGCAATTGGCAGAAACAAGCATATTTGCTCATTCGGCCTGAAAATGCTTTTAAGCGCATAAAAACTTACACTCTTGATTTCTGGCTAAATAAAAGCTGTTGCAATGATATTTCCATGCTGAACTGAGTTGTTCTGGGTCAAATATGAAGGCAAACCCACTTTCCTTTCAGTATTTTGCTGCAATTGGCAGAAACAAGCATATTTGCTCATTCGGCCTGAAAATGCTTTTAAGCGCATAAAAAATTACACTCTTGATTTCTGGCTAAATAAAAGCTGTTGCAATGATATTTCCATGCTGAACTGAGTTGTTCTGGGTCAAATATGAAGGCAAACCCACTTTCCTTTCAGTATTTTGCTGCAATTGGCAGAAACAAGCATATTTGCTCATTCGGCCTGAAAATGCTTTTAAGCGCATAAAAACGTACACTCTTGATTTCTGGCTAAATAAAAGCTATTGCAATGATATTTCCATGCTGAACTGAGTTGTTCTGGGTCAAATATGAAGGCAAACCCACTTTCCTTTCAGTATTTTGCTGCAATTGGCAGAAACAAGCATATTTGCTCATTCGGCCTGAAAATGCTTTTAAGCGCATAAAAACTTACACTCTTGATTTCTGGCTAAATAAAAGCTATTGCAATGATGTTTCCATGCTGAACTGAGTTGTTCTGGGTCAAATATGAAGGCAAACCCACTTTCCTTTCAGTATTATGCTGCAATTGGAAGATATCAGCTCATTTGGCCTGAAAATGCTTTTAAGCGCATAAAAACTTACACTCTTGATTTCTGGCTAAATAAAAGCTGTTGCAATGATATTTCCATGCTGAATTGAGTTGTTCTGGGTCAAATATGAAGGCAAACCCACTTTCCTTTCAGTATTTTGCTGCAATTGGCAGAAACAAGCATATTTGCTCATTCGGCCTGAAAATGCTTTTAAGCCCATAAAAACTTACACTCTTGATTTCTGGCTAAATAAAAGCTGTTGCAATGATATTTCCATGCTGAACTGAGTTGTTCTGGGTCAAATATGAAGGCAAACCCACTTTCCTTTCAGTATTTTGCTGCAATTGGCAGAAACAAGCATATTTGCTCATTCGGCCTGAAAATGCTTTTAAGCGCATAAAAACTTACACTCTTGATTTCTGGCTAAATAAAAGCTGTTGCAATGATATTTCCATGCTGAACTGAGTTGTTCTGGGTCAAATATGAAGGCAAACCCACTTTCCTTTCAGTATTTTGCTGCAATTGGCAGAAACAAGCATATTTGCTCATTCGGCCTGAAAATGCTTTTAAGCGCATAAAAACTTACACTCTTGATTTCTGGCTAAATAAAAGCTGTTGCAATGATATTTCCATGCTGAACTGAGTTGTTCTGGGTCAAATATGAAGGCAAACCCACTTTCCTTTCAGTATTTTGCTGCAATTGGAAGATATCAGCTCATTTGGCCTGAAAATGCTTTTAAGCGCATAAAAACTTACACTCTTGATTTCTGGCTAAATAAAAGCTGTTGCAATGATATTTCCATGCTGAATTGAGTTGTTCTGGGTCAAATATGAAGGCAAACCCACTTTCCTTTCAGTATTTTGCTGCAATTGGCAGAAACAAGCATATTTGCTCATTCGGCCTGAAAATGCTTTTAAGCGCATAAAAACTTACACTCTTGATTTCTGGCTAAATAAAAGCTGTTGCAATGATATTTCCATGCTGAACTGAGTTGTTCTGGGTCAAATATGAAGGCAAACCCACTTTCCTTTCAGTATTTTGCTGCAATTGTCAGAAACAAGCATATTTGCTCATTCGGCCTGAAAATGCTTTTAAGCGCATAAAAACTTACACTCTTGATTTCTGGCTAAATAAAAGCTGTTGCAATGATATTTCCATGCTGAACTGAGTTGTTCTGGGTCAAATATGAAGGCAAACCCACTTTCCTTTCAGTATTTTGCTGCAATTGGCAGAAACAAGCATATTTGCTCATTCGGCCTGAAAATGCTTTTAAGCGCATAAAAACTTACACTCTTGATTTCTGGCTAAATAAAAGCTGTTGCAATGATATTTCCATGCTGAACTGAGTTGTTCTGGGTCAAATATGAAGGCAAACCCACTTTCCTTTCAGTATTTTGCTGCAATTGGCAGAAACAAGCATATTTGCTCATTCGGCCTGAAAATGCTTTTAAGCGCATAAAAACTTACACTCTTGATTTCTGGCTAAATAAAAGCTGTTGCAATGATATTTCCATGCTGAACTGAGTTGTTCTGGGTCAAATATGAAGGCAAACCCACTTTCCTTTCAGTATTTTGCTGCAATTGGCAGAAACAAGCATATTTGCTCATTCGGCCTGAAAATGCTTTTAAGCGCATAAAAACTTACACTCTTGATTTCTGGCTAAATAAAAGCTGTTGCAATGATATTTCCATGCTGAACTGAGTTGTTCTGGGTCAAATATGAAGGCAAACCCACTTTCCTTCCAGTATTTTGCTGCAATTGGCAGAAACAAGCATATTTGCTCATTCGGCCTGAAAATGCTTTTAAGCGCATAAAAACTTACACTCTTGATTTCTGGCTAAATAAAAGCTGTTGCAATGATATTTCCATGCTGAACTGAGTTGTTCTGGGTCAAATATGAAGGCAAACCCACTTTCCTTTCAGTATTTTGCTGCAATTGGCAGAAACAAGCATATTTGCTCATTCGGCCTGAAAATGCTTTTAAGCGCATAAAAACTTACACTCTTGATTTCTGGCTAAATAAAAGCTGTTGCAATGATATTTCCATGCTGAACTGAGTTGTTCTGGGTCAAATATGAAGGCAAACCCACTTTCCTTCCAGTATTTTGCTGCAATTGGCAGAAACAAGCATATTTGCTCATTCGGCCTGAAAATGCTTTTAAGCGCATAAAAACTTACACTCTTGATTTCTGGCTAAATAAAAGCTGTTGCAATGATATTTCCATGCTGAACTGAGTTGTTCTGGGTCAAATATGAAGGCAAACCCACTTTCCTTTCAGTATTTTGCTGCAATTGGCAGAAACAAGCATATTTGCTCATTCGGCCTGAAAATGCTTTTAAGCGCATAAAAACTTACACTCTTGATTTCTGGCTAAATAAAAGCTGTTGCAATGATATTTCCATGCTGAACTGAGTTGTTCTGGGTCAAATATGAAGGCAAACCCACTTTCCTTTCAGTATTTTGCTGCAATTGGCAGAAACAAGCATATTTGCTCATTCGGCCTGAAAATGCTTTTAAGCGCATAAAAACTTACACTCTTGATTTCTGGCTAAATAAAAGCTGTTGCAATGATATTTCCATGCTGAACTGAGTTGTTCTGGGTCAAATATGAAGGCAAACCCACTTTCCTTTCAGTATTTTGCTGCAATTGGCAGAAACAAGCATATTTGCTCATTCGGCCTGAAAATGCTTTTAAGCGCATAAAAACGTACACTCTTGATTTCTGGCTAAATAAAAGCTGTTGCAATGATATTTCCATGCTGAACTGAGTTGTTCTGGGTCAAATATGAAGGCAAACCCACTTTCCTTTCAGTATTTTGCTGCAATTGGCAGAAACAAGCATATTTGCTCATTCGGCCTGAAAATGCTTTTAAGCGCATAAAAACTTACACTCTTGATTTCTGGCTAAATAAAAGCTGTTGCAATGATATTTCCATGCTGAACTGAGATGTTCTGGGTCAAATATGAAGGCAAACCCACTTTCCTTTCAGTATTATGCTGCAATTGGAAGATATCAGCTCATTTGGCCTGAAAATGCTTTTAAGCGCATAAAAACTTACACTCTTGATTTCTGGCTAAATAAAAGCTGTTGCAATGATATTTCCATGCTGAATTGAGTTGTTCTGGGTCAAATATGAAGGCAAACCCACTTTCCTTTCAGTATTTTGCTGCAATTGGCAGAAACAAGCATATTTGCTCATTCGGCCTGAAAATGCTTTTAAGCGCATAAAAACTTACACTCTTGATTTCTGGCTAAATAAAAGCTGTTGCAATGATATTTCCATGCTGAACTGAGTTGTTCTGGGTCAAATATGAAGGCAAACCCACTTTCCTTTCAGTATTTTGCTGCAATTGGCAGAAACAAGCATATTTGCTCATTCGGCCTGAAAATGCTTTTAAGCGCATAAAAACTTACACTCTTGATTTCTGGCTAAATAAAAGCTGTTGCAATGATATTTCCATGCTGAACTGAGTTGTTCTGGGTCAAATATGAAGGCAAACCCACTTTCCTTTCAGTATTTTGCTGCAATTGGCAGAAACAAGCATATTTGCTCATTCGGCCTGAAAATGCTTTTAAGCGCATAAAAACTTACACTCTTGATTTCTGGCTAAATAAAAGCTGTTGCAATGATATTTCCATGCTGAACTGAGTTGTTCTGGGTCAAATATGAAGGCAAACCCACTTTCCTTTCAGTATTTTGCTGCAATTGGCAGAAACAAGCATATTTGCTCATTCGGCCTGAAAATGCTTTTAAGCGCATAAAAACGTACACTCTTGATTTCTGGCTAAATAAAAGCTATTGCAATGATATTTCCATGCTGAACTGAGTTGTTCTGGGTCAAATATGAAGGCAAACCCACTTTCCTTTCAGTATTTTGCTGCAATTGGCAGAAACAAGCATATTTGCTCATTCGGCCTGAAAATGCTTTTAAGCGCATAAAAACGTACACTCTTGATTTCTGGCTAAATAAAAGCTATTGCAATGATATTTCCATGCTGAACTGAGTTGTTCTGGGTCAAATATGAAGGCAAACCCACTTTCCTTTCAGTATTTTGCTGCAATTGGCAGAAACAAGCATATTTGCTCATTCGGCCTGAAAATGCTTTTAAGCGCATAAAAACTTACACTCTTGATTTCTGGCTAAATAAAAGCTATTGCAATGATATTTCCATGCTGAACTGAGTTGTTCTGGGTCAAATATGAAGGCAAACCCACTTTCCTTTCAGTATTATGCTGCAATTGGAAGATATCAGCTCATTTGGCCTGAAAATGCTTTTAAGCGCATAAAAACTTACACTCTTGATTTCTGGCTAAATAAAAGCTGTTGCAATGATATTTCCATGCTGAACTGAGTTGTTCTGGGTCAAATATGAAGGCAAACCCACTTTCCTTTCAGTATTTTGCTGCAATTGGCAGAAACAAGCATATTTGCTCATTCGGCCTGAAAATGCTTTTAAGCCCATAAAAACTTACACTCTTGATTTCTGGCTAAATAAAAGCTGTTGCAATGATATTTCCATGCTGAACTGAGTTGTTCTGGGTCAAATATGAAGGCAAACCCACTTTCCTTTCAGTATTTTGCTGCAATTGGCAGAAACAAGCATATTTGCTCATTCGGCCTGAAAATGCTTTTAAGCGCATAAAAACTTACACTCTTGATTTCTGGCTAAATAAAAGCTGTTGCAATGATATTTCCATGCTGAACTGAGTTGTTCTGGGTCAAATATGAAGGCAAACCCACTTTCCTTTCAGTATTTTGCTGCAATTGGCAGAAACAAGCATATTTGCTCATTCGGCCTGAAAATGCTTTTAAGCGCATAAAAACTTACACTCTTGATTTCTGGCTAAATAAAAGCTGTTGCAATGATATTTCCATGCTGAACTGAGTTGTTCTGGGTCAAATATGAAGGCAAACCCACTTTCCTTTCAGTATTTTGCTGCAATTGGCAGAAACAAGCATATTTGCTCATTCGGCCTGAAAATGCTTTTAAGCGCATAAAAACGTACACTCTTGATTTCTGGCTAAATAAAAGCTGTTGCAATGATATTTCCATGCTGAACTGAGTTGTTCTGGGTCAAATATGAAGGCAAACCCACTTTACTTTCAGTATTTTGCTGCAATTGGAAGATATCAGCTCATTTGGCCTGAAAATGCTTTTAAGCGCATAAAAACTTACACTCTTGATTTCTGGCTAAATAAAAGCTGTTGCAATGATATTTCCATGCTGAATTGAGTTGTTCTGGGTCAAATATGAAGGCAAACCCACTTTCCTTTCAGTATTTTGCTGCAATTGGCAGAAACAAGCATATTTGCTCATTCGGCCTGAAAATGCTTTTAAGCGCATAAAAACTTACACTCTTGATTTCTGGCTAAATAAAAGCTGTTGCAATGATATTTCCATGCTGAACTGAGTTGTTCTGGGTCAAATATGAAGGCAAACCCACTTTCCTTTCAGTATTTTGCTGCAATTGTCAGAAACAAGCATATTTGCTCATTCGGCCTGAAAATGCTTTTAAGCGCATAAAAACTTACACTCTTGATTTCTGGCTAAATAAAAGCTGTTGCAATGATATTTCCATGCTGAACTGAGTTTTTCTGGGTCAAATATGAAGGCAAACCCACTTTCCTTTCAGTATTTTGCTGCAATTGGCAGAAACAAGCATATTTGCTCATTCGGCCTGAAAATGCTTTTAAGCGCATAAAAACTTACACTCTTGATTTCTGGCTAAATAAAAGCTGTTGCAATGATATTTCCATGCTGAACTGAGTTGTTCTGGGTCAAATATGAAGGCAAACCCACTTTCCTTTCAGTATTTTGCTGCAATTGGCAGAAACAAGCATATTTGCTCATTCGGCCTGAAAATGCTTTTAAGCGCATAAAAACTTACACTCTTGATTTCTGGCTAAATAAAAGCTGTTGCAATGATATTTCCATGCTGAACTGAGTTGTTCTGGGTCAAATATGAAGGCAAACCCACTTTCCTTTCAGTATTTTGCTGCAATTGGCAGAAACAAGCATATTTGCTCATTCGGCCTGAAAATGCTTTTAAGCGCATAAAAACTTACACTCTTGATTTCTGGCTAAATAAAAGCTGTTGCAATGATATTTCCATGCTGAACTGAGTTGTTCTGGGTCAAATATGAAGGCAAACCCACTTTCCTTTCAGTATTTTGCTGCAATTGGCAGAAACAAGCATATTTGCTCATTCGGCCTGAAAATGCTTTTAAGCGCATAAAAACTTACACTCTTGATTTCTGGCTAAATAAAAGCTGTTGCAATGATATTTCCATGCTGAACTGAGTTGTTCTGGGTCAAATATGAAGGCAAACCCACTTTCCTTCAGTATTTTGCTGCAATTGGCAGAAACAAGCATATTTGCTCATTCGGCCTGAAAATGCTTTTAAGCGCATAAAAACTTACACTCTTGATTTCTGGCTAAATAAAAGCTGTTGCAATGATATTTCCATGCTGAACTGAGTTGTTCTGGGTCAAATATGAAGGCAAACCCACTTTCCTTTCAGTATTTTGCTGCAATTGGCAGAAACAAGCATATTTGCTCATTCGGCCTGAAAATGCTTTTAAGCGCATAAAAACTTACACTCTTGATTTCTGGCTAAATAAAAGCTGTTGCAATGATATTTCCATGCTGAACTGAGTTGTTCTGGGTCAAATATGAAGGCAAACCCACTTTCCTTTCAGTATTTTGCTGCAATTGGCAGAAACAAGCATATTTGCTCATTCGGCCTGAAAATGCTTTTAAGCGCATAAAAACGTACACTCTTGATTTCTGGCTAAATAAAAGCTGTTGCAATGATATTTCCATGCTGAACTGAGTTGTTCTGGGTCAAATATGAAGGCAAACCCACTTTCCTTTCAGTATTATGCTGCAATTGGAAGATATCAGCTCATTTGGCCTGAAAATGCTTTTAAGCGCATAAAAACTTACACTCTTGATTTCTGGCTAAATAAAAGCTGTTGCAATGATATTTCCATGCTGAACTGAGTTGTTCTGGGTCAAATATGAAGGCAAACCCACTTTCCTTTCAGTATTTTGCTGCAATTGGCAGAAACAAGCATATTTGCTCATTCGGCCTGAAAATGCTTTTAAGCGCATAAAAACTTACACTCTTGATTTCTGGCTAAATAAAAGCTGTTGCAATGATATTTCCATGCTGAACTGAGTTGTTCTGGGTCAAATATGAAGGCAAACCCACTTTCCTTTCAGTATTTTGCTGCAATTGGCAGAAACAAGCATATTTGCTCATTCGGCCTGAAAATGCTTTTAAGCGCATAAAAACTTACACTCTTGATTTCTGGCTAAATAAAAGCTGTTGCAATGATATTTCCATGCTGAACTGAGTTGTTCTGGGTCAAATATGAAGGCAAACCCACTTTCCTTCCAGTATTTTGCTGCAATTGGCAGAAACAAGCATATTTGCTCATTCGGCCTGAAAATGCTTTTAAGCGCATAAAAACTTACACTCTTGATTTCTGGCTAAATAAAAGCTGTTGCAATGATATTTCCATGCTGAACTGAGTTGTTCTGGGTCAAATATGAAGGCAAACCCACTTTCCTTTCAGTATTTTGCTGCAATTGGCAGAAACAAGCATATTTGCTCATTCGGCCTGAAAATGCTTTTAAGCGCATAAAAACTTACACTCTTGATTTCTGGCTAAATAAAAGCTGTTGCAATGATATTTCCATGCTGAACTGAGTTGTTCTGGGTCAAATATGAAGGCAAACCCACTTTCCTTTCAGTATTTTGCTGCAATTGGCAGAAACAAGCATATTTGCTCATTCGGCCTGAAAATGCTTTTAAGCGCATAAAAACGTACACTCTTGATTTCTGGCTAAATAAAAGCTGTTGCAATGATATTTCCATGCTGAACTGAGTTGTTCTGGGTCAAATATGAAGGCAAACCCACTTTCCTTTCAGTATTTTGCTGCAATTGGCAGAAACAAGCATATTTGCTCATTCGGCCTGAAAATGCTTTTAAGCGCATAAAAACTTACACTCTTGATTTCTGGCTAAATAAAAGCTGTTGCAATGATATTTCCATGCTGAACTGAGTTGTTCTGGGTCAAATATGAAGGCAAACCCACTTTCCTTTCAGTATTATGCTGCAATTGGAAGATATCAGCTCATTTGGCCTGAAAATGCTTTTAAGCGCATAAAAACTTACAATCTTGATTTCTGGCTAAATAAAAGCTGTTGCAATGATATTTCCATGCTGAACTGAGTTGTTCTGGGTCAAATATGAAGGCAAACCCACTTTCCTTTCAGTATTTTGCTGCAATTGGCAGAAACAAGCATATTTGCTCATTCGGCCTGAAAATGCTTTTAAGCGCATAAAAACTTACACTCTTGATTTCTGGCTAAAAAAAAGCTGTTGCAATGATATTTCCATGCTGAACTGAGTTGTTCTGGGTCAAATATGAAGGCAAACCCACTTTCCTTTCAGTATTTTGCTGCAATTGGCAGAAACAAGCATATTTGCTCATTCGGCCTGAAAATGCTTTTAAGCGCATAAAAACTTACACTCTTGATTTCTGGCTAAATAAAAGCTGTTGCAATGATATTTCCATGCTGAACTGAGTTGTTCTGGGTCAAATATGAAGGCAAACCCACTTTCCTTTCAGTATTATGCTGCAATTGGAAGATATCAGCTCATTCGGCCTGAAAATGCTTTTAAGCGCATAAAAACTTACACTCTTGATTTCTGGCTAAATAAAAGCTGTTGCAATGATATTTCCATGCTGAACTGAGTTGTTCTGGGTCAAATATGAAGGCAAACCCACTTTCCTTTCAGTATTATGCTGCAATTGGAAGATATCAGCTCATTTGGCCTGAAAATGCTTTTAAGCGCATAAAAACTTACACTCTTGATTTCTGGCTAAATAAAAGCTGTTGCAATGATATTTCCATGCTGAACTGAGTTGTTCTGGGTCAAATATGAAGGCAAACCCACTTTCCTTTCAGTATTTTGCTGCAATTGGCAGAAACAAGCATATTTGCTCAATCGGCCTGAAAATGCTTTTAAGCGCATAAAAACTTACACTCTTGATTTCTGGCTAAATAAAAGCTGTTGCAATGATATTTCCATGCTGAACTGAGTTGTTCTGGGTCAAATATGAAGGCAAACCCACTTTCCTTTCAGTATTTTGCTGCAATTGGCAGAAACAAGCATATTTGCTCAATCGGCCTGAAAATGCTTTTAAGCGCATAAAAACTTACACTCTTGATTTCTGGCTAAATAAAAGCTGTTGCAATGATATTTCCATGCTGAACTGAGTTGTTCTGGTCAAATATGAAGGCAAACCCACTTTCCTTTCAGTATTTTGCTGCAATTGGCAGAAACAAGCATATTTGCTCATTCGGCCTGAAAATGCTTTTAAGCGCATAAAAACTTACACTCTTGATTTCTGGCTAAATAAAAGCTGTTGCAATGATATTTCCATGCTGAACTGAGTTGTTCTGGGTCAAATATGAAGGCAAACCCACTTTCCTTTCAGTATTTTGCTGCAATTGGCAGAAAACAAGCATATTTGCTCATTCGGCCTGAAAATGCTTTTAAGCGCATAAAAACTTACACTCTTGATTTCTGGCTAAATAAAAGCTGTTGCAATGATATTTCCATGCTGAACTGAGTTGTTCTGGGTCAAATATGAAGGCAAACCCACTTTCCTTTCAGTATTATGCTGCAATTGGAAGATATCAGCTCATTCGGCCTGAAAATGCTTTTAAGCGCATAAAAACTTACACTCTTGATTTCTGGCTAAATAAAAGCTGTTGCAATGATATTTCCATGCTGAACTGAGTTGTTCTGGGTCAAATATGAAGGCAAACCCACTTTCCTTTCAGTATTATGCTGCAATTGGAAGATATCAGCTCATTGGCCTGAAAATGCTTTTAAGCGCATAAAAACTTACACTCTTGATTTCTGGCTAAATAAAAGCTGTTGCAATGATATTCCATGCTGAACTGAGTTGTTCTGGGTCAAATATGAAGGCAAACCCACTTTCCTTTCAGTATTTTGCTGCAATTGGCAGAACAAGCATATTTGCTCAATCGGCCTGAAAATGCTTTTAAGCGCATAAAAACTTACACTCTTGATTTCTGGCTAAATAAAAGCTGTTGCAATGATATTTCCATGCTGAACTGAGTTGTTCTGGGTCAAATATGAAGGCAAACCCACTTTCCTTTCAGTATTTTGCTGCAATTGGCAGAAACAAGCATATTTGCTCATTCGGCCTGAAAATGCTTTTAAGCGCATAAAAACTTACACTCTTGATTTCTGGCTAAATAAAAGCTGTTGCAATGATATTTCCATGCTGAACTGAGTTGTTCTGGTCAAATATGAAGGCAAACCCACTTTCCTTTCAGTATTTTGCTGCAATTGCAGAACACAAGCATATTTGCTCATTCGGCCTGAAAATGCTTTTAAGCGCATAAAAACTTACACTCTTGATTTCTGGCTAAATAAAAGCTGTTGCAATGATATTTCCATGCTGAACTGAGTTGTTCTGGGTCAAATATGAAGGCAAACCCACTTTCCTTTCAGTATTTTGCTGCAATTGGCAGAAACAAGCATATTTGCTCATTCGGCCTGAAAATGCTTTTAAGCGCATAAAAACTTACACTCTTGATTTCTGGCTAAATAAAAGCTGTTGCAATGATATTTCCATGCTGAACTGAGTTGTTCTGGGTCAAATATGAAGGCAAACCAACTTTCCTTTCAGTATTTTGCTGCAATTTGCAGAAACAAGCATATTTGCTCATTCGGCCTGAAAATGCTTTTAAGCGCATAAAAACTTACACTCTTGATTTCTGGCTAAATAAAAGCTGTTGCAATGATATTTCCATGCTGAACTGAGTTGTTCTGGGTCAAATATGAAGGCAAACCCACTTTCCTTTCAGTATTTTGCTGCAATTGGCAGAAACAAGCATATTTGCTCATTCGGCCTGAAAATGCTTTTAAGCGCATAAAAACTTACACTCTTGATTTCTGGCTAAATAAAAGCTGTTGCAATGATATTTCCATGCTGAACTGAGTTGTTCTGGGTCAAATATGAAGGCAAACCCACTTTCCTTCCAGTATTTTGCTGCAATTGGCAGAAACAAGCATATTTGCTCATTCGGCCTGAAAATGCTTTTAAGCGCATAAAAACTTACACTCTTGATTTCTGGCTAAATAAAAGCTGTTGCAATGATATTTCCATGCTGAACTGAGTTGTTCTGGGTCAAATATGAAGGCAAACCCACTTTCCTTTCAGTATTATGCTGCAATTGGAAGATATCAGCTCATTCGGCCTGAAAATGCTTTTAAGCGCATAAAAACTTACACTCTTGATTTCTGGCTAAATAAAAGCTGTTGCAATGATATTTCCATGCTGAACTGAGTTGTTCTGGGTCAAATATGAAGGCAAACCCACTTTCCTTTCAGTATTATGCTGCAATTGGAAGATATCAGCTCATTTGGCCTGAAAATGCTTTTAAGCGCATAAAAACTTACACTCTTGATTTCTGGCTAAATAAAAGCTGTTGCAATGATATTTCCATGCTGAACTGAGTTGTTCTGGGTCAAATATGAAGGCAAACCCACTTTCCTTTCAGTATTATGCTGCAATTGGAAGATATCAGCTCATTTGGCCTGAAAATGCTTTTAAGCGCATAAAAACTTACACTCTTGATTTCTGGCTAAATAAAAGCTGTTGCAATGATATTTCCATGCTGAACTGAGTTGTTCTGGGTCAAATATGAAGGCAAACCCACTTTCCTTTCAGTATTTTGCTGCAATTGGCAGAAACAAGCATATTTGCTCATTCGGCCTGAAAATGCTTTTAAGCGCATAAAAACTTACACTCTTGATTTCTGGCTAAATAAAAGCTGTTGCAATGATATTTCCATGCTGAACTGAGTTGTTCTGGGTCAAATATGAAGGCAAACCCACTTTCCTTTCAGTATTTTGCTGCAATTGGCAGAAACAAGCATATTTGCTCATTCGGCCTGAAAATGCTTTTAAGCGCATAAAAACGTACACTCTTGATTTCTGGCTAAATAAAAGCTGTTGCAATGATATTTCCATGCTGAACTGAGTTGTTCTGGGTCAAATATGAAGGCAAACCCACTTTCCTTTCAGTATTTTGCTGCAATTGGCAGAAACAAGCATAATTGCTCATTCGGCCTGAAAATGCTTTTAAGCGCATAAAAAATTACACTCTTGATTTCTGGCTAAATAAAAGCTGTTGCAATGATATTTCCATGCTGAACTGAGTTGTTCTGGGTCAAATATGAAGGCAAACCCACTTTCCTTTCAGTATTATGCTGCAATTGGAAGATATCAGCTCATTCGGCCTGAAAATGCTTTTAAGCGCATAAAAACTTACACTCTTGATTTCTGGCTAAATAAAAGCTGTTGCAATGATATTTCCATGCTGAACTGAGTTGTTCTGGGTCAAATATGAAGGCAAACCCACTTTCCTTTCAGTATTTTGCTGCAATTGGCAGAAACAAGCATATTTGCTCATTCGGCCTGAAAATGCTTTTAAGCGCATAAAAACTTACACTCTTGATTTCTGGCTAAAAAAAAGCTGTTGCAATGATATTTCCATGCTGAACTGAGTTGTTCTGGGTCAAATATGAAGGCAAACCCACTTTCCTTTCAGTATTATGCTGCAATTGGAAGATATCAGCTCATTTGGCCTGAAAATGCTTTTAAGCGCATAAAAACTTACACTCTTGATTTCTGGCTAAATAAAAGCTGTTGCAATGATATTTCCATGCTGAACTGAGTTGTTCTGGGTCAAATATGAAGGCAAACCCACTTTCCTTTCAGTATTTTGCTGCAATTGGCAGAAACAAGCATATTTGCTCATTCGGCCTGAAAATGCTTTTAAGCGCATAAAAACTTACACTCTTGATTTCTGGCTAAATAAAAGCTGTTGCAATGATATTTCCATGCTGAACTGAGTTGTTCTGGGTCAAATATGAAGGTAAACCCACTTTCCTTTCAGTATTTTGCTGCAATTGGCAGAAACAAGCATATTTGCTCATTCGGCCTGAAAATGCTTTTAAGCGCATAAAAACTTACACTCTTGATTTCTGGCTAAATAAAAGCTGTTGCAATGATATTTCCATGCTGAACTGAGTTGTTCTGGGTCAAATATGAAGGCAAACCCACTTTCCTTTCAGTATTATGCTGCAATTGGAAGATATCAGCTCATTCGGCCTGAAAATGCTTTTAAGCGCATAAAAACTTACACTCTTGATTTCTGGCTAAATAAAAGCTGTTGCAATGATATTTCCATGCTGAACTGAGTTGTTCTGGGTCAAATATGAAGGCAAACCCACTTTCCTTTCAGTATTTTGCTGCAATTGGCAGAAACAAGCATATTTGCTCATTCGGCCTGAAAATGCTTTTAAGCGCATAAAAACTTACACTCTTGATTTCTGGCTAAATAAAAGCTGTTGCAATGATATTTCCATGCTGAACTGAGTTGTTCTGGGTCAAATATGAAGGCAAACCCACTTTCCTTTCAGTATTTTGCTGCAATTGGCAGAAACAAGCATATTTGCTCATTCGGCCTGAAAATGCTTTTAAGCGCATAAAAACTTACACTCTTGATTTCTGGCTAAATAAAAGCTGTTGCAATGATATTTCCATGCTGAACTGAGTTGTTCTGGGTCAAATATGAAGGCAAACCCACTTTCCTTTCAGTATTTTGCTGCAATTGGCAGAAACAAGCATATTTGCTCATTCGGCCTGAAAATGCTTTTAAGCGCATAAAAACTTACACTCTTGATTTCTGGCTAAATAAAAGCTGTTGCAATGATATTTCCATGCTGAACTGAGTTGTTCTGGGTCAAATATGAAGGCAAACCCACTTTCCTTCCAGTATTTTGCTGCAATTGGCAGAAACAAGCATATTTGCTCATTCGGCCTGAAAATGCTTTTAAGCGCATAAAAACTTACACTCTTGATTTCTGGCTAAATAAAAGCTGTTGCAATGATATTTCCATGCTGAACTGAGTTGTTCTGGGTCAAATATGAAGGCAAACCCACTTTCCTTTCAGTATTTTGCTGCAATTGGCAGAAACAAGCATATTTGCTCATTCGGCCTGAAAATGCTTTTAAGCGCATAAAAACGTACACTCTTGATTTCTGGCTAAATAAAAGCTGTTGCAATGATATTTCCATGCTGAACTGAGTTGTTCTGGGTCAAATATGAAGGCAAACCCACTTTCCTTTCAGTATTTTGCTGCAATTGGCAGAAACAAGCATAATTGCTCATTCGGCCTGAAAATGCTTTTAAGCGCATAAAAAATTACACTCTTGATTTCTGGCTAAATAAAAGCTGTTGCAATGATATTTCCATGCTGAACTGAGTTGTTCTGGGTCAAATATGAAGGCAAACCCACTTTCCTTTCAGTATTATGCTGCAATTGGAAGATATCAGCTCATTCGGCCTGAAAATGCTTTTAAGCGCATAAAAACTTACACTCTTGATTTCTGGCTAAATAAAAGCTGTTGCAATGATATTTCCATGCTGAACTGAGTTGTTCTGGGTCAAATATGAAGGCAAACCCACTTTCCTTTCAGTATTTTGCTGCAATTGGCAGAAACAAGCATATTTGCTCATTCGGCCTGAAAATGCTTTTAAGCGCATAAAAACTTACACTCTTGATTTCTGGCTAAAAAAAAGCTGTTGCAATGATATTTCCATGCTGAACTGAGTTGTTCTGGGTCAAATATGAAGGCAAACCCACTTTCCTTTCAGTATTATGCTGCAATTGGAAGATATCAGCTCATTTGGCCTGAAAATGCTTTTAAGCGCATAAAAACTTACACTCTTGATTTCTGGCTAAATAAAAGCTGTTGCAATGATATTTCCATGCTGAACTGAGTTGTTCTGGGTCAAATATGAAGGCAAACCCACTTTCCTTTCAGTATTTTGCTGCAATTGGCAGAAACAAGCATATTTGCTCATTCGGCCTGAAAATGCTTTTAAGCGCATAAAAACTTACACTCTTGATTTCTGGCTAAATAAAAGCTGTTGCAATGATATTTCCATGCTGAACTGAGTTGTTCTGGGTCAAATATGAAGGTAAACCCACTTTCCTTTCAGTATTTTGCTGCAATTGGCAGAAACAAGCATATTTGCTCATTCGGCCTGAAAATGCTTTTAAGCGCATAAAAACTTACACTCTTGATTTCTGGCTAAATAAAAGCTGTTGCAATGATATTTCCATGCTGAACTGAGTTGTTCTGGGTCAAATATGAAGGCAAACCCACTTTCCTTTCAGTATTATGCTGCAATTGGAAGATATCAGCTCATTCGGCCTGAAAATGCTTTTAAGCGCATAAAAACTTACACTCTTGATTTCTGGCTAAATAAAAGCTGTTGCAATGATATTTCCATGCTGAACTGAGTTGTTCTGGGTCAAATATGAAGGCAAACCCACTTTCCTTTCAGTATTTTGCTGCAATTGGCAGAAACAAGCATATTTGCTCATTCGGCCTGAAAATGCTTTTAAGCGCATAAAAACTTACACTCTTGATTTCTGGCTAAATAAAAGCTGTTGCAATGATATTTCCATGCTGAACTGAGTTGTTCTGGGTCAAATATGAAGGCAAACCCACTTTCCTTTCAGTATTTTGCTGCAATTGGAAGATATCAGCTCATTTGGCCTGAAAATGCTTTTAAGCGCATAAAAACTTACACTCTTGATTTCTGGCTAAATAAAAGCTGTTGCAATGATATTTCCATGCTGAACTGAGTTGTTCTGGGTCAAATATGAAGGCAAACCCACTTTCCTTTCAGTATTTTGCTGCAATTGGCAGAAACAAGCATATTTGCTCATTCGGCCTGAAAATGCTTTTAAGCGCATAAAAACTTACACTCTTGATTTCTGGCTAAATAAAAGCTGTTGCAATGATATTTCCATGCTGAACTGAGTTGTTCTGGGTCAAATATGAAGGCAAACCCACTTTCCTTTCAGTATTTTGCTGCAATTGGCAGAAACAAGCATATTTGCTCATTCGGCCTGAAAATGCTTTTAAGCGCATAAAAACTTACACTCTTGATTTCTGGCTAAATAAAAGCTGTTGCAATGATATTTCCATGCTGAACTGAGTTGTTCTGGGTCAAATATGAAGGCAAACCCACTTTCCTTTCAGTATTATGCTGCAATTGGCAGAAACAAGCATATTTGCTCATTCGGCCTGAAAATGCTTTTAAGCGCATAAAAAATTACACTCTTGATTTCTGGCTAAATAAAAGCTGTTGCAATGATATTTCCATGCTGAACTGAGTTGTTCTGGGTCAAATATGAAGGCAAACCCACTTTCCTTTCAGTATTTTGCTGCAATTGGCAGAAACAAGCATATTTGCTCATTCGGCCTGAAAATGCTTTTAAGCGCATAAAAACTTACACTCTTGATTTCTGGCTAAATAAAAGCTGTTGCAATGATATTTCCATGCTGAACTGAGTTGTTCTGGGTCAAATATGAAGGCAAACCCACTTTCCTTTCAGTATTTTGCTGCAATTGGCAGAAACAAGCATATTTGCTCATTCGGCCTGAAAATGCTTTTAAGCGCATAAAAACTTACACTCTTGATTTCTGGCTAAATAAAAGCTGTTGCAATGATATTTCCATGCTGAACTGAGTTGTTCTGGGTCAAATATGAAGGCAAACCCACTTTCCTTTCAGTATTATGCTGCAATTGGAAGATATCAGCTCATTCGGCCTGAAAATGCTTTTAAGCGCATAAAAACTTACACTCTTGATTTCTTGCTAAATAAAAGCTGTTGCAATGATATTTCCATGCTGAACTGAGTTGTTCTGGGTCAAATATGAAGGCAAACCCACTTTCCTTTCAGTATTTTGCTGCAATTGGCAGAAACAAGCATATTTGCTCATTCGGCCTGAAAATGCTTTTAAGCGCATAAAAACTTACACTCTTGATTTCTGGCTAAATAAAAGCTGTTGCAATGATATTTCCATGCTGAACTGAGTTGTTCTGGGTCAAATATGAAGGCAAACCCACTTTCCTTTCAGTATTTTGCTGCAATTGGCAGAAACAAGCATATTTGCTCATTCGGCCTGAAAATGCTTTTAAGCGCATAAAAACTTACACTCTTGATTTCTGGCTAAATAAAAGCTGTTGCAATGATATTTCCATGCTGAACTGAGTTGTTCTGGGTCAAATATGAAGGCAAACCCACTTTCCTTTCAGTATTATGCTGCAATTGGCAGAAACAAGCATATTTGCTCATTCGGCCTGAAAATGCTTTTAAGCGCACAAAAAATTACACTCTTGATTTCTGGCTAAATAAAAGCTGTTGCAATGATATTTCCATGCTGAACTGAGTTGTTCTGGGTCAAATATGAAGGCAAACCCACTTTCCTTTCAGTATTTTGCTGCAATTGGCAGAAACAAGCATATTTGCTCATTCGGCCTGAAAATGCTTTTAAGCGCATAAAAACTTACACTCTTGATTTCTGGCTAAATAAAAGCTGTTGCAATGATATTTCCATGCTGAACTGAGTTGTTCTGGGTCAAATATGAAGGCAAACCCACTTTCCTTTCAGTATTTTGCTGCAATTGGCAGAAACAAGCATATTTGCTCATTCGGCCTGAAAATGCTTTTAAGCGCATAAAAACTTACACTCTTGATTTCTGGCTAAATAAAAGCTATTGCAATGATATTTCCATGCTGAACTGAGTTGTTCTGGGTCAAATATGAAGGCAAACCCACTTTCCTTTCAGTATTATGCTGCAATTGGAAGATATCAGCTCATTTGGCCTGAAAATGCTTTTAAGCGCATAAAAACTTACACTCTTGATTTCTGGCTAAATAAAAGCTGTTGCAATGATATTTCCATGCTGAACTGAGTTGTTCTGGGTCAAATATGAAGGCAAACCCACTTTCCTTTCAGTATTTTGCTGCAATTGGCAGAAACAAGCATATTTGCTCATTCGGCCTGAAAATGCTTTTAAGCCCATAAAAACTTACACTCTTGATTTCTGGCTAAATAAAAGCTGTTGCAATGATATTTCCATGCTGAACTGAGTTGTTCTGGGTCAAATATGAAGGCAAACCCACTTTCCTTTCAGTATTTTGCTGCAATTGGCAGAAACAAGCATATTTGCTCATTCGGCCTGAAAATGCTTTTAAGCGCATAAAAACTTACACTCTTGATTTCTGGCTAAATAAAAGCTGTTGCAATGATATTTCCATGCTGAACTGAGTTGTTCTGGGTCAAATATGAAGGCAAACCCACTTTCCTTTCAGTATTTTGCTGCAATTGGCAGAAACAAGCATATTTGCTCATTCGGCCTGAAAATGCTTTTAAGCGCATAAAAACTTACACTCTTGATTTCTGGCTAAATAAAAGCTGTTGCAATGATATTTCCATGCTGAACTGAGTTGTTCTGGGTCAAATATGAAGGCAAACCCACTTTCCTTTCAGTATTTTGCTGCAATTGGCAGAAACAAGCATATTTGCTCATTCGGCCTGAAAATGCTTTTAAGCGCATAAAAACTTACACTCTTGATTTCTGGCTAAATAAAAGCTGTTGCAATGATATTTCCATGCTGAACTGAGTTGTTCTGGGTCAAATATGAAGGCAAACCCACTTTCCTTTCAGTATTTTGCTGCAATTGGAAGATATCAGCTCATTTGGCCTGAAAATGCTTTTAAGCGCATAAAAACTTACACTCTTGATTTCTGGCTAAATAAAAGCTGTTGCAATGATATTTCCATGCTGAATTGAGTTGTTCTGGGTCAAATATGAAGGCAAACCCACTTTCCTTTCAGTATTTTGCTGCAATTGGCAGAAACAAGCATATTTGCTCATTCGGCCTGAAAATGCTTTTAAGCGCATAAAAACTTACACTCTTGATTTCTGGCTAAATAAAAGCTGTTGCAATGATATTTCCATGCTGAACTGAGTTGTTCTGGGTCAAATATGAAGGCAAACCCACTTTCCTTTCAGTATTTTGCTGCAATTGGCAGAAACAAGCATATTTGCTCATTCGGCCTGAAAATGCTTTTAAGCGCATAAAAACTTACACTCTTGATTTCTGGCTAAATAAAAGCTGTTGCAATGATATTTCCATGCTGAACTGAGTTGTTCTGGGTCAAATATGAAGGCAAACCCACTTTCCTTTCAGTATTTTGCTGCAATTGGCAGAAACAAGCATATTTGCTCATTCGGCCTGAAAATGCTTTTAAGCGCATAAAAACTTACACTCTTGATTTCTGGCTAAATAAAAGCTGTTGCAATGATATTTCCATGCTGAACTGAGTTGTTCTGGGTCAAATATGAAGGCAAACCCACTTTCCTTTCAGTATTTTGCTGCAATTGGCAGAAACAAGCATATTTGCTCATTCGGCCTGAAAATGCTTTTAAGCGCATAAAAACTTACACTCTTGATTTCTGGCTAAATAAAAGCTGTTGCAATGATATTTCCATGCTGAACTGAGTTGTTCTGGGTCAAATATGAAGGCAAACCCACTTTCCTTTCAGTATTTTGCTGCAATTGGCAGAAACAAGCATATTTGCTCATTCGGCCTGAAAATGCTTTTAAGCGCATAAAAACTTACACTCTTGATTTCTGGCTAAATAAAAGCTGTTGCAATGATATTTCCATGCTGAACTGAGTTGTTCTGGGTCAAATATGAAGGCAAACCCACTTTCCTTCCAGTATTTTGCTGCAATTGGCAGAAACAAGCATATTTGCTCATTCGGCCTGAAAATGCTTTTAAGCGCATAAAAACTTACACTCTTGATTTCTGGCTAAATAAAAGCTGTTGCAATGATATTTCCATGCTGAACTGAGTTGTTCTGGGTCAAATATGAAGGCAAACCCACTTTCCTTTCAGTATTTTGCTGCAATTGGCAGAAACAAGCATATTTGCTCATTCGGCCTGAAAATGCTTTTAAGCGCATAAAAACTTACACTCTTGATTTCTGGCTAAATAAAAGCTGTTGCAATGATATTTCCATGCTGAACTGAGTTGTTCTGGGTCAAATATGAAGGCAAACCCACTTTCCTTTCAGTATTTTGCTGCAATTGGCAGAAACAAGCATATTTGCTCATTCGGCCTGAAAATGCTTTTAAGCGCATAAAAACGTACACTCTTGATTTCTGGCTAAATAAAAGCTGTTGCAATGATATTTCCATGCTGAACTGAGTTGTTCTGGGTCAAATATGAAGGCAAACCCACTTTCCTTTCAGTATTTTGCTGCAATTGGCAGAAACAAGCATATTTGCTCATTCGGCCTGAAAATGCTTTTAAGCGCATAAAAACTTACACTCTTGATTTCTGGCTAAATAAAAGCTGTTGCAATGATATTTCCATGCTGAACTGAGTTGTTCTGGGTCAAATATGAAGGCAAACCCACTTTCCTTTCAGTATTATGCTGCAATTGGAAGATATCAGCTCATTTGGCCTGAAAATGCTTTTAAGCGCATAAAAACTTACACTCTTGATTTCTGGCTAAATAAAAGCTGTTGCAATGATATTTCCATGCTGAACTGAGTTGTTCTGGGTCAAATATGAAGGCAAACCCACTTTCCTTTCAGTATTTTGCTGCAATTGGCAGAAACAAGCATATTTGCTCATTCGGCCTGAAAATGCTTTTAAGCGCATAAAAACTTACACTCTTGATTTCTGGCTAAAAAAAAGCTGTTGCAATGATATTTCCATGCTGAACTGAGTTGTTCTGGGTCAAATATGAAGGCAAACCCACTTTCCTTTCAGTATTTTGCTGCAATTGGCAGAAACAAGCATATTTGCTCATTCGGCCTGAAAATGCTTTTAAGCGCATAAAAACTTACACTCTTGATTTCTGGCTAAATAAAAGCTGTTGCAATGATATTTCCATGCTGAACTGAGTTGTTCTGGGTCAAATATGAAGGCAAACCCACTTTCCTTTCAGTATTATGCTGCAATTGGAAGATATCAGCTCATTCGGCCTGAAAATGCTTTTAAGCGCATAAAAACTTACACTCTTGATTTCTGGCTAAATAAAAGCTGTTGCAATGATATTTCCATGCTGAACTGAGTTGTTCTGGGTCAAATATGAAGGCAAACCCACTTTCCTTTCAGTATTATGCTGCAATTGGAAGATATCAGCTCATTTGGCCTGAAAATGCTTTTAAGCGCATAAAAACTTACACTCTTGATTTCTGGCTAAATAAAAGCTGTTGCAATGATATTTCCATGCTGAACTGAGTTGTTCTGGGTCAAATATGAAGGCAAACCCACTTTCCTTTCAGTATTTTGCTGCAATTGGCAGAAACAAGCATATTTGCTCAATCGGCCTGAAAATGCTTTTAAGCGCATAAAAACTTACACTCTTGATTTCTGGCTAAATAAAAGCTGTTGCAATGATATTTCCATGCTGAACTGAGTTGTTCTGGGTCAAATATGAAGGCAAACCCACTTTCCTTTCAGTATTTTGCTGCAATTGGCAGAAACAAGCATATTTGCTCATTCGGCCTGAAAATGCTTTTAAGCGCATAAAAACTTACACTCTTGATTTCTGGCTAAATAAAAGCTGTTGCAATGATATTTCCATGCTGAACTGAGTTGTTCTGGGTCAAATATGAAGACAAACCCACTTTCCTTTCAGTATTTTGCTGCAATTGGCAGAAACAAGCATATTTGCTCATTCGGCCTGAAAATGCTTTTAAGCGCATAAAAACTTACACTCTTGATTTCTGGCTAAATAAAAGCTGTTGCAATGATATTTCCATGCTGAACTGAGTTGTTCTGGGTCAAATATGAAGGCAAACCCACTTTCCTTTCAGTATTATGCTGCAATTGGAAGATATCAGCTCATTCGGCCTGAAAATGCTTTTAAGCGCATAAAAACTTACACTCTTGATTTCTGGCTAAATAAAAGCTGTTGCAATGATATTTCCATGCTGAACTGAGTTGTTCTGGGTCAAATATGAAGGCAAACCCACTTTCCTTTCAGTATTATGCTGCAATTGGAAGATATCAGCTCATTTGGCCTGAAAATGCTTTTAAGCGCATAAAAACTTACACTCTTGATTTCTGGCTAAATAAAAGCTGTTGCAATGATATTTCCATGCTGAACTGAGTTGTTCTGGGTCAAATATGAAGGCAAACCCACTTTCCTTTCAGTATTTTGCTGCAATTGGCAGAAACAAGCATATTTGCTCAATCGGCCTGAAAATGCTTTTAAGCGCATAAAAACTTACACTCTTGATTTCTGGCTAAATAAAAGCTGTTGCAATGATATTTCCATGCTGAACTGAGTTGTTCTGGGTCAAATATGAAGGCAAACCCACTTTCCTTTCAGTATTTTGCTGCAATTGGCAGAAACAAGCATATTTGCTCAATCGGCCTGAAAATGCTTTTAAGCGCATAAAAACTTACACTCTTGATTTCTGGCTAAATAAAAGCTGTTGCAATGATATTTCCATGCTGAACTGAGTTGTTCTGGGTCAAATATGAAGGCAAACCCACTTTCCTTTCAGTATTTTGCTGCAATTGGCAGAAACAAGCATATTTGCTCATTCGGCCTGAAAATGCTTTTAAGCGCATAAAAACTTACACTCTTGATTTCTGGCTAAATAAAAGCTGTTGCAATGATATTTCCATGCTGAACTGAGTTGTTCTGGGTCAAATATGAAGGCAAACCCACTTTCCTTTCAGTATTTTGCTGCAATTGGCAGAAACAAGCATATTTGCTCATTCGGCCTGAAAATGCTTTTAAGCGCATAAAAACTTACACTCTTGATTTCTGGCTAAATAAAAGCTGTTGCAATGATATTTCCATGCTGAACTGAGTTGTTCTGGGTCAAATATGAAGGCAAACCCACTTTCCTTTCAGTATTTTGCTGCAATTGGCAGAAACAAGCATATTTGCTCATTCGGCCTGAAAATGCTTTTAAGCGCATAAAAACTTACACTCTTGATTTCTGGCTAAATAAAAGCTGTTGCAATGATATTTCCATGCTGAACTGAGTTGTTCTGGGTCAAATATGAAGGCAAACCAACTTTCCTTTCAGTATTTTGCTGCAATTTGCAGAAACAAGCATATTTGCTCATTCGGCCTGAAAATGCTTTTAAGCGCATAAAAACTTACACTCTTGATTTCTGGCTAAATAAAAGCTGTTGCAATGATATTTCCATGCTGAACTGAGTTGTTCTGGGTCAAATATGAAGGCAAACCCACTTTCCTTTCAGTATTTTGCTGCAATTGGCAGAAACAAGCATATTTGCTCATTCGGCCTGAAAATGCTTTTAAGCGCATAAAAACTTACACTCTTGATTTCTGGCTAAATAAAAGCTGTTGCAATGATATTTCCATGCTGAACTGAGTTGTTCTGGGTCAAATATGAAGGCAAACCCACTTTCCTTCCAGTATTTTGCTGCAATTGGCAGAAACAAGCATATTTGCTCATTCGGCCTGAAAATGCTTTTAAGCGCATAAAAACTTACACTCTTGATTTCTGGCTAAATAAAAGCTGTTGCAATGATATTTCCATGCTGAACTGAGTTGTTCTGGGTCAAATATGAAGGCAAACCCACTTTCCTTTCAGTATTATGCTGCAATTGGAAGATATCAGCTCATTCGGCCTGAAAATGCTTTTAAGCGCATAAAAACTTACACTCTTGATTTCTGGCTAAATAAAAGCTGTTGCAATGATATTTCCATGCTGAACTGAGTTGTTCTGGGTCAAATATGAAGGCAAACCCACTTTCCTTTCAGTATTATGCTGCAATTGGAAGATATCAGCTCATTTGGCCTGAAAATGCTTTTAAGCGCATAAAAACTTACACTCTTGATTTCTGGCTAAATAAAAGCTGTTGCAATGATATTTCCATGCTGAACTGAGTTGTTCTGGGTCAAATATGAAGGCAAACCCACTTTCCTTTCAGTATTATGCTGCAATTGGAAGATATCAGCTCATTTGGCCTGAAAATGCTTTTAAGCGCATAAAAACTTACACTCTTGATTTCTGGCTAAATAAAAGCTGTTGCAATGATATTTCCATGCTGAACTGAGTTGTTCTGGGTCAAATATGAAGGCAAACCCACTTTCCTTTCAGTATTTTGCTGCAATTGGCAGAAACAAGCATATTTGCTCATTCGGCCTGAAAATGCTTTTAAGCGCATAAAAACTTACACTCTTGATTTCTGGCTAAATAAAAGCTGTTGCAATGATATTTCCATGCTGAACTGAGTTGTTCTGGGTCAAATATGAAGGCAAACCCACTTTCCTTTCAGTATTTTGCTGCAATTGGCAGAAACAAGCATATTTGCTCATTCGGCCTGAAAATGCTTTTAAGCGCATAAAAACGTACACTCTTGATTTCTGGCTAAATAAAAGCTGTTGCAATGATATTTCCATGCTGAACTGAGTTGTTCTGGGTCAAATATGAAGGCAAACCCACTTTCCTTTCAGTATTTTGCTGCAATTGGCAGAAACAAGCATATTTGCTCATTCGGCCTGAAAATGCTTTTAAGCGCATAAAAACTTACACTCTTGATTTCTGGCTAAATAAAAGCTGTTGCAATGATATTTCCATGCTGAACTGAGTTGTTCTGGGTCAAATATGAAGGCAAACCCACTTTCCTTTCAGTATTTTGCTGCAATTGGCAGAAACAAGCATATTTGCTCATTCGGCCTGAAAATGCTTTTAAGCGCATAAAAACTTACACTCTTGATTTCTGGCTAAATAAAAGCTGTTGCAATGATATTTCCATGCTGAACTGAGTTGTTCTGGGTCAAATATGAAGGCAAACCCACTTTCCTTTCAGTATTTTGCTGCAATTGGCAGAAACAAGCATAATTGCTCATTCGGCCTGAAAATGCTTTTAAGCGCATAAAAAATTACACTCTTGATTTCTGGCTAAATAAAAGCTGTTGCAATGATATTTCCATGCTGAACTGAGTTGTTCTGGGTCAAATATGAAGGCAAACCCACTTTCCTTTCAGTATTATGCTGCAATTGGAAGATATCAGCTCATTCGGCCTGAAAATGCTTTTAAGCGCATAAAAACTTACACTCTTGATTTCTGGCTAAATAAAAGCTGTTGCAATGATATTTCCATGCTGAACTGAGTTGTTCTGGGTCAAATATGAAGGCAAACCCACTTTCCTTTCAGTATTTTGCTGCAATTGGCAGAAACAAGCATATTTGCTCATTCGGCCTGAAAATGCTTTTAAGCGCATAAAAACTTACACTCTTGATTTCTGGCTAAAAAAAAGCTGTTGCAATGATATTTCCATGCTGAACTGAGTTGTTCTGGGTCAAATATGAAGGCAAACCCACTTTCCTTTCAGTATTATGCTGCAATTGGAAGATATCAGCTCATTTGGCCTGAAAATGCTTTTAAGCGCATAAAAACTTACACTCTTGATTTCTGGCTAAATAAAAGCTGTTGCAATGATATTTCCATGCTGAACTGAGTTGTTCTGGGTCAAATATGAAGGCAAACCCACTTTCCTTTCAGTATTTTGCTGCAATTGGCAGAAACAAGCATATTTGCTCATTCGGCCTGAAAATGCTTTTAAGCGCATAAAAACTTACACTCTTGATTTCTGGCTAAATAAAAGCTGTTGCAATGATATTTCCATGCTGAACTGAGTTGTTCTGGGTCAAATATGAAGGTAAACCCACTTTCCTTTCAGTATTTTGCTGCAATTGGCAGAAACAAGCATATTTGCTCATTCGGCCTGAAAATGCTTTTAAGCGCATAAAAACTTACACTCTTGATTTCTGGCTAAATAAAAGCTGTTGCAATGATATTTCCATGCTGAACTGAGTTGTTCTGGGTCAAATATGAAGGCAAACCCACTTTCCTTTCAGTATTATGCTGCAATTGGAAGATATCAGCTCATTCGGCCTGAAAATGCTTTTAAGCGCATAAAAACTTACACTCTTGATTTCTGGCTAAATAAAAGCTGTTGCAATGATATTTCCATGCTGAACTGAGTTGTTCTGGGTCAAATATGAAGGCAAACCCACTTTCCTTTCAGTATTTTGCTGCAATTGGCAGAAACAAGCATATTTGCTCATTCGGCCTGAAAATGCTTTTAAGCGCATAAAAACTTACACTCTTGATTTCTGGCTAAATAAAAGCTGTTGCAATGATATTTCCATGCTGAACTGAGTTGTTCTGGGTCAAATATGAAGGCAAACCCACTTTCCTTTCAGTATTATGCTGCAATTGGAAGATATCAGCTCATTTGGCCTGAAAATGCTTTTAAGCGCATAAAAACTTACACTCTTGATTTCTGGCTAAATAAAAGCTGTTGCAATGATATTTCCATGCTGAACTGAGTTGTTCTGGGTCAAATATGAAGGCAAACCCACTTTCCTTTCAGTATTTTGCTGCAATTGGCAGAAACAAGCATATTTGCTCATTCGGCCTGAAAATGCTTTTAAGCGCATAAAAACTTACACTCTTGATTTCTGGCTAAATAAAAGCTGTTGCAATGATATTTCCATGCTGAACTGAGTTGTTCTGGGTCAAATATGAAGGCAAACCCACTTTCCTTTCAGTATTATGCTGCAATTGGCAGAAACAAGCATATTTGCTCATTCGGCCTGAAAATGCTTTTAAGCGCATAAAAAATTACACTCTTGATTTCTGGCTAAATAAAAGCTGTTGCAATGATATTTCCATGCTGAACTGAGTTGTTCTGGGTCAAATATGAAGGCAAAACCCACTTTCCTTTCAGTATTTTGCTGCAATTGGCAGAAACAAGCATATTTGCTCATTCGGCCTGAAAATGCTTTTAAGCGCATAAAAACTTACACTCTTGATTTCTGGCTAAATAAAAGCTGTTGCAATGATATTTCCATGCTGAACTGAGTTGTTCTGGGTCAAATATGAAGGCAAACCCACTTTCCTTTCAGTATTTTGCTGCAATTGGCAGAAACAAGCATATTTGCTCATTCGGCCTGAAAATGCTTTTAAGCGCATAAAAACTTACACTCTTGATTTCTGGCTAAATAAAAGCTGTTGCAATGATATTTCCATGCTGAACTGAGTTGTTCTGGGTCAAATATGAAGGCAAACCCACTTTCCTTTCAGTATTATGCTGCAATTGGAAGATATCAGCTCATTCGGCCTGAAAATGCTTTTAAGCGCATAAAAACTTACACTCTTGATTTCTGGCTAAATAAAAGCTGTTGCAATGATATTTCCATGCTGAACTGAGTTGTTCTGGGTCAAATATGAAGGCAAACCCACTTTCCTTTCAGTATTTTGCTGCAATTGGCAGAAACAAGCATATTTGCTCATTCGGCCTGAAAATGCTTTTAAGCGCATAAAAACTTACACTCTTGATTTCTGGCTAAATAAAAGCTGTTGCAATGATATTTCCATGCTGAACTGAGTTGTTCTGGGTCAAATATGAAGGCAAACCCACTTTCCTTTCAGTATTTTGCTGCAATTGGCAGAAACAAGCATATTTGCTCATTCGGCCTGAAAATGCTTTTAAGCGCATAAAAACTTACACTCTTGATTTCTGGCTAAATAAAAGCTGTTGCAATGATATTTCCATGCTGAACTGAGTTGTTCTGGGTCAAATATGAAGGCAAACCCACTTTCCTTTCAGTATTTTGCTGCAATTGGCAGAAACAAGCATATTTGCTCATTCGGCCTGAAAATGCTTTTAAGCGCATAAAAACTTACACTCTTGATTTCTGGCTAAATAAAAGCTGTTGCAATGATATTTCCATGCTGAACTGAGTTGTTCTGGGTCAAATATGAAGGCAAACCCACTTTCCTTTCAGTATTTTGCTGCAATTGGCAGAAACAAGCATATTTGCTCATTCGGCCTGAAAATGCTTTTAAGCGCATAAAAACTTACACTCTTGATTTCTGGCTAAATAAAAGCTGTTGCAATGATATTTCCATGCTGAACTGAGTTGTTCTGGGTCAAATATGAAGGCAAACCCACTTTCCTTTCAGTATTTTGCTGCAATTGGCAGAAACAAGCATATTTGCTCATTCGGCCTGAAAATGCTTTTAAGCGCATAAAAAATTACACTCTTGATTTCTGGCTAAATAAAAGCTGTTGCAATGATATTTCCATGCTGAACTGAGTTGTTCTGGGTCAAATATGAAGGCAAACCCACTTTCCTTTCAGTATTATGCTGCAATTGGAAGATATCAGCTCATTCGGCCTGAAAATGCTTTTAAGCGCATAAAAACTTACACTCTTGATTTCTGGCTAAATAAAAGCTGTTGCAATGATATTTCCATGCTGAACTGAGTTGTTCTGGGTCAAATATGAAGGCAAACCCACTTTCCTTTCAGTATTTTGCTGCAATTGGCAGAAACAAGCATATTTGCTCATTCGGCCTGAAAATGCTTTTAAGCGCATAAAAACTTACACTCTTGATTTCTGGCTAAAAAAAAGCTGTTGCAATGATATTTCCATGCTGAACTGAGTTGTTCTGGGTCAAATATGAAGGCAAACCCACTTTCCTTTCAGTATTATGCTGCAATTGGAAGATATCAGCTCATTTGGCCTGAAAATGCTTTTAAGCGCATAAAAACTTACACTCTTGATTTCTGGCTAAATAAAAGCTGTTGCAATGATATTTCCATGCTGAATTGAGTTGTTCTGGGTCAAATATGAAGGCAAACCCACTTTCCTTTCAGTATTTTGCTGCAATTGGCAGAAACAAGCATATTTGCTCATTCGGCCTGAAAATGCTTTTAAGCGCATAAAAACTTACACTCTTGATTTCTGGCTAAATAAAAGCTGTTGCAATGATATTTCCATGCTGAACTGAGTTGTTCTGGGTCAAATATGAAGGCAAACCCACTTTCCTTTCAGTATTTTGCTGCAATTGGCAGAAACAAGCATATTTGCTCATTCGGCCTGAAAATGCTTTTAAGCGCATAAAAACTTACACTCTTGATTTCTGGCTAAATAAAAGCTGTTGCAATGATATTTCCATGCTGAACTGAGTTGTTCTGGGTCAAATATGAAGGCAAACCCACTTTCCTTTCAGTATTTTGCTGCAATTGGCAGAAACAAGCATATTTGCTCATTCGGCCTAAAAATGCTTTTAAGCGCATAAAAACTTACACTCTTGATTTCTGGCTAAATAAAAGCTGTTGCAATGATATTTCCATGCTGAACTGAGTTGTTCTGGGTCAAATATGAAGGCAAACCCACTTTCCTTTCAGTATTTTGCTGCAATTGGCAGAAACAAGCATATTTGCTCATTCGGCCTGAAAATGCTTTTAAGCGCATAAAAACTTACACTCTTGATTTCTGGCTAAATAAAAGCTGTTGCAATGATATTTCCATGCTGAACTGAGTTGTTCTGGGTCAAATATGAAGGCAAACCCACTTTCCTTTCAGTATTTTGCTGCAATTGGCAGAAACAAGCATATTTGCTCATTCGGCCTGAAAATGCTTTTAAGCGCATAAAAACTTACACTCTTGATTTCTGGCTAAATAAAAGCTGTTGCAATGATATTTCCATGCTGAATTGAGTTGTTCTGGGTCAAATATGAAGGCAAACCCACTTTCCTTTCAGTATTTTGCTGCAATTGGCAGAAACAAGCATATTTGCTCATTCGGCCTGAAAATGCTTTTAAGCGCATAAAAACTTACACTCTTGATTTCTGGCTAAATAAAAGCTGTTGCAATGATATTTCCATGCTGAACTGAGTTGTTCTGGGTCAAATATGAAGGCAAACCCACTTTCCTTTCAGTATTTTGCTGCAATTGGCAGAAACAAGCATATTTGCTCATTCGGCCTGAAAATGCTTTTAAGCGCATAAAAACTTACACTCTTGATTTCTGGCTAAATAAAAGCTGTTGCAATGATATTTCCATGCTGAACTGAGTTGTTCTGGGTCAAATATGAAGGCAAACCCACTTTCCTTTCAGTATTATGCTGCAATTGGAAGATATCAGCTCATTCGGCCTGAAAATGCTTTTAAGCGCATAAAAACTTACACTCTTGATTTCTGGCTAAATAAAAGCTGTTGCAATGATATTTCCATGCTGAACTGAGTTGTTCTGGGTCAAATATGAAGGCAAACCCACTTTCCTTTCAGTATTTTGCTGCAATTGGCAGAAACAAGCATATTTGCTCATTCGGCCTGAAAATGCTTTTAAGCGCATAAAAACTTACACTCTTGATTTCTGGCTAAATAAAAGCTGTTGCAATGATATTTCCATGCTGAACTGAGTTGTTCTGGGTCAAATATGAAGGCAAACCCACTTTCCTTTCAGTATTTTGCTGCAATTGGCAGAAACAAGCATATTTGCTCATTCGGCCTGAAAATGCTTTTAAGCGCATAAAAACTTACACTCTTGATTTCTGGCTAAATAAAAGCTGTTGCAATGATATTTCCATGCTGAACTGAGTTGTTCTGGGTCAAATATGAAGGCAAACCCACTTTCCTTTCAGTATTATGCTGCAATTGGAAGATATCAGCTCATTTGGCCTGAAAATGCTTTTAAGCGCATAAAAACTTACACTCTTGATTTCTGGCTAAATAAAAGCTGTTGCAATGATATTTCCATGCTGAACTGAGTTGTTCTGGGTCAAATATGAAGGCAAACCCACTTTCCTTTCAGTATTTTGCTGCAATTGGCAGAAACAAGCATATTTGCTCATTCGGCCTGAAAATGCTTTTAAGCGCATAAAAACTTACACTCTTGATTTCTGGCTAAATAAAAGCTGTTGCAATGATATTTCCATGCTGAACTGAGTTGTTCTGGGTCAAATATGAAGGCAAACCCACTTTCCTTTCAGTATTTTGCTGCAATTGGCAGAAACAAGCATATTTGCTCATTCGGCCTGAAAATGCTTTTAAGCGCATAAAAACTTACACTCTTGATTTCTGGCTAAATAAAAGCTGTTGCAATGATATTTCCATGCTGAACTGAGTTGTTCTGGGTCAAATATGAAGGCAAACCCACTTTCCTTTCAGTATTATGCTGCAATTGGAAGATATCAGCTCATTTGGCCTGAAAATGCTTTTAAGCGCATAAAAACTTACACTCTTGATTTCTGGCTAAATAAAAGCTGTTGCAATGATATTTCCATGCTGAACTGAGTTGTTCTGGGTCAAATATGAAGGCAAACCCACTTTCCTTTCAGTATTTTGCTGCAATTGGCAGAAACAAGCATATTTGCTCATTCGGCCTGAAAATGCTTTTAAGCGCATAAAAACTTACACTCTTGATTTCTGGCTAAATAAAAGCTGTTGCAATGATATTTCCATGCTGAACTGAGTTGTTCTGGGTCAAATATGAAGGCAAACCCACTTTCCTTTCAGTATTATGCTGCAATTGGAAGATATCAGCTCATTTGGCCTGAAAATGCTTTTAAGCGCATAAAAACTTACACTCTTGATTTCTGGCTAAATAAAAGCTGTTGCAATGATATTTCCATGCTGAACTGAGTTGTTCTGGGTCAAATATGAAGGCAAACCCACTTTCCTTTCAGTATTTTGCTGCAATTGGCAGAAACAAGCATATTTGCTCATTCGGCCTGAAAATGCTTTTAAGCGCATAAAAACTTACACTCTTGATTTCTGGCTAAATAAAAGCTGTTGCAATGATATTTCCATGCTGAACTGAGTTGTTCTGGGTCAAATATGAAGGCAAACCCACTTTCCTTTCAGTATTATGCTGCAATTGGAAGATATCAGCTCATTCGGCCTGAAAATGCTTTTAAGCGCATAAAAACTTACACTCTTGATTTCTGGCTAAATAAAAGCTGTTGCAATGATATTTCCATGCTGAACTGAGTTGTTCTGGGTCAAATATGAAGGCAAACCCACTTTCCTTTCAGTATTATGCTGCAATTGGAAGATATCAGCTCATTTGGCCTGAAAATGCTTTTAAGCGCATAAAAACTTACACTCTTGATTTCTGGCTAAATAAAAGCTGTTGCAATGATATTTCCATGCTGAACTGAGTTGTTCTGGGTCAAATATGAAGGCAAACCCACTTTCCTTTCAGTATTATGCTGCAATTGGAAGATATCAGCTCATTCGGCCTGAAAATGCTTTTAAGCGCATAAAAACTTACACTCTTGATTTCTGGCTAAATAAAAGCTGTTGCAATGATATTTCCATGCTGAACTGAGTTGTTCTGGGTCAAATATGAAGGCAAACCCACTTTCCTTTCAGTATTTTGCTGCAATTGGCAGAAACAAGCATATTTGCTCATTCGGCCTGAAAATGCTTTTAAGCGCATAAAAACTTACACTCTTGATTTCTGGCTAAATAAAAGCTGTTGCAATGATATTTCCATGCTGAACTGAGTTGTTCTGGGTCAAATATGAAGGCAAACCCACTTTCCTTTCAGTATTATGCTGCAATTGGAAGATATCAGCTCATTCGGCCTGAAAATGCTTTTAAGCGCATAAAAACTTACACTCTTGATTTCTGGCTAAATAAAAGCTGTTGCAATGATATTTCCATGCTGAACTGAGTTGTTCTGGGTCAAATATGAAGGCAAACCCACTTTCCTTTCAGTATTTTGCTGCAATTGGCAGAAACAAGCATATTTGCTCATTCGGCCTGAAAATGCTTTTAAGCGCATAAAAACTTACACTCTTGATTTCTGGCTAAATAAAAGCTGTTGCAATGATATTTCCATGCTGAACTGAGTTGTTCTGGGTCAAATATGAAGGCAAACCCACTTTCCTTTCAGTATTATGCTGCAATTGGAAGATATCAGCTCATTCGGCCTGAAAATGCTTTTAAGCGCATAAAAATTTACACTCTTGATTTCTGGCTAAATAAAAGCTGTTGCAATGATATTTCCATGCTGAACTGAGTTGTTCTGGGTCAAATATGAAGGCAAACCCACTTTCCTTTCAGTATTTTGCTGCAATTGGCAGAAACAAGCATATTTGCTCATTCGGCCTGAAAATGCTTTTAAGCGCATAAAAACTTACACTCTTGATTTCTGGCTAAATAAAAGCTGTTGCAATGATATTTCCATGCTGAACTGAGTTGTTCTGGGTCAAATATGAAGGCAAACCCACTTTCCTTTCAGTATTTTGCTGCAATTGGCAGAAACAAGCATATTTGCTCATTCGGCCTGAAAATGCTTTTAAGCGCATAAAAACTTACACTCTTGATTTCTGGCTAAATAAAAGCTGTTGCAATGATATTTCCATGCTGAACTGAGTTGTTCTGGGTCAAATATGAAGGCAAACCCACTTTCCTTTCAGTATTTTGCTGCAATTGGCAGAAACAAGCATATTTGCTCATTCGGCCTGAAAATGCTTTTAAGCGCATAAAAACTTACACTCTTGATTTCTGGCTAAATAAAAGCTGTTGCAATGATATTTCCATGCTGAACTGAGTTGTTCTGGGTCAAATATGAAGGCAAACCCACTTTCCTTTCAGTATTTTGCTGCAATTGGCAGAAACAAGCATATTTGCTCATTCGGCCTGAAAATGCTTTTAAGCGCATAAAAAATTACACTCTTGATTTCTGGCTAAATAAAAGCTGTTGCAATGATATTTCCATGCTGAACTGAGTTGTTCTGGGTCAAATATGAAGGCAAACCCACTTTCCTTTCAGTATTTTGCTGCAATTGGCAGAAACAAGCATATTTGCTCATTCGGCCTGAAAATGCTTTTAAGCGCATAAAAACTTACACTCTTGATTTCTGGCTAAATAAAAGCTGTTGCAATGATATTTCCATGCTGAACTGAGTTGTTCTGGGTCAAATATGAAGGCAAACCCACTTTCCTTTCAGTATTTTGCTGCAATTGGCAGAAACAAGCATATTTGCTCATTCGGCCTGAAAATGCTTTTAAGCGCATAAAAACTTACACTCTTGATTTCTGGCTAAATAAAAGCTGTTGCAATGATATTTCCATGCTGAACTGAGTTGTTCTGGGTCAAATATGAAGGCAAACCCACTTTCCTTTCAGTATTATGCTGCAATTGGAAGATATCAGCTCATTTGGCCTGAAAATGCTTTTAAGCGCATAAAAACTTACACTCTTGATTTCTGGCTAAATAAAAGCTGTTGCAATGATATTTCCATGCTGAACTGAGTTGTTCTGGGTCAAATATGAAGGCAAACCCACTTTCTATTCAGTATTATGCTGCAATTGGAAGATATCAGCTCATTCGGCCTGAAAATGCTTTTAAGCGCATAAAAACTTACACTCTTGATTTCTGGCGAAATAAAAGCTGTTGCAATGATATTTCCATGCTGAACTGAGTTGTTCTGGGTCAAATATGAAGGCAAACCCATTTTCCTTTCAGTATTTTGCTGAAATTGGCAGAAACAAGCATATTTGCTCATTCGGCCTGAAAATGCTTTTAAGCGCATAAAAACTTACACTCTTGATTTCTGGCTAAATAAAAGCTGTTGCAATGATATTTCCATGCTGAATTGAGTTGTTCTGGGTCAAATATGAAGGCAAACCCACTTTCCTTTCAGTATTTTGCTGCAATTGGCAGAAACAAGCATATTTGCTCATTCGGCCTGAAAATGCTTTTAAGCGCATAAAAACTTACACTCTTGATTTCTGGCTAAATAAAAGCTGTTGCAATGATATTTCCATGCTGAACTGAGTTGTTCTGGGTCAAATATGAAGGCAAACCCACTTTCCTTTCAGTATTTTGCTGCAATTGGCAGAAACAAGCATATTTGCTCATTCGGCCTGAAAATGCTTTTAAGCGCATAAAAACTTACACTCTTGATTTCTGGCTAAATAAAAGCTGTTGCAATGATATTTCCATGCTGAACTGAGTTGTTCTGGGTCAAATATGAAGGCAAACCCACTTTCCTTTCAGTATTATGCTGCAATTGGAAGATATCAGCTCATTTGGCCTGAAAATGCTTTTAAGCGCATAAAAACTTACACTCTTGATTTCTGGCTAAATAAAAGCTGTTGCAATGATATTTCCATGCTGAACTGAGTTGTTCTGGGTCAAATATGAAGGCAAACCCACTTTCCTTTCAGTATTTTGCTGCAATTGGCAGAAACAAGCATATTTGCTCATTCGGCCTGAAAATGCTTTTAAGCGCATAAAAACTTACACTCTTGATTTCTGGCTAAATAAAAGCTGTTGCAATGATATTTCCATGCTGAACTGAGTTGTTCTGGGTCAAATATGAAGGCAAACCCACTTTCCTTTCAGTATTTTGCTGCAATTGGCAGAAACAAGCATATTTGCTCATTCGGCCTGAAAATGCTTTTAAGCGCATAAAAACTTACACTCTTGATTTCTGGCTAAATAAAAGCTGTTGCAATGATATTTCCATGCTGAACTGAGTTGTTCTGGGTCAAATATGAAGGCAAACCCACTTTCCTTTCAGTATTTTGCTGCAATTGGCAGAAACAAGCATATTTGCTCATTCGGCCTGAAAATGCTTTTAAGCGCATAAAAACTTACACTCTTGATTTCTGGCTAAATAAAAGCTGTTGCAATGATATTTCCATGCTGAACTGAGTTGTTCTGGGTCAAATATGAAGGCAAACCCACTTTCCTTTCAGTATTTTGCTGCAATTGGCAGAAACAAGCATATTTGCTCATTCGGCCTGAAAATGCTTTTAAGCGCATAAAAACTTACACTCTTGATTTCTGGCTAAAAAAAAGCTGTTGCAATGATATTTCCATGCTGAACTGAGTTGTTCTGGGTCAAATATGAAGGCAAACCCACTTTCCTTTCAGTATTATGCTGCAATTGGAAGATATCAGCTCATTCGGCCTGAAAATGCTTTTAAGCGCATAAAAACTTACACTCTTGATTTCTGGCTAAATAAAAGCTGTTGCAATGATATTTCCATGCTGAACTGAGTTGTTCTGGGTCAAATATGAAGGCAAACCCACTTTCCTTTCAGTATTTTGCTGCAATTGGCAGAAACAAGCATATTTGCTCATTCGGCCTGAAAATGCTTTTAAGCGCATAAAAACTTACACTCTTGATTTCTGGCTAAATAAAAGCTGTTGCAATGATATTTCCATGCTGAACTGAGTTGTTCTGGGTCAAATATGAAGGCAAACCCACTTTCCTTTCAGTATTTTGCTGCAATTGGCAGAAACAAGCATATTTGCTCATTCGGCCTGAAAATGCTTTTAAGCGCATAAAAACTTACACTCTTGATTTCTGGCTAAATAAAAGCTGTTGCAATGATATTTCCATGCTGAACTGAGTTGTTCTGGGTCAAATATGAAGGCAAACCCACTTTCCTTTCAGTATTTTGCTGCAATTGGCAGAAACAAGCATATTTGCTCATTCGGCCTAAAAATGCTTTTAAGCGCATAAAAACTTACACTCTTGATTTCTGGCTAAATAAAAGCTGTTGCAATGATATTTCCATGCTGAACTGAGTTGTTCTGGGTCAAATATGAAGGCAAACCCACTTTCCTTTCAGTATTTTGCTGCAATTGGCAGAAACAAGCATATTTGCTCATTCGGCCTGAAAATGCTTTTAAGCGCATAAAAACTTACACTCTTGATTTCTGGCTAAATAAAAGCTGTTGCAATGATATTTCCATGCTGAACTGAGTTGTTCTGGGTCAAATATGAAGGCAAACCCACTTTCCTTTCAGTATTTTGCTGCAATTGGCAGAAACAAGCATATTTGCTCATTCGGCCTGAAAATGCTTTTAAGCGCATAAAAACTTACACTCTTGATTTCTGGCTAAATAAAAGCTGTTGCAATGATATTTCCATGCTGAATTGAGTTGTTCTGGGTCAAATATGAAGGCAAACCCACTTTCCTTTCAGTATTTTGCTGCAATTGGCAGAAACAAGCATATTTGCTCATTCGGCCTGAAAATGCTTTTAAGCGCATAAAAACTTACACTCTTGATTTCTGGCTAAATAAAAGCTGTTGCAATGATATTTCCATGCTGAACTGAGTTGTTCTGGGTCAAATATGAAGGCAAACCCACTTTCCTTTCAGTATTTTGCTGCAATTGGCAGAAACAAGCATATTTGCTCATTCGGCCTGAAAATGCTTTTAAGCACATAAAAACTTACACTCTTGATTTCTGGCTAAATAAAAGCTGTTGCAATGATATTTCCATGCTGAACTGAGTTGTTCTGGGTCAAATATGAAGGCAAACCCACTTTCCTTTCAGTATTATGCTGCAATTGGAAGATATCAGCTCATTCGGCCTGAAAATGCTTTTAAGCGCATAAAAACTTACACTCTTGATTTCTGGCTAAATAAAAGCTGTTGCAATGATATTTCCATGCTGAACTGAGTTGTTCTGGGTCAAATATGAAGGCAAACCCACTTTCCTTTCAGTATTTTGCTGCAATTGGCAGAAACAAGCATATTTGCTCATTCGGCCTGAAAATGCTTTTAAGCGCATAAAAACTTACACTCTTGATTTCTGGCTAAATAAAAGCTGTTGCAATGATATTTCCATGCTGAACTGAGTTGTTCTGGGTCAAATATGAAGGCAAACCCACTTTCCTTTCAGTATTATGCTGCAATTGGAAGATATCAGCTCATTTGGCCTGAAAATGCTTTTAAGCGCATAAAAACTTACACTCTTGATTTCTGGCTAAATAAAAGCTGTTGCAATGATATTTCCATGCTGAACTGAGTTGTTCTGGGTCAAATATGAAGGCAAACCCACTTTCCTTTCAGTATTTTGCTGCAATTGGCAGAAACAAGCATATTTGCTCATTCGGCCTGAAAATGCTTTTAAGCGCATAAAAACTTACACTCTTGATTTCTGGCTAAATAAAAGCTGTTGCAATGATATTTCCATGCTGAACTGAGTTGTTCTGGGTCAAATATGAAGGCAAACCCACTTTCCTTTCAGTATTTTGCTGCAATTGGCAGAAACAAGCATATTTGCTCATTCGGCCTGAAAATGCTTTTAAGCGCATAAAAACTTACACTCTTGATTTCTGGCTAAATAAAAGCTGTTGCAATGATATTTCCATGCTGAACTGAGTTGTTCTGGGTCAAATATGAAGGCAAACCCACTTTCCTTTCAGTATTATGCTGCAATTGGAAGATATCAGCTCATTTGGCCTGAAAATGCTTTTAAGCGCATAAAAACTTACACTCTTGATTTCTGGCTAAATAAAAGCTGTTGCAATGATATTTCCATGCTGAACTGAGTTGTTCTGGGTCAAATATGAAGGCAAACCCACTTTCCTTTCAGTATTTTGCTGCAATTGGCAGAAACAAGCATATTTGCTCATTCGGCCTGAAAATGCTTTTAAGCGCATAAAAACTTACACTCTTGATTTCTGGCTAAATAAAAGCTGTTGCAATGATATTTCCATGCTGAACTGAGTTGTTCTGGGTCAAATATGAAGGCAAACCCACTTTCCTTTCAGTATTATGCTGCAATTGGAAGATATCAGCTCATTTGGCCTGAAAATGCTTTTAAGCGCATAAAAACTTACACTCTTGATTTCTGGCTAAATAAAAGCTGTTGCAATGATATTTCCATGCTGAACTGAGTTGTTCTGGGTCAAATATGAAGGCAAACCCACTTTCCTTTCAGTATTTTGCTGCAATTGGCAGAAACAAGCATATTTGCTCATTCGGCCTGAAAATGCTTTTAAGCGCATAAAAACTTACACTCTTGATTTCTGGCTAAATAAAAGCTGTTGCAATGATATTTCCATGCTGAACTGAGTTGTTCTGGGTCAAATATGAAGGCAAACCCACTTTCCTTTCAGTATTATGCTGCAATTGGAAGATATCAGCTCATTCGGCCTGAAAATGCTTTTAAGCGCATAAAAACTTACACTCTTGATTTCTGGCTAAATAAAAGCTGTTGCAATGATATTTCCATGCTGAACTGAGTTGTTCTGGGTCAAATATGAAGGCAAACCCACTTTCCTTTCAGTATTATGCTGCAATTGGAAGATATCAGCTCATTTGGCCTGAAAATGCTTTTAAGCGCATAAAAACTTACACTCTTGATTTCTGGCTAAATAAAAGCTGTTGCAATGATATTTCCATGCTGAATTGAGTTGTTCTGGGTCAAATATGAAGGCAAACCCACTTTCCTTTCAGTATTTTGCTGCAATTGGCAGAAACAAGCATATTTGCTCATTCGGCCTGAAAATGCTTTTAAGCGCATAAAAACTTACACTCTTGATTTCTGGCTAAATAAAAGCTGTTGCAATGATATTTCCATGCTGAACTGAGTTGTTCTGGGTCAAATATGAAGGCAAACCCACTTTCCTTTCAGTATTTTGCTGCAATTGGCAGAAACAAGCATATTTGCTCATTCGGCCTGAAAATGCTTTTAAGCGCATAAAAACTTACACTCTTGATTTCTGGCTAAATAAAAGCTGTTGCAATGATATTTCCATGCTGAACTGAGTTGTTCTGGGTCAAATATGAAGGCAAACCCACTTTCCTTTCAGTATTATGCTGCAATTGGAAGATATCAGCTCATTCGGCCTGAAAATGCTTTTAAGCGCATAAAAACTTACACTCTTGATTTCTGGCTAAATAAAAGCTGTTGCAATGATATTTCCATGCTGAACTGAGTTGTTCTGGGTCAAATATGAAGGCAAACCCACTTTCCTTTCAGTATTTTGCTGCAATTGGCAGAAACAAGCATATTTGCTCATTCGGCCTGAAAATGCTTTTAAGCGCATAAAAACTTACACTCTTGATTTCTGGCTAAATAAAAGCTGTTGCAATGATATTTCCATGCTGAACTGAGTTGTTCTGGGTCAAATATGAAGGCAAACCCACTTTCCTTTCAGTATTATGCTGCAATTGGAAGATATCAGCTCATTCGGCCTGAAAATGCTTTTAAGCGCATAAAAATTTACACTCTTGATTTCTGGCTAAATAAAAGCTGTTGCAATGATATTTCCATGCTGAACTGAGTTGTTCTGGGTCAAATATGAAGGCAAACCCACTTTCCTTTCAGTATTTTGCTGCAATTGGCAGAAACAAGCATATTTGCTCATTCGGCCTGAAAATGCTTTTAAGCGCATAAAAACTTACACTCTTGATTTCTGGCTAAATAAAAGCTGTTGCAATGATATTTCCATGCTGAACTGAGTTGTTCTGGGTCAAATATGAAGGCAAACCCACTTTCCTTTCAGTATTTTGCTGCAATTGGCAGAAACAAGCATATTTGCTCATTCGGCCTGAAAATGCTTTTAAGCGCATAAAAACTTACACTCTTGATTTCTGGCTAAATAAAAGCTGTTGCAATGATATTTCCATGCTGAACTGAGTTGTTCTGGGTCAAATATGAAGGCAAACCCACTTTCCTTTCAGTATTTTGCTGCAATTGGCAGAAACAAGCATATTTGCTCATTCGGCCTGAAAATGCTTTTAAGCGCATAAAAACTTACACTCTTGATTTCTGGCTAAATAAAAGCTGTTGCAATGATATTTCCATGCTGAACTGAGTTGTTCTGGGTCAAATATGAAGGCAAACCCACTTTCCTTTCAGTATTTTGCTGCAATTGGCAGAAACAAGCATATTTGCTCATTCGGCCTGAAAATGCTTTTAAGCGCATAAAAACTTACACTCTTGATTTCTGGCTAAATAAAAGCTGTTGCAATGATATTTCCATGCTGAACTGAGTTGTTCTGGGTCAAATATGAAGGCAAACCCACTTTCCTTTCAGTATTTTGCTGCAATTGGCAGAAACAAGCATATTTGCTCATTCGGCCTGAAAATGCTTTTAAGCGCATAAAAAATTACACTCTTGATTTCTGGCTAAATAAAAGCTGTTGCAATGATATTTCCATGCTGAACTGAGTTGTTCTGGGTCAAATATGAAGGCAAACCCACTTTCCTTTCAGTATTTTGCTGCAATTGGCAGAAACAAGCATATTTGCTCATTCGGCCTGAAAATGCTTTTAAGCGCATAAAAACGTACACTCTTGATTTCTGGCTAAATAAAAGCTGTTGCAATGATATTTCCATGCTGAACTGAGTTGTTCTGGGTCAAATATGAAGGCAAACCCACTTTCCTTTCAGTATTTTGCTGCAATTGGCAGAAACAAGCATATTTGCTCATTCGGCCTGAAAATGCTTTTAAGCGCATAAAAACTTACACTCTTGATTTCTGGCTAAATAAAAGCTGTTGCAATGATATTTCCATGCTGAACTGAGTTGTTCTGGGTCAAATATGAAGGCAAACCCACTTTCCTTTCAGTATTTTGCTGCAATTGGCAGAAACAAGCATATTTGCTCATTCGGCCTGAAAATGCTTTTAAGCGCATAAAAAATTACACTCTTGATTTCTGGCTAAATAAAAGCTGTTGCAATGATATTTCCATGCTGAACTGAGTTGTTCTGGGTCAAATATGAAGGCAAACCCACTTTCCTTTCAGTATTTTGCTGCAATTGGCAGAAACAAGCATATTTGCTCATTCGGCCTGAAAATGCTTTTAAGCGCATAAAAACGTACACTCTTGATTTCTGGCTAAATAAAAGCTGTTGCAATGATATTTCCATGCTGAACTGAGTTGTTCTGGGTCAAATATGAAGGCAAACCCACTTTCCTTTCAGTATTTTGCTGCAATTGGCAGAAACAAGCATATTTGCTCATTCGGCCTGAAAATGCTTTTAAGCGCATAAAAACTTACACTCTTGATTTCTGGCTAAATAAAAGCTGTTGCAATGATATTTCCATGCTGAACTGAGTTGTTCTGGGTCAAATATGAAGGCAAACCCACTTTCCTTTCAGTATTTTGCTGCAATTGGCAGAAACAAGCATATTTGCTCATTCGGCCTGAAAATGCTTTTAAGCGCATAAAAAATTACACTCTTGATTTCTGGCTAAATAAAAGCTGTTGCAATGATATTTCCATGCTGAACTGAGTTGTTCTGGGTCAAATATGAAGGCAAACCCACTTTCCTTTCAGTATTTTGCTGCAATTGGCAGAAACAAGCATATTTGCTCATTCGGCCTGAAAATGCTTTTAAGCGCATAAAAACGTACACTCTTGATTTCTGGCTAAATAAAAGCTGTTGCAATGATATTTCCATGCTGAACTGAGTTGTTCTGGGTCAAATATGAAGGCAAACCCACTTTCCTTTCAGTATTTTGCTGCAATTGGCAGAAACAAGCATATTTGCTCATTCGGCCTGAAAATGCTTTTAAGCGCATAAAAACTTACACTCTTGATTTCTGGCTAAAAAAAAGCTGTTGCAATGATATTTCCATGCTGAACTGAGTTGTTCTGGGTCAAATATGAAGGCAAACCCACTTTCCTTTCAGTATTATGCTGCAATTGGAAGATATCAGCTCATTTGGCCTGAAAATGCTTTTAAGCGCATAAAAACTTACACTCTTGATTTCTGGCTAAATAAAAGCTGTTGCAATGATATTTCCATGCTGAACTGAGTTGTTCTGGGTCAAATATGAAGGCAAACCCACTTTCTATTCAGTATTATGCTGCAATTGGAAGATATCAGCTCATTCGGCCTGAAAATGCTTTTAAGCGCATAAAAACTTACACTCTTGATTTCTGGCTAAATAAAAGCTGTTGCAATGATATTTCCATGCTGAACTGAGTTGTTCTGGGTCAAATATGAAGGCAAACCCATTTTCCTTTCAGTATTTTGCTGAAATTGGCAGAAACAAGCATATTTGCTCATTCGGCCTGAAAATGCTTTTAAGCGCATAAAAACTTACACTCTTGATTTCTGGCTAAATAAAAGCTGTTGCAATGATATTTCCATGCTGAATTGAGTTGTTCTGGGTCAAATATGAAGGCAAACCCACTTTCCTTTCAGTATTTTGCTGCAATTGGCAGAAACAAGCATATTTGCTCATTCGGCCTGAAAATGCTTTTAAGCGCATAAAAACTTACACTCTTGATTTCTGGCTAAATAAAAGCTGTTGCAATGATATTTCCATGCTGAACTGAGTTGTTCTGGGTCAAATATGAAGGCAAACCCACTTTCCTTTCAGTATTATGCTGCAATTGGAAGATATCAGCTCATTTGGCCTGAAAATGCTTTTAAGCGCATAAAAACTTACACTCTTGATTTCTGGCTAAATAAAAGCTGTTGCAATGATATTTCCATGCTGAACTGAGTTGTTCTGGGTCAAATATGAAGGCAAACCCACTTTCCTTTCAGTATTTTGCTGCAATTGGCAGAAACAAGCATATTTGCTCATTCGGCCTGAAAATGCTTTTAAGCGCATAAAAACTTACACTCTTGATTTCTGGCTAAATAAAAGCTGTTGCAATGATATTTCCATGCTGAACTGAGTTGTTCTGGGTCAAATATGAAGGCAAACCCACTTTCCTTTCAGTATTTTGCTGCAATTGGCAGAAACAAGCATATTTGCTCATTCGGCCTGAAAATGCTTTTAAGCGCATAAAAACTTACACTCTTGATTTCTGGCTAAATAAAAGCTGTTGCAATGATATTTCCATGCTGAACTGAGTTGTTCTGGGTCAAATATGAAGGCAAACCCACTTTCCTTTCAGTATTTTGCTGCAATTGGCAGAAACAAGCATATTTGCTCATTCGGCCTGAAAATGCTTTTAAGCGCATAAAAACTTACACTCTTGATTTCTGGCTAAATAAAAGCTGTTGCAATGATATTTCCATGCTGAACTGAGTTGTTCTGGGTCAAATATGAAGGCAAACCCACTTTCCTTTCAGTATTATGCTGCAATTGGAAGATATCAGCTCATTCGGCCTGAAAATGCTTTTAAGCGCATAAAAACTTACACTCTTGATTTCTGGCTAAATAAAAGCTGTTGCAATGATATTTCCATGCTGAACTGAGTTGTTCTGGGTCAAATATGAAGGCAAACCCACTTTCCTTTCAGTATTTTGCTGCAATTGGCAGAAACAAGCATATTTGCTCATTCGGCCTGAAAATGCTTTTAAGCGCATAAAAACTTACACTCTTGATTTCTGGCTAAATAAAAGCTGTTGCAATGATATTTCCATGCTGAACTGAGTTGTTCTGGGTCAAATATGAAGGCAAACCCACTTTCCTTTCAGTATTATGCTGCAATTGGAAGATATCAGCTCATTTGGCCTGAAAATGCTTTTAAGCGCATAAAAACTTACACTCTTGATTTCTGGCTAAATAAAAGCTGTTGCAATGATATTTCCATGCTGAACTGAGTTGTTCTGGGTCAAATATGAAGGCAAACCCACTTTCTATTCAGTATTATGCTGCAATTGGAAGATATCAGCTCATTCGGCCTGAAAATGCTTTTAAGCGCATAAAAACTTACACTCTTGATTTCTGGCGAAATAAAAGCTGTTGCAATGATATTTCCATGCTGAACTGAGTTGTTCTGGGTCAAATATGAAGGCAAACCCATTTTCCTTTCAGTATTTTGCTGAAATTGGCAGAAACAAGCATATTTGCTCATTCGGCCTGAAAATGCTTTTAAGCGCATAAAAACTTACACTCTTGATTTCTGGCTAAATAAAAGCTGTTGCAATGATATTTCCATGCTGAATTGAGTTGTTCTGGGTCAAATATGAAGGCAAACCCACTTTCCTTTCAGTATTTTGCTGCAATTGGCAGAAACAAGCATATTTGCTCATTCGGCCTGAAAATGCTTTTAAGCGCATAAAAACTTACACTCTTGATTTCTGGCTAAATAAAAGCTGTTGCAATGATATTTCCATGCTGAACTGAGTTGTTCTGGGTCAAATATGAAGGCAAACCCACTTTCCTTTCAGTATTTTGCTGCAATTGGCAGAAACAAGCATATTTGCTCATTCGGCCTGAAAATGCTTTTAAGCGCATAAAAACTTACACTCTTGATTTCTGGCTAAATAAAAGCTGTTGCAATGATATTTCCATGCTGAACTGAGTTGTTCTGGGTCAAATATGAAGGCAAACCCACTTTCCTTTCAGTATTATGCTGCAATTGGAAGATATCAGCTCATTTGGCCTGAAAATGCTTTTAAGCGCATAAAAACTTACACTCTTGATTTCTGGCTAAATAAAAGCTGTTGCAATGATATTTCCATGCTGAACTGAGTTGTTCTGGGTCAAATATGAAGGCAAACCCACTTTCCTTTCAGTATTTTGCTGCAATTGGCAGAAACAAGCATATTTGCTCATTCGGCCTGAAAATGCTTTTAAGCGCATAAAAACTTACACTCTTGATTTCTGGCTAAATAAAAGCTGTTGCAATGATATTTCCATGCTGAACTGAGTTGTTCTGGGTCAAATATGAAGGCAAACCCACTTTCCTTTCAGTATTTTGCTGCAATTGGCAGAAACAAGCATATTTGCTCATTCGGCCTGAAAATGCTTTTAAGCGCATAAAAACTTACACTCTTGATTTCTGGCTAAATAAAAGCTGTTGCAATGATATTTCCATGCTGAACTGAGTTGTTCTGGGTCAAATATGAAGGCAAACCCACTTTCCTTTCAGTATTTTGCTGCAATTGGCAGAAACAAGCATATTTGCTCATTCGGCCTGAAAATGCTTTTAAGCGCATAAAAACTTACACTCTTGATTTCTGGCTAAATAAAAGCTGTTGCAATGATATTTCCATGCTGAACTGAGTTGTTCTGGGTCAAATATGAAGGCAAACCCACTTTCCTTTCAGTATTTTGCTGCAATTGGCAGAAACAAGCATATTTGCTCATTCGGCCTGAAAATGCTTTTAAGCGCATAAAAACTTACACTCTTGATTTCTGGCTAAATAAAAGCTGTTGCAATGATATTTCCATGCTGAACTGAGTTGTTCTGGGTCAAATATGAAGGCAAACCCACTTTCCTTTCAGTATTATGCTGCAATTGGAAGATATCAGCTCATTCGGCCTGAAAATGCTTTTAAGCGCATAAAAATTTACACTCTTGATTTCTGGCTAAATAAAAGCTGTTGCAATGATATTTCCATGCTGAACTGAGTTGTTCTGGGTCAAATATGAAGGCAAACCCACTTTCCTTTCAGTATTTTGCTGCAATTGGCAGAAACAAGCATATTTGCTCATTCGGCCTGAAAATGCTTTTAAGCGCATAAAAACTTACACTCTTGATTTCTGGCTAAATAAAAGCTGTTGCAATGATATTTCCATGCTGAACTGAGTTGTTCTGGGTCAAATATGAAGGCAAACCCACTTTCCTTTCAGTATTTTGCTGCAATTGGCAGAAACAAGCATATTTGCTCATTCGGCCTGAAAATGCTTTTAAACGCATAAAAACTTACACTCTTGATTTCTGGCTAAATAAAAGCTGTTGCAATGATATTTCCATGCTGAACTGAGTTGTTCTGGGTCAAATATGAAGGCAAACCCACTTTCCTTTCAGTATTTTGCTGCAATTGGCAGAAACAAGCATATTTGCTCATTCGGCCTGAAAATGCTTTTAAGCGCATAAAAACTTACACTCTTGATTTCTGGCTAAATAAAAGCTGTTGCAATGATATTTCCATGCTGAACTGAGTTGTTCTGGGTCAAATATGAAGGCAAACCCACTTTCCTTTCAGTATTTTGCTGCAATTGGCAGAAACAAGCATATTTGCTCATTCGGCCTGAAAATGCTTTTAAGCGCATAAAAACTTACACTCTTGATTTCTGGCTAAATAAAAGCTGTTGCAATGATATTTCCATGCTGAACTGAGTTGTTCTGGGTCAAATATGAAGGCAAACCCACTTTCCTTTCAGTATTTTGCTGCAATTGGCAGAAACAAGCATATTTGCTCATTCGGCCTGAAAATGCTTTTAAGCGCATAAAAAATTACACTCTTGATTTCTGGCTAAATAAAAGCTGTTGCAATGATATTTCCATGCTGAACTGAGTTGTTCTGGGTCAAATATGAAGGCAAACCCACTTTCCTTTCAGTATTTTGCTGCAATTGGCAGAAACAAGCATATTTGCTCATTCGGCCTGAAAATGCTTTTAAGCGCATAAAAACGTACACTCTTGATTTCTGGCTAAATAAAAGCTGTTGCAATGATATTTCCATGCTGAACTGAGTTGTTCTGGGTCAAATATGAAGGCAAACCCACTTTCCTTTCAGTATTTTGCTGCAATTGGCAGAAACAAGCATATTTGCTCATTCGGCCTGAAAATGCTTTTAAGCGCATAAAAACTTACACTCTTGATTTCTGGCTAAATAAAAGCTGTTGCAATGATATTTCCATGCTGAACTGAGTTGTTCTGGGTCAAATATGAAGGCAAACCCACTTTCCTTTCAGTATTTTGCTGCAATTGGCAGAAACAAGCATATTTGCTCATTCGGCCTGAAAATGCTTTTAAGCGCATAAAAAATTACACTCTTGATTTCTGGCTAAATAAAAGCTGTTGCAATGATATTTCCATGCTGAACTGAGTTGTTCTGGGTCAAATATGAAGGCAAACCCACTTTCCTTTCAGTATTTTGCTGCAATTGGCAGAAACAAGCATATTTGCTCATTCGGCCTGAAAATGCTTTTAAGCGCATAAAAACGTACACTCTTGATTTCTGGCTAAATAAAAGCTGTTGCAATGATATTTCCATGCTGAACTGAGTTGTTCTGGGTCAAATATGAAGGCAAACCCACTTTCCTTTCAGTATTTTGCTGCAATTGGCAGAAACAAGCATATTTGCTCATTCGGCCTGAAAATGCTTTTAAGCGCATAAAAACTTACACTCTTGATTTCTGGCTAAATAAAAGCTGTTGCAATGATATTTCCATGCTGAACTGAGTTGTTCTGGGTCAAATATGAAGGCAAACCCACTTTCCTTTCAGTATTTTGCTGCAATTGGCAGAAACAAGCATATTTGCTCATTCGGCCTGAAAATGCTTTTAAGCGCATAAAAAATTACACTCTTGATTTCTGGCTAAATAAAAGCTGTTGCAATGATATTTCCATGCTGAACTGAGTTGTTCTGGGTCAAATATGAAGGCAAACCCACTTTCCTTTCAGTATTTTGCTGCAATTGGCAGAAACAAGCATATTTGCTCATTCGGCCTGAAAATGCTTTTAAGCGCATAAAAACGTACACTCTTGATTTCTGGCTAAATAAAAGCTGTTGCAATGATATTTCCATGCTGAACTGAGTTGTTCTGGGTCAAATATGAAGGCAAACCCACTTTCCTTTCAGTATTTTGCTGCAATTGGCAGAAACAAGCATATTTGCTCATTCGGCCTGAAAATGCTTTTAAGCGCATAAAAACTTACACTCTTGATTTCTGGCTAAAAAAAAGCTGTTGCAATGATATTTCCATGCTGAACTGAGTTGTTCTGGGTCAAATATGAAGGCAAACCCACTTTCCTTTCAGTATTATGCTGCAATTGGAAGATATCAGCTCATTTGGCCTGAAAATGCTTTTAAGCGCATAAAAACTTACACTCTTGATTTCTGGCTAAATAAAAGCTGTTGCAATGATATTTCCATGCTGAACTGAGTTGTTCTGGGTCAAATATGAAGGCAAACCCACTTTCTATTCAGTATTATGCTGCAATTGGAAGATATCAGCTCATTCGGCCTGAAAATGCTTTTAAGCGCAAAAAAACTTACACTCTTGATTTCTGGCTAAATAAAAGCTGTTGCAATGATATTTCCATGCTGAACTGAGTTGTTCTGGGTCAAATATGAAGGCAAACCCATTTTCCTTTCAGTATTTTGCTGAAATTGGCAGAAACAAGCATATTTGCTCATTCGGCCTGAAAATGCTTTTAAGCGCATAAAAACTTACACTCTTGATTTCTGGCTAAATAAAAGCTGTTGCAATGATATTTCCATGCTGAATTGAGTTGTTCTGGGTCAAATATGAAGGCAAACCCACTTTCCTTTCAGTATTTTGCTGCAATTGGCAGAAACAAGCATATTTGCTCATTCGGCCTGAAAATGCTTTTAAGCGCATAAAAACTTACACTCTTGATTTCTGGCTAAATAAAAGCTGTTGCAATGATATTTCCATGCTGAACTGAGTTGTTCTGGGTCAAATATGAAGGCAAACCCACTTTCCTTTCAGTATTATGCTGCAATTGGAAGATATCAGCTCATTTGGCCTGAAAATGCTTTTAAGCGCATAAAAACTTACACTCTTGATTTCTGGCTAAATAAAAGCTGTTGCAATGATATTTCCATGCTGAACTGAGTTGTTCTGGGTCAAATATGAAGGCAAACCCACTTTCCTTTCAGTATTTTGCTGCAATTGGCAGAAACAAGCATATTTGCTCATTCGGCCTGAAAATGCTTTTAAGCGCATAAAAACTTACACTCTTGATTTCTGGCTAAATAAAAGCTGTTGCAATGATATTTCCATGCTGAACTGAGTTGTTCTGGGTCAAATATGAAGGCAAACCCACTTTCCTTTCAGTATTTTGCTGCAATTGGCAGAAACAAGCATATTTGCTCATTCGGCCTGAAAATGCTTTTAAGCGCATAAAAACTTACACTCTTGATTTCTGGCTAAATAAAAGCTGTTGCAATGATATTTCCATGCTGAACTGAGTTGTTCTGGGTCAAATATGAAGGCAAACCCACTTTCCTTTCAGTATTTTGCTGCAATTGGCAGAAACAAGCATATTTGCTCATTCGGCCTGAAAATGCTTTTAAGCGCATAAAAACTTACACTCTTGATTTCTGGCTAAATAAAAGCTGTTGCAATGATATTTCCATGCTGAACTGAGTTGTTCTGGGTCAAATATGAAGGCAAACCCACTTTCCTTTCAGTATTATGCTGCAATTGGAAGATATCAGCTCATTCGGCCTGAAAATGCTTTTAAGCGCATAAAAACTTACACTCTTGATTTCTGGCTAAATAAAAGCTGTTGCAATGATATTTCCATGCTGAACTGAGTTGTTCTGGGTCAAATATGAAGGCAAACCCACTTTCCTTTCAGTATTTTGCTGCAATTGGCAGAAACAAGCATATTTGCTCATTCGGCCTGAAAATGCTTTTAAGCGCATAAAAACTTACACTCTTGATTTCTGGCTAAATAAAAGCTGTTGCAATGATATTTCCATGCTGAACTGAGTTGTTCTGGGTCAAATATGAAGGCAAACCCACTTTCCTTTCAGTATTATGCTGCAATTGGAAGATATCAGCTCATTTGGCCTGAAAATGCTTTTAAGCGCATAAAAACTTACACTCTTGATTTCTGGCTAAATAAAAGCTGTTGCAATGATATTTCCATGCTGAACTGAGTTGTTCTGGGTCAAATATGAAGGCAAACCCACTTTCTATTCAGTATTATGCTGCAATTGGAAGATATCAGCTCATTCGGCCTGAAAATGCTTTTAAGCGCATAAAAACTTACACTCTTGATTTCTGGCGAAATAAAAGCTGTTGCAATGATATTTCCATGCTGAACTGAGTTGTTCTGGGTCAAATATGAAGGCAAACCCATTTTCCTTTCAGTATTTTGCTGAAATTGGCAGAAACAAGCATATTTGCTCATTCGGCCTGAAAATGCTTTTAAGCGCATAAAAACTTACACTCTTGATTTCTGGCTAAATAAAAGCTGTTGCAATGATATTTCCATGCTGAATTGAGTTGTTCTGGGTCAAATATGAAGGCAAACCCACTTTCCTTTCAGTATTTTGCTGCAATTGGCAGAAACAAGCATATTTGCTCATTCGGCCTGAAAATGCTTTTAAGCGCATAAAAACTTACACTCTTGATTTCTGGCTAAATAAAAGCTGTTGCAATGATATTTCCATGCTGAACTGAGTTGTTCTGGGTCAAATATGAAGGCAAACCCACTTTCCTTTCAGTATTTTGCTGCAATTGGCAGAAACAAGCATATTTGCTCATTCGGCCTGAAAATGCTTTTAAGCGCATAAAAACTTACACTCTTGATTTCTGGCTAAATAAAAGCTGTTGCAATGATATTTCCATGCTGAACTGAGTTGTTCTGGGTCAAATATGAAGGCAAACCCACTTTCCTTTCAGTATTATGCTGCAATTGGAAGATATCAGCTCATTTGGCCTGAAAATGCTTTTAAGCGCATAAAAACTTACACTCTTGATTTCTGGCTAAATAAAAGCTGTTGCAATGATATTTCCATGCTGAACTGAGTTGTTCTGGGTCAAATATGAAGGCAAACCCACTTTCCTTTCAGTATTTTGCTGCAATTGGCAGAAACAAGCATATTTGCTCATTCGGCCTGAAAATGCTTTTAAGCGCATAAAAACTTACACTCTTGATTTCTGGCTAAATAAAAGCTGTTGCAATGATATTTCCATGCTGAACTGAGTTGTTCTGGGTCAAATATGAAGGCAAACCCACTTTCCTTTCAGTATTTTGCTGCAATTGGCAGAAACAAGCATATTTGCTCATTCGGCCTGAAAATGCTTTTAAGCGCATAAAAACTTACACTCTTGATTTCTGGCTAAATAAAAGCTGTTGCAATGATATTTCCATGCTGAACTGAGTTGTTCTGGGTCAAATATGAAGGCAAACCCACTTTCCTTTCAGTATTTTGCTGCAATTGGCAGAAACAAGCATATTTGCTCATTCGGCCTGAAAATGCTTTTAAGCGCATAAAAACTTACACTCTTGATTTCTGGCTAAATAAAAGCTGTTGCAATGATATTTCCATGCTGAACTGAGTTGTTCTGGGTCAAATATGAAGGCAAACCCACTTTCCTTTCAGTATTTTGCTGCAATTGGCAGAAACAAGCATATTTGCTCATTCGGCCTGAAAATGCTTTTAAGCGCATAAAAACTTACACTCTTGATTTCTGGCTAAAAAAAAGCTGTTGCAATGATATTTCCATGCTGAACTGAGTTGTTCTGGGTCAAATATGAAGGCAAACCCACTTTCCTTTCAGTATTATGCTGCAATTGGAAGATATCAGCTCATTCGGCCTGAAAATGCTTTTAAGCGCATAAAAACTTACACTCTTGATTTCTGGCTAAATAAAAGCTGTTGCAATGATATTTCCATGCTGAACTGAGTTGTTCTGGGTCAAATATGAAGGCAAACCCACTTTCCTTTCAGTATTTTGCTGCAATTGGCAGAAACAAGCATATTTGCTCATTCGGCCTGAAAATGCTTTTAAGCGCATAAAAACTTACACTCTTGATTTCTGGCTAAATAAAAGCTGTTGCAATGATATTTCCATGCTGAACTGAGTTGTTCTGGGTCAAATATGAAGGCAAACCCACTTTCCTTTCAGTATTTTGCTGCAATTGGCAGAAACAAGCATATTTGCTCATTCGGCCTGAAAATGCTTTTAAGCGCATAAAAACTTACACTCTTGATTTCTGGCTAAATAAAAGCTGTTGCAATGATATTTCCATGCTGAACTGAGTTGTTCTGGGTCAAATATGAAGGCAAACCCACTTTCCTTTCAGTATTTTGCTGCAATTGGCAGAAACAAGCATATTTGCTCATTCGGCCTAAAAATGCTTTTAAGCGCATAAAAACTTACACTCTTGATTTCTGGCTAAATAAAAGCTGTTGCAATGATATTTCCATGCTGAACTGAGTTGTTCTGGGTCAAATATGAAGGCAAACCCACTTTCCTTTCAGTATTTTGCTGCAATTGGCAGAAACAAGCATATTTGCTCATTCGGCCTGAAAATGCTTTTAAGCGCATAAAAACTTACACTCTTGATTTCTGGCTAAATAAAAGCTGTTGCAATGATATTTCCATGCTGAACTGAGTTGTTCTGGGTCAAATATGAAGGCAAACCCACTTTCCTTTCAGTATTTTGCTGCAATTGGCAGAAACAAGCATATTTGCTCATTCGGCCTGAAAATGCTTTTAAGCGCATAAAAACTTACACTCTTGATTTCTGGCTAAATAAAAGCTGTTGCAATGATATTTCCATGCTGAATTGAGTTGTTCTGGGTCAAATATGAAGGCAAACCCACTTTCCTTTCAGTATTTTGCTGCAATTGGCAGAAACAAGCATATTTGCTCATTCGGCCTGAAAATGCTTTTAAGCGCATAAAAACTTACACTCTTGATTTCTGGCTAAATAAAAGCTGTTGCAATGATATTTCCATGCTGAACTGAGTTGTTCTGGGTCAAATATGAAGGCAAACCCACTTTCCTTTCAGTATTTTGCTGCAATTGGCAGAAACAAGCATATTTGCTCATTCGGCCTGAAAATGCTTTTAAGCACATAAAAACTTACACTCTTGATTTCTGGCTAAATAAAAGCTGTTGCAATGATATTTCCATGCTGAACTGAGTTGTTCTGGGTCAAATATGAAGGCAAACCCACTTTCCTTTCAGTATTATGCTGCAATTGGAAGATATCAGCTCATTCGGCCTGAAAATGCTTTTAAGCGCATAAAAACTTACACTCTTGATTTCTGGCTAAATAAAAGCTGTTGCAATGATATTTCCATGCTGAACTGAGTTGTTCTGGGTCAAATATGAAGGCAAACCCACTTTCCTTTCAGTATTTTGCTGCAATTGGCAGAAACAAGCATATTTGCTCATTCGGCCTGAAAATGCTTTTAAGCGCATAAAAACTTACACTCTTGATTTCTGGCTAAATAAAAGCTGTTGCAATGATATTTCCATGCTGAACTGAGTTGTTCTGGGTCAAATATGAAGGCAAACCCACTTTCCTTTCAGTATTATGCTGCAATTGGAAGATATCAGCTCATTTGGCCTGAAAATGCTTTTAAGCGCATAAAAACTTACACTCTTGATTTCTGGCTAAATAAAAGCTGTTGCAATGATATTTCCATGCTGAACTGAGTTGTTCTGGGTCAAATATGAAGGCAAACCCACTTTCCTTTCAGTATTTTGCTGCAATTGGCAGAAACAAGCATATTTGCTCATTCGGCCTGAAAATGCTTTTAAGCGCATAAAAACTTACACTCTTGATTTCTGGCTAAATAAAAGCTGTTGCAATGATATTTCCATGCTGAACTGAGTTGTTCTGGGTCAAATATGAAGGCAAACCCACTTTCCTTTCAGTATTTTGCTGCAATTGGCAGAAACAAGCATATTTGCTCATTCGGCCTGAAAATGCTTTTAAGCGCATAAAAACTTACACTCTTGATTTCTGGCTAAATAAAAGCTGTTGCAATGATATTTCCATGCTGAACTGAGTTGTTCTGGGTCAAATATGAAGGCAAACCCACTTTCCTTTCAGTATTATGCTGCAATTGGAAGATATCAGCTCATTTGGCCTGAAAATGCTTTTAAGCGCATAAAAACTTACACTCTTGATTTCTGGCTAAATAAAAGCTGTTGCAATGATATTTCCATGCTGAACTGAGTTGTTCTGGGTCAAATATGAAGGCAAACCCACTTTCCTTTCAGTATTTTGCTGCAATTGGCAGAAACAAGCATATTTGCTCATTCGGCCTGAAAATGCTTTTAAGCGCATAAAAACTTACACTCTTGATTTCTGGCTAAATAAAAGCTGTTGCAATGATATTTCCATGCTGAACTGAGTTGTTCTGGGTCAAATATGAAGGCAAACCCACTTTCCTTTCAGTATTATGCTGCAATTGGAAGATATCAGCTCATTTGGCCTGAAAATGCTTTTAAGCGCATAAAAACTTACACTCTTGATTTCTGGCTAAATAAAAGCTGTTGCAATGATATTTCCATGCTGAACTGAGTTGTTCTGGGTCAAATATGAAGGCAAACCCACTTTCCTTTCAGTATTTTGCTGCAATTGGCAGAAACAAGCATATTTGCTCATTCGGCCTGAAAATGCTTTTAAGCGCATAAAAACTTACACTCTTGATTTCTGGCTAAATAAAAGCTGTTGCAATGATATTTCCATGCTGAACTGAGTTGTTCTGGGTCAAATATGAAGGCAAACCCACTTTCCTTTCAGTATTATGCTGCAATTGGAAGATATCAGCTCATTCGGCCTGAAAATGCTTTTAAGCGCATAAAAACTTACACTCTTGATTTCTGGCTAAATAAAAGCTGTTGCAATGATATTTCCATGCTGAACTGAGTTGTTCTGGGTCAAATATGAAGGCAAACCCACTTTCCTTTCAGTATTATGCTGCAATTGGAAGATATCAGCTCATTTGGCCTGAAAATGCTTTTAAGCGCATAAAAACTTACACTCTTGATTTCTGGCTAAATAAAAGCTGTTGCAATGATATTTCCATGCTGAATTGAGTTGTTCTGGGTCAAATATGAAGGCAAACCCACTTTCCTTTCAGTATTTTGCTGCAATTGGCAGAAACAAGCATATTTGCTCATTCGGCCTGAAAATGCTTTTAAGCGCATAAAAACTTACACTCTTGATTTCTGGCTAAATAAAAGCTGTTGCAATGATATTTCCATGCTGAACTGAGTTGTTCTGGGTCAAATATGAAGGCAAACCCACTTTCCTTTCAGTATTTTGCTGCAATTGGCAGAAACAAGCATATTTGCTCATTCGGCCTGAAAATGCTTTTAAGCGCATAAAAACTTACACTCTTGATTTCTGGCTAAATAAAAGCTGTTGCAATGATATTTCCATGCTGAACTGAGTTGTTCTGGGTCAAATATGAAGGCAAACCCACTTTCCTTTCAGTATTATGCTGCAATTGGAAGATATCAGCTCATTCGGCCTGAAAATGCTTTTAAGCGCATAAAAACTTACACTCTTGATTTCTGGCTAAATAAAAGCTGTTGCAATGATATTTCCATGCTGAACTGAGTTGTTCTGGGTCAAATATGAAGGCAAACCCACTTTCCTTTCAGTATTTTGCTGCAATTGGCAGAAACAAGCATATTTGCTCATTCGGCCTGAAAATGCTTTTAAGCGCATAAAAACTTACACTCTTGATTTCTGGCTAAATAAAAGCTGTTGCAATGATATTTCCATGCTGAACTGAGTTGTTCTGGGTCAAATATGAAGGCAAACCCACTTTCCTTTCAGTATTATGCTGCAATTGGAAGATATCAGCTCATTCGGCCTGAAAATGCTTTTAAGCGCATAAAAATTTACACTCTTGATTTCTGGCTAAATAAAAGCTGTTGCAATGATATTTCCATGCTGAACTGAGTTGTTCTGGGTCAAATATGAAGGCAAACCCACTTTCCTTTCAGTATTTTGCTGCAATTGGCAGAAACAAGCATATTTGCTCATTCGGCCTGAAAATGCTTTTAAGCGCATAAAAACTTACACTCTTGATTTCTGGCTAAATAAAAGCTGTTGCAATGATATTTCCATGCTGAACTGAGTTGTTCTGGGTCAAATATGAAGGCAAACCCACTTTCCTTTCAGTATTTTGCTGCAATTGGCAGAAACAAGCATATTTGCTCATTCGGCCTGAAAATGCTTTTAAGCGCATAAAAACTTACACTCTTGATTTCTGGCTAAATAAAAGCTGTTGCAATGATATTTCCATGCTGAACTGAGTTGTTCTGGGTCAAATATGAAGGCAAACCCACTTTCCTTTCAGTATTTTGCTGCAATTGGCAGAAACAAGCATATTTGCTCATTCGGCCTGAAAATGCTTTTAAGCGCATAAAAACTTACACTCTTGATTTCTGGCTAAATAAAAGCTGTTGCAATGATATTTCCATGCTGAACTGAGTTGTTCTGGGTCAAATATGAAGGCAAACCCACTTTCCTTTCAGTATTTTGCTGCAATTGGCAGAAACAAGCATATTTGCTCATTCGGCCTGAAAATGCTTTTAAGCGCATAAAAACTTACACTCTTGATTTCTGGCTAAATAAAAGCTGTTGCAATGATATTTCCATGCTGAACTGAGTTGTTCTGGGTCAAATATGAAGGCAAACCCACTTTCCTTTCAGTATTTTGCTGCAATTGGCAGAAACAAGCATATTTGCTCATTCGGCCTGAAAATGCTTTTAAGCGCATAAAAAATTACACTCTTGATTTCTGGCTAAATAAAAGCTGTTGCAATGATATTTCCATGCTGAACTGAGTTGTTCTGGGTCAAATATGAAGGCAAACCCACTTTCCTTTCAGTATTTTGCTGCAATTGGCAGAAACAAGCATATTTGCTCATTCGGCCTGAAAATGCTTTTAAGCGCATAAAAACGTACACTCTTGATTTCTGGCTAAATAAAAGCTGTTGCAATGATATTTCCATGCTGAACTGAGTTGTTCTGGGTCAAATATGAAGGCAAACCCACTTTCCTTTCAGTATTTTGCTGCAATTGGCAGAAACAAGCATATTTGCTCATTCGGCCTGAAAATGCTTTTAAGCGCATAAAAACTTACACTCTTGATTTCTGGCTAAATAAAAGCTGTTGCAATGATATTTCCATGCTGAACTGAGTTGTTCTGGGTCAAATATGAAGGCAAACCCACTTTCCTTTCAGTATTTTGCTGCAATTGGCAGAAACAAGCATATTTGCTCATTCGGCCTGAAAATGCTTTTAAGCGCATAAAAAATTACACTCTTGATTTCTGGCTAAATAAAAGCTGTTGCAATGATATTTCCATGCTGAACTGAGTTGTTCTGGGTCAAATATGAAGGCAAACCCACTTTCCTTTCAGTATTTTGCTGCAATTGGCAGAAACAAGCATATTTGCTCATTCGGCCTGAAAATGCTTTTAAGCGCATAAAAACGTACACTCTTGATTTCTGGCTAAATAAAAGCTGTTGCAATGATATTTCCATGCTGAACTGAGTTGTTCTGGGTCAAATATGAAGGCAAACCCACTTTCCTTTCAGTATTTTGCTGCAATTGGCAGAAACAAGCATATTTGCTCATTCGGCCTGAAAATGCTTTTAAGCGCATAAAAAATTACACTCTTGATTTCTGGCTAAATAAAAGCTGTTGCAATGATATTTCCATGCTGAACTGAGTTGTTCTGGGTCAAATATGAAGGCAAACCCACTTTCCTTTCAGTATTTTGCTGCAATTGGCAGAAACAAGCATATTTGCTCATTCGGCCTGAAAATGCTTTTAAGCGCATAAAAACGTACACTCTTGATTTCTGGCTAAATAAAAGCTGTTGCAATGATATTTCCATGCTGAACTGAGTTGTTCTGGGTCAAATATGAAGGCAAACCCACTTTCCTTTCAGTATTTTGCTGCAATTGGCAGAAACAAGCATATTTGCTCATTCGGCCTGAAAATGCTTTTAAGCGCATAAAAACTTACACTCTTGATTTCTGGCTAAAAAAAAGCTGTTGCAATGATATTTCCATGCTGAACTGAGTTGTTCTGGGTCAAATATGAAGGCAAACCCACTTTCCTTTCAGTATTATGCTGCAATTGGAAGATATCAGCTCATTTGGCCTGAAAATGCTTTTAAGCGCATAAAAACTTACACTCTTGATTTCTGGCTAAATAAAAGCTGTTGCAATGATATTTCCATGCTGAACTGAGTTGTTCTGGGTCAAATATGAAGGCAAACCCACTTTCTATTCAGTATTATGCTGCAATTGGAAGATATCAGCTCATTCGGCCTGAAAATGCTTTTAAGCGCATAAAAACTTACACTCTTGATTTCTGGCTAAATAAAAGCTGTTGCAATGATATTTCCATGCTGAACTGAGTTGTTCTGGGTCAAATATGAAGGCAAACCCATTTTCCTTTCAGTATTTTGCTGAAATTGGCAGAAACAAGCATATTTGCTCATTCGGCCTGAAAATGCTTTTAAGCGCATAAAAACTTACACTCTTGATTTCTGGCTAAATAAAAGCTGTTGCAATGATATTTCCATGCTGAATTGAGTTGTTCTGGGTCAAATATGAAGGCAAACCCACTTTCCTTTCAGTATTTTGCTGCAATTGGCAGAAACAAGCATATTTGCTCATTCGGCCTGAAAATGCTTTTAAGCGCATAAAAACTTACACTCTTGATTTCTGGCTAAATAAAAGCTGTTGCAATGATATTTCCATGCTGAACTGAGTTGTTCTGGGTCAAATATGAAGGCAAACCCACTTTCCTTTCAGTATTATGCTGCAATTGGAAGATATCAGCTCATTTGGCCTGAAAATGCTTTTAAGCGCATAAAAACTTACACTCTTGATTTCTGGCTAAATAAAAGCTGTTGCAATGATATTTCCATGCTGAACTGAGTTGTTCTGGGTCAAATATGAAGGCAAACCCACTTTCCTTTCAGTATTTTGCTGCAATTGGCAGAAACAAGCATATTTGCTCATTCGGCCTGAAAATGCTTTTAAGCGCATAAAAACTTACACTCTTGATTTCTGGCTAAATAAAAGCTGTTGCAATGATATTTCCATGCTGAACTGAGTTGTTCTGGGTCAAATATGAAGGCAAACCCACTTTCCTTTCAGTATTTTGCTGCAATTGGCAGAAACAAGCATATTTGCTCATTCGGCCTGAAAATGCTTTTAAGCGCATAAAAACTTACACTCTTGATTTCTGGCTAAATAAAAGCTGTTGCAATGATATTTCCATGCTGAACTGAGTTGTTCTGGGTCAAATATGAAGGCAAACCCACTTTCCTTTCAGTATTTTGCTGCAATTGGCAGAAACAAGCATATTTGCTCATTCGGCCTGAAAATGCTTTTAAGCGCATAAAAACTTACACTCTTGATTTCTGGCTAAATAAAAGCTGTTGCAATGATATTTCCATGCTGAACTGAGTTGTTCTGGGTCAAATATGAAGGCAAACCCACTTTCCTTTCAGTATTATGCTGCAATTGGAAGATATCAGCTCATTTGGCCTGAAAATGCTTTTAAGCGCATAAAAACTTACACTCTTGATTTCTGGCTAAATAAAAGCTGTTGCAATGATATTTCCATGCTGAACTGAGTTGTTCTGGGTCAAATATGAAGGCAAACCCACTTTCCTTTCAGTATTTTGCTGCAATTGGCAGAAACAAGCATATTTGCTCATTCGGCCTGAAAATGCTTTTAAGCGCATAAAAACTTACACTCTTGATTTCTGGCTAAATAAAAGCTGTTGCAATGATATTTCCATGCTGAACTGAGTTGTTCTGGGTCAAATATGAAGGCAAACCCACTTTCCTTTCAGTATTTTGCTGCAATTGGCAGAAACAAGCATATTTGCTCATTCGGCCTGAAAATGCTTTTAAGCGCATAAAAACTTACACTCTTGATTTCTGGCTAAATAAAAGCTGTTGCAATGATATTTCCATGCTGAACTGAGTTGTTCTGGGTCAAATATGAAGGCAAACCCACTTTCCTTTCAGTATTTTGCTGCAATTGGCAGAAACAAGCATATTTGCTCATTCGGCCTGAAAATGCTTTTAAGCGCATAAAAACTTACACTCTTGATTTCTGGCTAAATAAAAGCTGTTGCAATGATATTTCCATGCTGAACTGAGTTGTTCTGGGTCAAATATGAAGGCAAACCCACTTTCCTTTCAGTATTTTGCTGCAATTGGCAGAAACAAGCATATTTGCTCATTCGGCCTGAAAATGCTTTTAAGCGCATAAAAACTTACACTCTTGATTTCTGGCTAAAAAAAAGCTGTTGCAATGATATTTCCATGCTGAACTGAGTTGTTCTGGGTCAAATATGAAGGCAAACCCACTTTCCTTTCAGTATTATGCTGCAATTGGAAGATATCAGCTCATTCGGCCTGAAAATGCTTTTAAGCGCATAAAAACTTACACTCTTGATTTCTGGCTAAATAAAAGCTGTTGCAATGATATTTCCATGCTGAACTGAGTTGTTCTGGGTCAAATATGAAGGCAAACCCACTTTCCTTTCAGTATTTTGCTGCAATTGGCAGAAACAAGCATATTTGCTCATTCGGCCTGAAAATGCTTTTAAGCGCATAAAAACTTACACTCTTGATTTCTGGCTAAATAAAAGCTGTTGCAATGATATTTCCATGCTGAATTGAGTTGTTCTGGGTCAAATATGAAGGCAAACCCACTTTCCTTTCAGTATTTTGCTGCAATTGGCAGAAACAAGCATATTTGCTCATTCGGCCTGAAAATGCTTTTAAGCGCATAAAAACTTACACTCTTGATTTCTGGCTAAATAAAAGCTGTTGCAATGATATTTCCATGCTGAACTGAGTTGTTCTGGGTCAAATATGAAGGCAAACCCACTTTCCTTTCAGTATTTTTCTGCAATTGGCAGAAACAAGCATATTTGCTCATTCGGCCTGAAAATGCTTTTAAGCGCATAAAAACTTACACTCTTGATTTCTGGCTAAATAAAAGCTGTTGCAATGATATTTCCATGCTGAACTGAGTTGTTCTGGGTCAAATATGAAGGCAAACCCACTTTCCTTTCAGTATTATGCTGCAATTGGAAGATATCAGCTCATTTGGCCTGAAAATGCTTTTAAGCGCATAAAAACTTACACTCTTGATTTCTGGCTAAATAAAAGCTGTTGCAATGATATTTCCATGCTGAACTGAGTTGTTCTGGGTCAAATATGAAGGCAAACCCACTTTCCTTTCAGTATTTTGCTGCAATTGGCAGAAACAAGCATATTTGCTCATTCGGCCTGAAAATGCTTTTAAGCGCATAAAAACTTACACTCTTGATTTCTGGCTAAAAAAAAGCTGTTGCAATGATATTTCCATGCTGAATTGAGTTGTTCTGGGTCAAATATGAAGGCAAACCCACTTTCCTTTCAGTATTTTGCTGCAATTGGCAGAAACAAGCATATTTGCTCATTCGGCCTGAAAATGCTTTTAAGCGCATAAAAACTTACACTCTTGATTTCTGGCTAAATAAAAGCTGTTGCAATGATATTTCCATGCTGAACTGAGTTGTTCTGGGTCAAATATGAAGGCAAACCCACTTTCCTTTCAGTATTTTGCTGCAATTGGCAGAAACAAGCATATTTGCTCATTCGGCCTGAAAATGCTTTTAAGCGCATAAAAACTTACACTCTTGATTTCTGGCTAAATAAAAGCTGTTGCAATGATATTTCCATGCTGAACTGAGTTGTTCTGGGTCAAATATGAAGGCAAACCCACTTTCCTTTCAGTATTATGCTGCAATTGGAAGATATCAGCTCATTCGGCCTGAAAATGCTTTTAAGCGCATAAAAACTTACACTCTTGATTTCTGGCTAAATAAAAGCTGTTGCAATGATATTTCCATGCTGAACTGAGTTGTTCTGGGTCAAATATGAAGGCAAACCCACTTTCCTTTCAGTATTATGCTGCAATTGGAAGATATCAGCTCATTTGGCCTGAAAATGCTTTTAAGCGCATAAAAACTTACACTCTTGATTTGTGGCTAAATAAAAGCTGTTGCAATGATATTTCCATGCTGAATTGAGTTGTTCTGGGTCAAATATGAAGGCAAACCCACTTTCCTTTCAGTATTTTGCTGCAATTGGCAGAAACAAGCATATTTGCTCATTCGGCCTGAAAATGCTTTTAAGCGCATAAAAACTTACACTCTTGATTTCTGGCTAAATAAAAGCTGTTGCAATGATATTTCCATGCTGAACTGAGTTGTTCTGGGTCAAATATGAAGGCAAACCCACTTTCCTTTCAGTATTTTGCTGCAATTGGCAGAAACAAGCATATTTGCTCATTCGGCCTGAAAATGCTTTTAAGCGCATAAAAACTTACACTCTTGATTTCTGGCTAAATAAAAGCTGTTGCAATGATATTTCCATGCTGAACTGAGTTGTTCTGGGTCAAATATGAAGGCAAACCCACTTTCCTTTCAGTATTATGCTGCAATTGGAAGATATCAGCTCATTCGGCCTGAAAATGCTTTTAAGCGCATAAAAACTTACACTCTTGATTTCTGGCTAAATAAAAGCTGTTGCAATGATATTTCCATGCTGAACTGAGTTGTTCTGGGTCAAATATGAAGGCAAACCCACTTTCCTTTCAGTATTTTGCTGCAATTGGCAGAAACAAGCATATTTGCTCATTCGGCCTGAAAATGCTTTTAAGCGCATAAAAACTTACACTCTTGATTTCTGGCTAAATAAAAGCTGTTGCAATGATATTTCCATGCTGAACTGAGTTGTTCTGGGTCAAATATGAAGGCAAACCCACTTTCCTTTCAGTATTTTGCTGCAATTGGCAGAAACAAGCATATTTGCTCATTCGGCCTGAAAATGCTTTTAAGCGCATAAAAACTTACACTCTTGATTTCTGGCTAAATAAAAGCTGTTGCAATGATATTTCCATGCTGAACTGAGTTGTTCTGGGTCAAATATGAAGGCAAACCCACTTTCCTTTCAGTATTTTGCTGCAATTGGCAGAAACAAGCATATTTGCTCATTCGGCCTGAAAATGCTTTTAAGCGCATAAAAACTTACACTCTTGATTTCTGGCTAAATAAAAGCTGTTGCAATGATATTTCCATGCTGAACTGAGTTGTTCTGGGTCAAATATGAAGGCAAACCCACTTTCCTTTCAGTATTTTGCTGCAATTGGCAGAAACAAGCATATTTGCTCATTCGGCCTGAAAATGCTTTTAAGCGCATAAAAACTTACACTCTTGATTTCTGGCTAAATAAAAGCTGTTGCAATGATATTTCCATGCTGAACTGAGTTGTTCTGGGTCAAATATGAAGGCAAACCCACTTTCCTTTCAGTATTTTGCTGCAATTGGCAGAAACAAGCATATTTGCTCATTCGGCCTGAAAATGCTTTTAAGCGCATAAAAACTTACACTCTTGATTTCTGGCTAAATAAAAGCTGTTGCAATGATATTTCCATGCTGAACTGAGTTGTTCTGGGTCAAATATGAAGGCAAACCCACTTTCCTTTCAGTATTTTGCTGCAATTGGCAGAAACAAGCATATTTGCTCATTCGGCCTGAAAATGCTTTTAAGCGCATAAAAACTTACACTCTTGATTTCTGGCTAAATAAAAGCTGTTGCAATGATATTTCCATGCTGAACTGAGTTGTTCTGGGTCAAATATGAAGGCAAACCCACTTTCCTTTCAGTATTTTGCTGCAATTGGCAGAAACAAGCATATTTGCTCATTCGGCCTGAAAATGCTTTTAAGCGCATAAAAACTTACACTCTTGATTTCTGGCTAAATAAAAGCTGTTGCAATGATATTTCCATGCTGAACTGAGTTGTTCTGGGTCAAATATGAAGGCAAACCCACTTTCCTTTCAGTATTATGCTGCAATTGGAAGATATCAGCTCATTCGGCCTGAAAATGCTTTTAAGCGCATAAAAACTTACACTCTTGATTTCTGGCTAAATAAAAGCTGTTGCAATGATATTTCCATGCTGAACTGAGTTGTTCTGGGTCAAATATGAAGGCAAACCCACTTTCCTTTCAGTATTTTGCTGCAATTGGCAGAAACAAGCATATTTGCTCATTCGGCCTGAAAATGCTTTTAAGCGCATAAAAACTTACACTCTTGATTTCTGGCTAAATAAAAGCTGTTGCAATGATATTTCCATGCTGAACTGAGTTGTTCTGGGTCAAATATGAAGGCAAACCCACTTTCCTTTCAGTATTTTGCTGCAATTGGCAGAAACAAGCATATTTGCTCATTCGGCCTGAAAATGCTTTTAAGCGCATAAAAACTTACACTCTTGATTTCTGGCTAAATAAAAGCTGTTGCAATGATATTTCCATGCTGAACTGAGTTGTTCTGGGTCAAATATGAAGGCAAACCCACTTTCCTTTCAGTATTTTGCTGCAATTGGCAGAAACAAGCATATTTGCTCATTCGGCCTGAAAATGCTTTTAAGCGCATAAAAACTTACACTCTTGATTTCTGGCTAAATAAAAGCTGTTGCAATGATATTTCCATGCTGAACTGAGTTGTTCTGGGTCAAATATGAAGGCAAACCCACTTTCCTTTCAGTATTTTGCTGCAATTGGCAGAAACAAGCATATTTGCTCATTCGGCCTGAAAATGCTTTTAAGCGCATAAAAACTTACACTCTTGATTTCTGGCTAAATAAAAGCTGTTGCAATGATATTTCCATGCTGAACTGAGTTGTTCTGGGTCAAATATGAAGGCAAACCCACTTTCCTTTCAGTATTTTGCTGCAATTGGCAGAAACAAGCATATTTGCTCATTCGGCCTGAAAATGCTTTTAAGCGCATAAAAACTTACACTCTTGATTTCTGGCTAAATAAAAGCTGTTGCAATGATATTTCCATGCTGAACTGAGTTGTTCTGGGTCAAATATGAAGGCAAACCCACTTTCCTTTCAGTATTTTGCTGCAATTGGCAGAAACAAGCATATTTGCTCATTCGGCCTGAAAATGCTTTTAAGCGCATAAAAACTTACACTCTTGATTTCTGGCTAAATAAAAGCTGTTGCAATGATATTTCCATGCTGAACTGAGTTGTTCTGGGTCAAATATGAAGGCAAACCCACTTTCCTTTCAGTATTTTGCTGCAATTGGCAGAAACAAGCATATTTGCTCATTCGGCCTGAAAATGCTTTTAAGCGCATAAAAACTTACACTCTTGATTTCTGGCTAAATAAAAGCTGTTGCAATGATATTTCCATGCTGAACTGAGTTGTTCTGGGTCAAATATGAAGGCAAACCCACTTTCCTTTCAGTATTTTGCTGCAATTGGCAGAAACAAGCATATTTGCTCATTCGGCCTGAAAATGCTTTTAAGCGCATAAAAACTTACACTCTTGATTTCTGGCTAAATAAAAGCTGTTGCAATGATATTTCCATGCTGAACTGAGTTGTTCTGGGTCAAATATGAAGGCAAACCCACTTTCCTTTCAGTATTTTGCTGCAATTGGCAGAAACAAGCATATTTGCTCATTCGGCCTGAAAATGCTTTTAAGCGCATAAAAACTTACACTCTTGATTTCTGGCTAAATAAAAGCTGTTGCAATGATATTTCCATGCTGAACTGAGTTGTTCTGGGTCAAATATGAAGGCAAACCCACTTTCCTTTCAGTATTATGCTGCAATTGGAAGATATCAGCTCATTCGGCCTGAAAATGCTTTTAAGCGCATAAAAACTTACACTCTTGATTTCTGGCTAAATAAAAGCTGTTGCAATGATATTTCCATGCTGAACTGAGTTGTTCTGGGTCAAATATGAAGGCAAACCCACTTTCCTTTCAGTATTTTGCTGCAATTGGTAGAAACAAGCATATTTGCTCATTCGGCCTGAAAATGCTTTTAAGCGCATAAAAACTTACACTCTTGATTTCTGGCTAAATAAAAGCTGTTGCAATGATATTTCCATGCTGAACTGAGTTGTTCTGGGTCAAATATGAAGGCAAACCCACTTTCCTTTCAGTATTTTGCTGCAATTGGCAGAAACAAGCATATTTGCTCATTCGGCCTGAAAATGCTTTTAAGCGCATAAAAACTTACACTCTTGATTTCTGGCTAAATAAAAGCTGTTGCAATGATATTTCCATGCTGAACTGAGTTGTTCTGGGTCAAATATGAAGGCAAACCCACTTTCCTTTCAGTATTTTGCTGCAATTGGCAGAAACAAGCATATTTGCTCATTCGGCCTGAAAATGCTTTTAAGCGCATAAAAACTTACACTCTTGATTTCTGGCTAAATAAAAGCTGTTGCAATGATATTTCCATGCTGAACTGAGTTGTTCTGGGTCAAATATGAAGGCAAACCCACTTTCCTTTCAGTATTTTGCTGCAATTGGCAGAAACAAGCATATTTGCTCATTCGGCCTGAAAATGCTTTTAAGCGCATAAAAACTTACACTCTTGATTTCTGGCTAAATAAAAGCTGTTGCAATGATATTTCCATGCTGAACTGAGTTGTTCAGGGTCAAATATGAAGGCAAACCCACTTTCCTTTCAGTATTTTGCTGCAATTGGCAGAAACAAGCATATTTGCTCATTCGGCCTGAAAATGCTTTTAAGCGCATAAAAACTTACACTCTTGATTTCTGGCTAAATAAAAGCTGTTGCAATGATATTTCCATGCTGAACTGAGTTGTTCTGGGTCAAATATGAAGGCAAACCCACTTTCCTTTCAGTATTTTGCTGCAATTGGCAGAAACAAGCATATTTGCTCATTCGGCCTGAAAATGCTTTTAAGCGCATAAAAACTTACACTCTTGATTTCTGGCTAAATAAAAGCTGTTGCAATGATATTTCCATGCTGAACTGAGTTGTTCTGGGTCAAATATGAAGGCAAACCCACTTTCCTTTCAGTATTTTGCTGCAATTGGCAGAAACAAGCATATTTGCTCATTCGGCCTAAAAATGCTTTTAAGCGCATAAAAACTTACACTCTTGATTTCTGGCTAAATAAAAGCTGTTGCAATGATATTTCCATGCTGAACTGAGTTGTTCTGGGTCAAATATGAAGGCAAACCCACTTTCCTTTCAGTATTTTGCTGCAATTGGCAGAAACAAGCATATTTGCTCATTCGGCCTGAAAATGCTTTTAAGCGCATAAAAACTTACACTCTTGATTTCTGGCTAAATAAAAGCTGTTGCAATGATATTTCCATGCTGAACTGAGTTGTTCTGGGTCAAATATGAAGGCAAACCCACTTTCCTTTCAGTATTTTGCTGCAATTGGCAGAAACAAGCATATTTGCTCATTCGGCCTGAAAATGCTTTTAAGCGCATAAAAAATTACACTCTTGATTTCTGGCTAAATAAAAGCTGTTGCAATGATATTTCCATGCTGAACTGAGTTGTTCTGGGTCAAATATGAAGGCAAACCCACTTTCCTTTCAGTATTTTGCTGCAATTGGCAGAAACAAGCATATTTGCTCATTCGGCCTGAAAATGCTTTTAAGCGCATAAAAACGTACACTCTTGATTTCTGGCTAAATAAAAGCTGTTGCAATGATATTTCCATGCTGAACTGAGTTGTTCTGGGTCAAATATGAAGGCAAACCCACTTTCCTTTCAGTATTTTGCTGCAATTGGCAGAAACAAGCATATTTGCTCATTCGGCCTGAAAATGCTTTTAAGCGCATAAAAACTTACACTCTTGATTTCTGGCTAAAAAAAAGCTGTTGCAATGATATTTCCATGCTGAACTGAGTTGTTCTGGGTCAAATATGAAGGCAAACCCACTTTCCTTTCAGTATTATGCTGCAATTGGAAGATATCAGCTCATTTGGCCTGAAAATGCTTTTAAGCGCATAAAAACTTACACTCTTGATTTCTGGCTAAATAAAAGCTGTTGCAATGATATTTCCATGCTGAACTGAGTTGTTCTGGGTCAAATATGAAGGCAAACCCACTTTCCTTTCAGTATTATGCTGCAATTGGAAGATATCAGCTCATTCGGCCTGAAAATGCTTTTAAGCGCATAAAAACTTACACTCTTGATTTCTGGCTAAATAAAAGCTGTTGCAATGATATTTCCATGCTGAACTGAGTTGTTCTGGGTCAAATATGAAGGCAAACCCACTTTCCTTTCAGTATTTTGCTGCAATTGGCAGAAACAAGCATATTTGCTCATTCGGCCTGAAAATGCTTTTAAGCGCATAAAAACTTACACTCTTGATTTCTGGCTAAATAAAAGCTGTTGCAATGATATTTCCATGCTGAATTGAGTTGTTCTGGGTCAAATATGAAGGCAAACCCACTTTCCTTTCAGTATTTTGCTGCAATTGGCAGAAACAAGCATATTTGCTCATTCGGCCTGAAAATGCTTTTAAGCGCATAAAAACTTACACTCTTGATTTCTGGCTAAATAAAAGCTGTTGCAATGATATTTCCATGCTGAACTGAGTTGTTCTGGGTCAAATATGAAGGCAAACCCACTTTCCTTTCAGTATTTTGCTGCAATTGGCAGAAACAAGCATATTTGCTCATTCGGCCTGAAAATGCTTTTAAGCGCATAAAAACTTACACTCTTGATTTCTGGCTAAATAAAAGCTGTTGCAATGATATTTCCATGCTGAACTGAGTTGTTCTGGGTCAAATATGAAGGCAAACCCACTTTCCTTTCAGTATTATTCTGCAATTGGAAGATATCAGCTCATTTGGCCTGAAAATGCTTTTAAGCGCATAAAAAATTACACTCTTGATTTCTGGCTAAATAAAAGCTGTTGCAATGATATTTCCATGCTGAACTGAGTTGTTCTGGGTCAAATATGAAGGCAAACCCACTTTCCTTTCAGTATTTTGCTGCAATTGGTAGAAACAAGCATATTTGCTCATTCGGCCTGAAAATGCTTTTAAGCGCATAAAAACTTACACTCTTGATTTCTGGCTAAATAAAAGCTGTTGCAATGATATTTCCATGCTGAACTGAGTTGTTCTGGGTCAAATATGAAGGCAAACCCACTTTCCTTTCAGTATTTTGCTGCAATTGGCAGAAACAAGCATATTTGCTCATTCGGCCTGAAAATGCTTTTAAGCGCATAAAAACTTACACTCTTGATTTCTGGCTAAATAAAAGCTGTTGCAATGATATTTCCATGCTGAACTGAGTTGTTCTGGGTCAAATATGAAGGCAAACCCACTTTCCTTTCAGTATTTTGCTGCAATTGGCAGAAACAAGCATATTTGCTCATTCGGCCTGAAAATGCTTTTAAGCGCATAAAAACTTACACTCTTGATTTCTGGCTAAATAAAAGCTGTTGCAATGATATTTCCATGCTGAACTGAGTTGTTCTGGGTCAAATATGAAGGCAAACCCACTTTCCTTTCAGTATTTTGCTGCAATTGGCAGAAACAAGCATATTTGCTCATTCGGCCTGAAAATGCTTTTAAGCGCATAAAAACTTACACTCTTGATTTCTGGCTAAATAAAAGCTGTTGCAATGATATTTCCATGCTGAACTGAGTTGTTCTGGGTCAAATATGAAGGCAAACCCACTTTCCTTTCAGTATTATGCTGCAATTGGAAGATATCAGCTCATTCGGCCTGAAAATGCTTTTAAGCGCATAAAAACTTACACTCTTGATTTCTGGCTAAATAAAAGCTGTTGCAATGATATTTCCATGCTGAACTGAGTTGTTCTGGGTCAAATATGAAGGCAAACCCACTTTCCTTTCAGTATTTTGCTGCAATTGGCAGAAACAAGCATATTTGCTCATTCGGCCTGAAAATGCTTTTAAGCGCATAAAAACTTACACTCTTGATTTCTGGCTAAATAAAAGCTGTTGCAATGATATTTCCATGCTGAATTGAGTTGTTCTGGGTCAAATATGAAGGCAAACCCACTTTCCTTTCAGTATTTTGCTGCAATTGGCAGAAACAAGCATATTTGCTCATTCGGCCTGAAAATGCTTTTAAGCGCATAAAAACTTACACTCTTGATTTCTGGCTAAATAAAAGCTGTTGCAATGATATTTCCATGCTGAACTGAGTTGTTCTGGGTCAAATATGAAGGCAAACCCACTTTCCTTTCAGTATTATGCTGCAATTGGAAGATATCAGCTCATTTGGCCTGAAAATGCTTTTAAGCGCATAAAAACTTACACTCTTGATTTCTGGCTAAATAAAAGCAGTTGCAATGATATTTCCATGCTGAACTGAGTTGTTCTGGGTCAAATATGAAGGCAAACCCACTTTCCTTTCAGTATTTTGCTGCAATTGGCAGAAACAAGCATATTTGCTCATTCGGCCTGAAAATGCTTTTAAGCGCATAAAAACTTACACTCTTGATTTCTGGCTAAATAAAAGCTGTTGCAATGATATTTCCATGCTGAACTGAGTTGTTCTGGGTCAAATATGAAGGCAAACCCACTTTCCTTTCAGTATTTTGCTGCAATTGGCAGAAACAAGCATATTTGCTCATTCGGCCTGAAAATGCTTTTAAGTGCATAAAAACTTACACTCTTGATTTCTGGCTAAATAAAAGCTGTTGCAATGATATTTCCATGCTGAACTGAGTTGTTCTGGGTCAAATATGAAGGCAAACCCACTTTCCTTTCAGTATTTTGCTGCAATTGGCAGAAACAAGCATATTTGCTCATTCGGCCTGAAAATGCTTTTAAGCGCATAAAAACTTACACTCTTGATTTCTGGCTAAATAAAAGCTGTTGCAATGATATTTCCATGCTGAACTGAGTTGTTCTGGGTCAAATATGAAGGCAAACCCACTTTCCTTTCAGTATTTTGCTGCAATTGGCAGAAACAAGCATATTTGCTCATTCGGCCTGAAAATGCTTTTAAGCGCATAAAAACTTACACTCTTGATTTCTGGCTAAATAAAAGCTGTTGCAATGATATTTCCATGCTGAACTGAGTTGTTCTGGGTCAAATATGAAGGCAAACCCACTTTCCTTTCAGTATTTTGCTGCAATTGGCAGAAACAAGCATATTTGCTCATTCGGCCTGAAAATGCTTTTAAGCGCATAAAAACTTACACTCTTGATTTCTGGCTAAATAAAAGCTGTTGCAATGATATTTCCATGCTGAACTGAGTTGTTCTGGGTCAAATATGAAGGCAAACCCACTTTCCTTTCAGTATTTTGCTGCAATTGGCAGAAACAAGCATATTTGCTCATTCGGCCTGAAAATGCTTTTAAGCGCATAAAAACTTACACTCTTGATTTCTGGCTAAATAAAAGCTGTTGCAATGATATTTCCATGCTGAACTGAGTTGTTCTGGGTCAAATATGAAGGCAAACCCACTTTCCTTTCAGTATTATGCTGCAATTGGAAGATATCAGCTCATTCGGCCTGAAAATGCTTTTAAGCGCATAAAAACTTACACTCTTGATTTCTGGCTAAATAAAAGCTGTTGCAATGATATTTCCATGCTGAACTGAGTTGTTCTGGGTCAAATATGAAGGCAAACCCACTTTCCTTTCAGTATTTTGCTGCAATTGGCAGAAACAAGCATATTTGCTCATTCGGCCTGAAAATGCTTTTAAGCGCATAAAAACTTACACTCTTGATTTCTGGCTAAATAAAAGCTGTTGCAATGATATTTCCATGCTGAATTGAGTTGTTCTGGGTCAAATATGAAGGCAAACCCACTTTCCTTTCAGTATTTTGCTGCAATTGGCAGAAACAAGCATATTTGCTCATTCGGCCTGAAAATGCTTTTAAGCGCATAAAAACTTACACTCTTGATTTCTGGCTAAATAAAAGCTGTTGCAATGATATTTCCATGCTGAACTGAGTTGTTCTGGGTCAAATATGAAGGCAAACCCACTTTCCTTTCAGTATTATGCTGCAATTGGAAGATATCAGCTCATTTGGCCTGAAAATGCTTTTAAGCGCATAAAAACTTACACTCTTGATTTCTGGCTAAATAAAAGCTGTTGCAATGATATTTCCATGCTGAACTGAGTTGTTCTGGGTCAAATATGAAGGCAAACCCACTTTCCTTTCAGTATTTTGCTGCAATTGGCAGAAACAAGCATATTTGCTCATTCGGCCTGAAAATGCTTTTAAGCGCATAAAAACTTACACTCTTGATTTCTGGCTAAATAAAAGCTGTTGCAATGATATTTCCATGCTGAACTGAGTTGTTCTGGGTCAAATATGAAGGCAAACCCACTTTCCTTTCAGTATTATGCTGCAATTGGAAGATATCAGCTCATTTGGCCTGAAAATGCTTTTAAGCGCATAAAAACTTACACTCTTGATTTCTGGCTAAATAAAAGCTGTTGCAATGATATTTCCATGCTGAACTGAGTTGTTCTGGGTCAAATATGAAGGCAAACCCACTTTCCTTTCAGTATTTTGCTGCAATTGGCAGAAACAAGCATATTTGCTCATTCGGCCTGAAAATGCTTTTAAGCGCATAAAAACTTACACTCTTGATTTCTGGCTAAATAAAAGCTGTTGCAATGATATTTCCATGCTGAACTGAGTTGTTCTGGGTCAAATATGAAGGCAAACCCACTTTCCTTTCAGTATTTTGCTGCAATTGGCAGAAACAAGCATATTTGCTCATTCGGCCTGAAAATGCTTTTAAGCGCATAAAAACTTACACTCTTGATTTCTGGCTAAATAAAAGCTGTTGCAATGATATTTCCATGCTGAACTGAGTTGTTCTGGGTCAAATATGAAGGCAAACCCACTTTCCTTTCAGTATTTTGCTGCAATTGGCAGAAACAAGCATATTTGCTCATTCGGCCTGAAAATGCTTTTAAGCGCATAAAAACTTAGACTCTTGATTTCTGGCTAAATAAAAGCTGTTGCAATGATATTTCCATGCTGAACTGAGTTGTTCTGGGTCAAATATGAAGGCAAACCCACTTTCCTTTCAGTATTTTGCTGCAATTGGCAGAAACAAGCATATTTGCTCATTCGGCCTGAAAATGCTTTTAAGCGCATAAAAACTTACACTCTTGATTTCTGGCTAAATAAAAGCTGTTGCAATGATATTTCCATGCTGAACTGAGTTGTTCTGGGTCAAATATGAAGGCAAACCCACTTTCCTTTCAGTATTTTGCTGCAATTGGCAGAAACAAGCATATTTGCTCATTCGGCCTGAAAATGCTTTTAAGCGCATAAAAACTTACACTCTTGATTTCTGGCTAAATAAAAGCTGTTGCAATGATATTTCCATGCTGAACTGAGTTGTTCTGGGTCAAATATGAAGGCAAACCCACTTTCCTTTCAGTATTTTGCTGCAATTGGCAGAAACAAGCATATTTGCTCATTCGGCCTGAAAATGCTTTTAAGCGCATAAAAACTTACACTCTTGATTTCTGGCTAAATAAAAGCTGTTGCAATGATATTTCCATGCTGAACTGAGTTGTTCTGGGTCAAATATGAAGGCAAACCCACTTTCCTTTCAGTATTTTGCTGCAATTGGCAGAAACAAGCATATTTGCTCATTCGGCCTGAAAATGCTTTTAAGCGCATAAAAACTTACACTCTTGATTTCTGGCTAAATAAAAGCTGTTGCAATGATATTTCCATGCTGAACTGAGTTGTTCTGGGTCAAATATGAAGGCAAACCCACTTTCCTTTCAGTATTATGCTGCAATTGGAAGATATCAGCTCATTCGGCCTGAAAATGCTTTTAAGCGCATAAAAACTTACACTCTTGATTTCTGGCTAAATAAAAGCTGTTGCAATGATATTTCCATGCTGAACTGAGTTGTTCTGGGTCAAATATGAAGGCAAACCCACTTTCCTTTCAGTATTTTGCTGCAATTGGCAGAAACAAGCATATTTGCTCATTCGGCCTGAAAATGCTTTTAAGCGCATAAAAACTTACACTCTTGATTTCTGGCTAAATAAAAGCTGTTGCAATGATATTTCCATGCTGAACTGAGTTGTTCTGGGTCAAATATGAAGGCAAACCCACTTTCCTTTCAGTATTTTGCTGCAATTGGCAGAAACAAGCATATTTGCTCATTCGGCCTGAAAATGCTTTTAAGCGCATAAAAACTTACACTCTTGATTTCTGGCTAAATAAAAGCTGTTGCAATGATATTTCCATGCTGAACTGAGTTGTTCTGGGTCAAATATGAAGGCAAACCCACTTTCCTTTCAGTATTTTGCTGCAATTGGCAGAAACAAGCATATTTGCTCATTCGGCCTGAAAATGCTTTTAAGCGCATAAAAACTTACACTCTTGATTTCTGGCTAAATAAAAGCTGTTGCAATGATATTTCCATGCTGAACTGAGTTGTTCTGGGTCAAATATGAAGGCAAACCCACTTTCCTTTCAGTATTTTGCTGCAATTGGCAGAAACAAGCATATTTGCTCATTCGGCCTGAAAATGCTTTTAAGTGCATAAAAACTTACACTCTTGATTTCTGGCTAAATAAAAGCTGTTGCAATGATATTTCCATGCTGAACTGAGTTGTTCTGGGTCAAATATGAAGGCAAACCCACTTTCCTTTCAGTATTTTGCTGCAATTGGCAGAAACAAGCATATTTGCTCATTCGGCCTGAAAATGCTTTTAAGCGCATAAAAACTTACACTCTTGATTTCTGGCTAAATAAAAGCTGTTGCAATGATATTTCCATGCTGAACTGAGTTGTTCTGGGTCAAATATGAAGGCAAACCCACTTTCCTTTCAGTATTTTGCTGCAATTGGCAGAAACAAGCATATTTGCTCATTCGGCCTGAAAATGCTTTTAAGCGCATAAAAACTTACACTCTTGATTTCTGGCTAAATAAAAGCTGTTGCAATGATATTTCCATGCTGAACTGAGTTGTTCTGGGTCAAATATGAAGGCAAACCCACTTTCCTTTCAGTATTATGCTGCAATTGGAAGATATCAGCTCATTTGGCCTGAAAATGCTTTTAAGCGCATAAAAACTTACACTCTTGATTTCTGGCTAAATAAAAGCTGTTGCAATGATATTTCCATGCTGAACTGAGTTGTTCTGGGTCAAATATGAAGGCAAACCCACTTTCCTTTCAGTATTTTGCTGCAATTGGCAGAAACAAGCATATTTGCTCATTCGGCCTGAAAATGCTTTTAAGCGCATAAAAACTTACACTCTTGATTTCTGGCTAAATAAAAGCTGTTGCAATGATATTTCCATGCTGAACTGAGTTGTTCTGGGTCAAATATGAAGGCAAACCCACTTTCCTTTCAGTATTTTGCTGCAATTGGCAGAAACAAGCATATTTGCTCATTCGGCCTGAAAATGCTTTTAAGCGCATAAAAACTTACACTCTTGATTTCTGGCTAAAAAAAAGCTGTTGCAATGATATTTCCATGCTGAATTGAGTTGTTCTGGGTCAAATATGAAGGCAAACCCACTTTCCTTTCAGTATTTTGCTGCAATTGGCAGAAACAAGCATATTTGCTCATTCGGCCTGAAAATGCTTTTAAGCGCATAAAAACTTACACTCTTGATTTCTGGCTAAATAAAAGCTGTTGCAATGATATTTCCATGCTGAACTGAGTTGTTCTGGGTCAAATATGAAGGCAAACCCACTTTCCTTTCAGTATTTTGCTGCAATTGGCAGAAACAAGCATATTTGCTCATTCGGCCTGAAAATGCTTTTAAGCGCATAAAAACTTACACTCTTGATTTCTGGCTAAATAAAAGCTGTTGCAATGATATTTCCATGCTGAACTGAGTTGTTCTGGGTCAAATATGAAGGCAAACCCACTTTCCTTTCAGTATTATGCTGCAATTGGAAGATATCAGCTCATTCGGCCTGAAAATGCTTTTAAGCGCATAAAAACTTACACTCTTGATTTCTGGCTAAATAAAAGCTGTTGCAATGATATTTCCATGCTGAACTGAGTTGTTCTGGGTCAAATATGAAGGCAAACCCACTTTCCTTTCAGTATTATGCTGCAATTGGAAGATATCAGCTCATTTGGCCTGAAAATGCTTTTAAGCGCATAAAAACTTACACTCTTGATTTGTGGCTAAATAAAAGCTGTTGCAATGATATTTCCATGCTGAATTGAGTTGTTCTGGGTCAAATATGAAGGCAAACCCACTTTCCTTTCAGTATTTTGCTGCAATTGGCAGAAACAAGCATATTTGCTCATTCGGCCTGAAAATGCTTTTAAGCGCATAAAAACTTACACTCTTGATTTCTGGCTAAATAAAAGCTGTTGCAATGATATTTCCATGCTGAACTGAGTTGTTCTGGGTCAAATATGAAGGCAAACCCACTTTCCTTTCAGTATTTTGCTGCAATTGGCAGAAACAAGCATATTTGCTCATTCGGCCTGAAAATGCTTTTAAGCGCATAAAAACTTACACTCTTGATTTCTGGCTAAATAAAAGCTGTTGCAATGATATTTCCATGCTGAACTGAGTTGTTCTGGGTCAAATATGAAGGCAAACCCACTTTCCTTTCAGTATTATGCTGCAATTGGAAGATATCAGCTCATTCGGCCTGAAAATGCTTTTAAGCGCATAAAAACTTACACTCTTGATTTCTGGCTAAATAAAAGCTGTTGCAATGATATTTCCATGCTGAACTGAGTTGTTCTGGGTCAAATATGAAGGCAAACCCACTTTCCTTTCAGTATTTTGCTGCAATTGGCAGAAACAAGCATATTTGCTCATTCGGCCTGAAAATGCTTTTAAGCGCATAAAAACTTACACTCTTGATTTCTGGCTAAATAAAAGCTGTTGCAATGATATTTCCATGCTGAACTGAGTTGTTCTGGGTCAAATATGAAGGCAAACCCACTTTCCTTTCAGTATTTTGCTGCAATTGGCAGAAACAAGCATATTTGCTCATTCGGCCTGAAAATGCTTTTAAGCGCATAAAAACTTACACTCTTGATTTCTGGCTAAATAAAAGCTGTTGCAATGATATTTCCATGCTGAACTGAGTTGTTCTGGGTCAAATATGAAGGCAAACCCACTTTCCTTTCAGTATTTTGCTGCAATTGGCAGAAACAAGCATATTTGCTCATTCGGCCTGAAAATGCTTTTAAGCGCATAAAAACTTACACTCTTGATTTCTGGCTAAATAAAAGCTGTTGCAATGATATTTCCATGCTGAACTGAGTTGTTCTGGGTCAAATATGAAGGCAAACCCACTTTCCTTTCAGTATTTTGCTGCAATTGGCAGAAACAAGCATATTTGCTCATTCGGCCTGAAAATGCTTTTAAGCGCATAAAAACTTACACTCTTGATTTCTGGCTAAATAAAAGCTGTTGCAATGATATTTCCATGCTGAACTGAGTTGTTCTGGGTCAAATATGAAGGCAAACCCACTTTCCTTTCAGTATTTTGCTGCAATTGGCAGAAACAAGCATATTTGCTCATTCGGCCTGAAAATGCTTTTAAGCGCATAAAAACTTACACTCTTGATTTCTGGCTAAATAAAAGCTGTTGCAATGATATTTCCATGCTGAACTGAGTTGTTCTGGGTCAAATATGAAGGCAAACCCACTTTCCTTTCAGTATTTTGCTGCAATTGGCAGAAACAAGCATATTTGCTCATTCGGCCTGAAAATGCTTTTAAGCGCATAAAAACTTACACTCTTGATTTCTGGCTAAATAAAAGCTGTTGCAATGATATTTCCATGCTGAACTGAGTTGTTCTGGGTCAAATATGAAGGCAAACCCACTTTCCTTTCAGTATTTTGCTGCAATTGGCAGAAACAAGCATATTTGCTCATTCGGCCTGAAAATGCTTTTAAGCGCATAAAAACTTACACTCTTGATTTCTGGCTAAATAAAAGCTGTTGCAATGATATTTCCATGCTGAACTGAGTTGTTCTGGGTCAATATGAAGGCAAACCCACTTTCCTTTCAGTATTTTGCTGCAATTGGCAGAAACAAGCATATTTGCTCATTCGGCCTGAAAATGCTTTTAAGCGCATAAAAACTTACACTCTTGATTTCTGGCTAAATAAAAGCTGTTGCAATGATATTTCCATGCTGAACTGAGTTGTTCTGGGTCAAATATGAAGGCAAACCCACTTTCCTTTCAGTATTATGCTGCAATTGGAAGATATCAGCTCATTCGGCCTGAAAATGCTTTTAAGCGCATAAAAACTTACACTCTTGATTTCTGGCTAAATAAAAGCTGTTGCAATGATATTTCCATGCTGAACTGAGTTGTTCTGGGTCAAATATGAAGGCAAACCCACTTTCCTTTCAGTATTTTGCTGCAATTGGCAGAAACAAGCATATTTGCTCATTCGGCCTGAAAATGCTTTTAAGCGCATAAAAACTTACACTCTTGATTTCTGGCTAAATAAAAGCTGTTGCAATGATATTTCCATGCTGAATTGAGTTGTTCTGGGTCAAATATGAAGGCAAACCCACTTTCCTTTCAGTATTTTGCTGCAATTGGCAGAAACAAGCATATTTGCTCATTCGGCCTGAAAATGCTTTTAAGCGCATAAAAACTTACACTCTTGATTTCTGGCTAAATAAAAGCTGTTGCAATGATATTTCCATGCTGAACTGAGTTGTTCTGGGTCAAATATGAAGGCAAACCCACTTTCCTTTCAGTATTATGCTGCAATTGGAAGATATCAGCTCATTTGGCCTGAAAATGCTTTTAAGCGCATAAAAACTTACACTCTTGATTTCTGGCTAAATAAAAGCTGTTGCAATGATATTTCCATGCTGAACTGAGTTGTTCTGGGTCAAATATGAAGGCAAACCACTTTCCTTTCAGTATTTTGCTGCAATTGGCAGAAACAAGCATATTTGCTCATTCGGCCTGAAAATGCTTTTAAGCGCATAAAAACTTACACTCTTGATTTCTGGCTAAATAAAAGCTGTTGCAATGATATTTCCATGCTGAACTGAGTTGTTCTGGGTCAAATATGAAGGCAAACCCACTTTCCTTTCAGTATTATGCTGCAATTGGAAGATATCAGCTCATTTGGCCTGAAAATGCTTTTAAGCGCATAAAAACTTACACTCTTGATTTCTGGCTAAATAAAAGCTGTTGCAATGATATTTCCATGCTGAACTGAGTTGTTCTGGGTCAAATATGAAGGCAAACCCACTTTCCTTTCAGTATTTTGCTGCAATTGGCAGAAACAAGCATATTTGCTCATTCGGCCTGAAAATGCTTTTAAGCGCATAAAAACTTACACTCTTGATTTCTGGCTAAATAAAAGCTGTTGCAATGATATTTCCATGCTGAACTGAGTTGTTCTGGGTCAAATATGAAGGCAAACCCACTTTCCTTTCAGTATTTTGCTGCAATTGGCAGAAACAAGCATATTTGCTCATTCGGCCTGAAAATGCTTTTAAGCGCATAAAAACTTACACTCTTGATTTCTGGCTAAATAAAAGCTGTTGCAATGATATTTCCATGCTGAACTGAGTTGTTCTGGGTCAAATATGAAGGCAAACCCACTTTCCTTTCAGTATTTTGCTGCAATTGGCAGAAACAAGCATATTTGCTCATTCGGCCTGAAAATGCTTTTAAGCGCATAAAAACTTAGACTCTTGATTTCTGGCTAAATAAAAGCTGTTGCAATGATATTTCCATGCTGAACTGAGTTGTTCTGGGTCAAATATGAAGGCAAACCCACTTTCCTTTCAGTATTTTGCTGCAATTGGCAGAAACAAGCATATTTGCTCATTCGGCCTGAAAATGCTTTTAAGCGCATAAAAACTTACACTCTTGATTTCTGGCTAAATAAAAGCTGTTGCAATGATATTTCCATGCTGAACTGAGTTGTTCTGGGTCAAATATGAAGGCAAACCCACTTTCCTTTCAGTATTTTGCTGCAATTGGCAGAAACAAGCATATTTGCTCATTCGGCCTGAAAATGCTTTTAAGCGCATAAAAACTTACACTCTTGATTTCTGGCTAAATAAAAGCTGTTGCAATGATATTTCCATGCTGAACTGAGTTGTTCTGGGTCAAATATGAAGGCAAACCCACTTTCCTTTCAGTATTTTGCTGCAATTGGCAGAAACAAGCATATTTGCTCATTCGGCCTGAAAATGCTTTTAAGCGCATAAAAACTTACACTCTTGATTTCTGGCTAAATAAAAGCTGTTGCAATGATATTTCCATGCTGAACTGAGTTGTTCTGGGTCAAATATGAAGGCAAACCCACTTTCCTTTCAGTATTTTGCTGCAATTGGCAGAAACAAGCATATTTGCTCATTCGGCCTGAAAATGCTTTTAAGCGCATAAAAACTTACACTCTTGATTTCTGGCTAAATAAAAGCTGTTGCAATGATATTTCCATGCTGAACTGAGTTGTTCTGGGTCAAATATGAAGGCAAACCCACTTTCCTTTCAGTATTATGCTGCAATTGGAAGATATCAGCTCATTCGGCCTGAAAATGCTTTTAAGCGCATAAAAACTTACACTCTTGATTTCTGGCTAAATAAAAGCTGTTGCAATGATATTTCCATGCTGAACTGAGTTGTTCTGGGTCAAATATGAAGGCAAACCCACTTTCCTTTCAGTATTTTGCTGCAATTGGCAGAAACAAGCATATTTGCTCATTCGGCCTGAAAATGCTTTTAAGCGCATAAAAACTTACACTCTTGATTTCTGGCTAAATAAAAGCTGTTGCAATGATATTTCCATGCTGAACTGAGTTGTTCTGGGTCAAATATGAAGGCAAACCCACTTTCCTTTCAGTATTTTGCTGCAATTGGCAGAAACAAGCATATTTGCTCATTCGGCCTGAAAATGCTTTTAAGCGCATAAAAACTTACACTCTTGATTTCTGGCTAAATAAAAGCTGTTGCAATGATATTTCCATGCTGAACTGAGTTGTTCTGGGTCAAATATGAAGGCAAACCCACTTTCCTTTCAGTATTTTGCTGCAATTGGCAGAAACAAGCATATTTGCTCATTCGGCCTGAAAATGCTTTTAAGCGCATAAAAACTTACACTCTTGATTTCTGGCTAAATAAAAGCTGTTGCAATGATATTTCCATGCTGAACTGAGTTGTTCTGGGTCAAATATGAAGGCAAACCCACTTTCCTTTCAGTATTTTGCTGCAATTGGCAGAAACAAGCATATTTGCTCATTCGGCCTGAAAATGCTTTTAAGCGCATAAAAACTTACACTCTTGATTTCTGGCTAAATAAAAGCTGTTGCAATGATATTTCCATGCTGAACTGAGTTGTTCTGGGTCAAATATGAAGGCAAACCCACTTTCCTTTCAGTATTTTGCTGCAATTGGCAGAAACAAGCATATTTGCTCATTCGGCCTGAAAATGCTTTTAAGCGCATAAAACTTACACTCTTGATTTCTGGCTAAATAAAAGCTGTTGCAATGATATTTCCATGCTGAACTGAGTTGTTCTGGGTCAAATATGAAGGCAAACCCACTTTCCTTTCAGTATTTTGCTGCAATTGGCAGAAACAAGCATATTTGCTCATTCGGCCTGAAAATGCTTTTAAGCGCATAAAAACTTACACTCTTGATTTCTGGCTAAATAAAAGCTGTTGCAATGATATTTCCATGCTGAACTGAGTTGTTCTGGGTCAAATATGAAGGCAAACCCACTTTCCTTTCAGTATTTTGCTGCAATTGGCAGAAACAAGCATATTTGCTCATTCGGCCTGAAAATGCTTTTAAGTGCATAAAAACTTACACTCTTGATTTCTGGCTAAATAAAAGCTGTTGCAATGATATTTCCATGCTGAACTGAGTTGTTCTGGGTCAAATATGAAGGCAAACCCACTTTCCTTTCAGTATTTTGCTGCAATTGGCAGAAACAAGCATATTTGCTCATTCGGCCTGAAAATGCTTTTAAGCGCATAAAAACTTACACTCTTGATTTCTGGCTAAATAAAAGCTGTTGCAATGATATTTCCATGCTGAACTGAGTTGTTCTGGGTCAAATATGAAGGCAAACCCACTTTCCTTTCAGTATTTTGCTGCAATTGGCAGAAACAAGCATATTTGCTCATTCGGCCTGAAAATGCTTTTAAGCGCATAAAAACTTACACTCTTGATTTCTGGCTAAATAAAAGCTGTTGCAATGATATTTCCATGCTGAACTGAGTTGTTCTGGGTCAAATATGAAGGCAAACCCACTTTCCTTTCAGTATTTTGCTGCAATTGGCAGAAACAAGCATATTTGCTCATTCGGCCTGAAAATGCTTTTAAGCGCATAAAAACTTACACTCTTGATTTCTGGCTAAATAAAAGCTGTTGCAATGATATTTCCATGCTGAATTGAGTTGTTCTGGGTCAAATATGAAGGCAAACCCACTTTCCTTTCAGTATTTTGCTGCAATTGGCAGAAACAAGCATATTTGCTCATTCGGCCTGAAAATGCTTTTAAGCGCATAAAAACTTACACTCTTGATTTCTGGCTAAATAAAAGCTGTTGCAATGATATTTCCATGCTGAACTGAGTTGTTCTGGGTCAAATATGAAGGCAAACCCACTTTCCTTTCAGTATTTTGCTGCAATTGGCAGAAACAAGCATATTTGCTCATTCGGCCTGAAAATGCTTTTAAGCGCATAAAAACTTACACTCTTGATTTCTGGCTAAATAAAAGCTGTTGCAATGATATTTCCATGCTGAACTGAGTTGTTCTGGGTCAAATATGAAGGCAAACCCACTTTCCTTTCAGTATTTTGCTGCAATTGGCAGAAACAAGCATATTTGCTCATTCGGCCTGAAAATGCTTTTAAGCGCATAAAAACTTACACTCTTGATTTCTGGCTAAATAAAAGCTGTTGCAATGATATTTCCATGCTGAACTGAGTTGTTCTGGGTCAAATATGAAGGCAAACCCACTTTCCTTTCAGTATTATGCTGCAATTGGAAGATATCAGCTCATTCGGCCTGAAAATGCTTTTAAGCGCATAAAAACTTACACTCTTGATTTCTGGCTAAATAAAAGCTGTTGCAATGATATTTCCATGCTGAACTGAGTTGTTCTGGGTCAAATATGAAGGCAAACCACTTTCCTTTCAGTATTATGCTGCAATTGGAAGATATCAGCTCATTTGGCCTGAAAATGCTTTTAAGCGCATAAAAACTTACACTCTTGATTTCTGGCTAAATAAAAGCTGTTGCAATGATATTTCCATGCTGAATTGAGTTGTTCTGGTTCAAATATGAAGGCAAACCCACTTTCCTTTCAGTATTTTGCTGCAATTGGCAGAAACAAGCATATTTGCTCATTCGGCCTGAAAATGCTTTTAAGCGCATAAAAACTTACACTCTTGATTTCTGGCTAAATAAAAGCTGTTGCAATGATATTTCCATGCTGAACTGAGTTGTTCTGGGTCAAATTTGAAGGCAAACCCACTTTCCTTTCAGTATTTTGCTGCAATTGGCAGAAACAAGCATATTTGCTCATTCGGCCTGAAAATGCTTTTAAGCGCATAAAAACTTACACTCTTGATTTCTGGCTAAATAAAAGCTGTTGCAATGATATTTCCATGCTGAACTGAGTTGTTCTGGGTCAAATATGAAGGCAAACCCACTTTCCTTTCAGTATTTTGCTGCAATTGGCAGAAACAAGCATATTGCTCATTCGGCCTGAAAATGCTTTTAAGCGCATAAAAACTTACACTCTTGATTTCTGGCTAAATAAAAGCTGTTGCAATGATATTTCCATGCTGAACTGAGTTGTTCTGGGTCAAATATGAAGGCAAACCCACTTTCCTTTCAGTATTATGCTGCAATTGGAAGATATCAGCTCATTCGGCCTGAAAATGCTTTTAAGCGCATAAAAACTTACACTCTTGATTTCTGGCTAAATAAAAGCTGTTGCAATGATATTTCCATGCTGAACTGAGTTGTTCTGGGTCAAATATGAAGGCAAACCCACTTTCCTTTCAGTATTTTGCTGCAATTGGCAGAAACAAGCATATTTGCTCATTCGGCCTGAAAATGCTTTTAAGCGCATAAAAACTTACACTCTGATTTCTGGCTAAATAAAAGCTGTTGCAATGATATTTCCATGCTGAACTGAGTTGTTCTGGGTCAAATATGAAGGCAAACCCACTTTCCTTTCAGTATTTTGCTGCAATTGGCAGAAACAAGCATATTTGCTCATTCGGCCTGAAAATGCTTTTAAGCGCATAAAAACTTACACTCTTGATTTCTGGCTAAATAAAAGCTGTTGCAATGATATTTCCATGCTGAACTGAGTTGTTCTGGTCAAATATGAAGGCAAACCCACTTTCCTTTCAGTATTATGCTGCAATTGGAAGATATCAGCTCATTCGGCCTGAAAATGCTTTTAAGCGCATAAAAACTTACACTCTTGATTTCTGGCTAAATAAAAGCTGTTGCAATGATATTTCCATGCTGAACTGAGTTGTTCTGGGTCAAATATGAAGGCAAACCCACTTTCCTTTCAGTATTATGCTGCAATTGGCAGAACAAGCATATTTGCTCATTCGGCCTGAAAATGCTTTTAAGCGCATAAAAACTTACACTCTTGATTTCTGGCTAAATAAAAGCTGTTGCAATGATATTTCCATGCTGAACTGAGTTGTTCTGGGTCAAATATGAAGGCAAACCCACTTTCCTTTCAGTATTTTGCTGCAATTGGCAGAAACAAGCATATTTGCTCATTCGGCCTGAAAATGCTTTTAAGCGCATAAAAACTTACACTCTTGATTTCTGGCTAAATAAAAGCTGTTGCAATGATATTTCCATGCTGAACTGAGTTGTTCTGGGTCAAATATGAAGGCAAACCCACTTTCCTTTCAGTATTTTGCTGCAATTGGCAGAAACAAGCATATTTGCTCATTCGGCCTGAAAATGCTTTTAAGCGCATAAAAACTTACACTCTTGATTTCTGGCTAAATAAAAGCTGTTGCAATGATATTTCCATGCTGAACTGAGTTGTTCTGGGTCAAATATGAAGGCAAACCCACTTTCCTTTCAGTATTTTGCTGCAATTGGCAGAAACAAGCATATTTGCTCATTCGGCCTGAAAATGCTTTTAAGCGCATAAAAACTTACACTCTTGATTTCTGGCTAAATAAAAGCTGTTGCAATGATATTTCCATGCTGAACTGAGTTGTTCTGGGTCAAATATGAAGGCAAACCCACTTTCTTTCAGTATTTTGCTGCAATTGGCAGAAACAAGCATATTTGCTCATTCGGCCTGAAAATGCTTTAAGCGCATAAAAACTTACACTCTTGATTTCTGGCTAAATAAAAGCTGTTGCAATGATATTTCCATGCTGAACTGAGTTGTTCTGGGTCAAATATGAAGGCAAACCCACTTTCCTTTCAGTATTTTGCTGCAATTGGCAGAAACAAGCATATTTGCTCATTCGGCCTGAAAATGCTTTTAAGCGCATAAAAACTTACACTCTTGATTTCTGGCTAAATAAAAGCTGTTGCAATGATATTTCCATGCTGAACTGAGTTGTTCTGGGTCAAATATGAAGGCAAACCCACTTTCCTTTCAGTATTTTGCTGCAATTGGCAGAAACAAGCATATTTGCTCATTCGGCCTGAAAATGCTTTTAAGCGCATAAAAACTTACACTCTTGATTTCTGGCTAAATAAAAGCTGTTGCAATGATATTTCCATGCTGAACTGAGTTGTTCTGGTCAAATATGAAGGCAAACCCACTTTCCTTTCAGTATTTTGCTGCAATTGGCAGAAACAAGCATATTTGCTCATTCGGCCTGAAAATGCTTTTAAGCGCATAAAAACTTACACTCTTGATTTCTGGCTAAATAAAAGCTGTTGCAATGATATTTCCATGCTGAACTGAGTTGTTCTGGGTCAAATATGAAGGCAAACCCACTTTCCTTTCAGTATTTTGCTGCAATTGGCAGAAACAAGCATATTTGCTCATTCGGCCTGAAAATGCTTTTAAGCGCATAAAAACTTACACTCTTGATTTCTGGCTAAATAAAAGCTGTTGCAATGATATTTCCATGCTGAACTGAGTTGTTCTGGGTCAAATATGAAGGCAAACCCACTTTCCTTTCAGTATTTTGCTGCAATTGGCAGAAACAAGCATATTTGCTCATTCGGCCTGAAAATGCTTTTAAGCGCATAAAAACTTACACTCTTGATTTCTGGCTAAATAAAAGCTGTTGCAATGATATTTCCATGCTGAACTGAGTTGTTCTGGGTCAAATATGAAGGCAAACCCACTTTCCTTTCAGTATTTTGCTGCAATTGGCAGAAACAAGCATATTTGCTCATTCGGCCTGAAAATGCTTTAAGCGCATAAAAACTTACACTCTTGATTTCTGGCTAAATAAAAGCTGTTGCAATGATATTTCCATGCTGAACTGAGTTGTTCTGGGTCAAATATGAAGGCAAACCCACTTTCCTTTCAGTATTTTGCTGCAATTGGCAGAAACAAGCATATTTGCTCATTCGGCCTGAAAATGCTTTTAAGCGCATAAAAACTTACACTCTTGATTTCTGGCTAAATAAAAGCTGTTGCAATGATATTTCCATGCTGAACTGAGTTGTTCTGGGTCAAATATGAAGGCAAACCCACTTTCCTTTCAGTATTTTGCTGCAATTGGCAGAAACAAGCATATTTGCTCATTCGGCCTGAAAATGCTTTAAGCGCATAAAAACTTACACTCTTGATTTCTGGCTAAAAAAAAGCTGTTGCAATGATATTTCCATGCTGAACTGAGTTGTTCTGGGTCAAATATGAAGGCAAACCCACTTTCCTTTCAGTATTTTGCTGCAATTGGCAGAAACAAGCATATTTGCTCATTCGGCCTGAAAATGCTTTTAAGCGCATAAAAACTTACACTCTTGATTTCTGGCTAAATAAAAGCTGTTGCAATGATATTTCCATGCTGAACTGAGTTGTTCTGGGTCAAATATGAAGGCAAACCCACTTTCCTTTCAGTATTTTGCTGCAATTGGCAGAAACAAGCATATTTGCTCATTCGGCCTGAAAATGCTTTTAACGCATAAAAACTTACACTCTTGATTTCTGGCTAAATAAAAGCTGTTGCAATGATATTTCCATGCTGAACTGAGTTGTTCTGGGTCAAATATGAAGGCAAACCCACTTTCCTTTCAGTATTTTGCTGCAATTGGCAGAAACAAGCATATTTGCTCATTCGGCCTGAAAATGCTTTTAAGCGCATAAAAACTTACACTCTTGATTTCTGGCTAAATAAAAGCTGTTGCAATGATATTTCCATGCTGAACTGAGTTGTTCTGGGTCAAATATGAAGGCAAACCCACTTTCCTTTCAGTATTATGCTGCAATTGGAAGATATCAGCTCATTCGGCCTGAAAATGCTTTTAAGCGCATAAAAACTTACACTCTTGATTTCTGGCTAAATAAAAGCTGTTGCAATGATATTTCCATGCTGAACTGAGTTGTTCTGGGTCAAATATGAAGGCAAACCCACTTTCCTTTCAGTATTTTGCTGCAATTGGCAGAAACAAGCATATTTGCTCATTCGGCCTGAAAATGCTTTTAAGCGCATAAAAACTTACACTCTTGATTTCTGGCTAAATAAAAGCTGTTGCAATGATATTTCCATGCTGAACTGAGTTGTTCTGGGTCAAATATGAAGGCAAACCCACTTTCCTTTCAGTATTATGCTGCAATCGGAAGATATCAGCTCATTCGGCCTGAAAATGCTTTTAAGCGCATAAAAACTTACACTCTTGATTTCTGGCTAAATAAAAGCTGTTGCAATGATATTTCCATGCTGAACTGAGTTGTTCTGGGTCAAATATGAAGGCAAACCCACTTTCCTTTCAGTATTTTGCTGCAATTGGCAGAAACAAGCATATTTGCTCATTCGGCCTGAAAATGCTTTTAAGCGCATAAAAACTTACACTCTTGATTTCTGGCTAAATAAAAGCTGTTGCAATGATATTTCCATGCTGAACTGAGTTGTTCTGGGTCAAATATGAAGGCAAACCCACTTTCCTTTCAGTATTTTGCTGCAATTGGCAGAAACAAGCATATTTGCTCATTCGGCCTGAAAATGCTTTTAAGCGCATAAAAACTTACACTCTTGATTTCTGGCTAAATAAAAGCTGTTGCAATGATATTTCCATGCTGAACTGAGTTGTTCTGGGTCAAATATGAAGGCAAACCCACTTTCCTTTCAGTATTTTGCTGCAATTGGCAGAAACAAGCATATTTGCTCATTCGGCCTGAAAATGCTTTTAAGCGCATAAAAACTTACACTCTTGATTTCTGGCTAAATAAAAGCTGTTGCAATGATATTTCCATGCTGAACTGAGTTGTTCTGGGTCAAATATGAAGGCAAACCCACTTTCCTTTCAGTATTTTGCTGCAATTGGCAGAAACAAGCATATTTGCTCATTCGGCCTGAAAATGCTTTTAAGCGCATAAAAACGTACACTCTTGATTTCTGGCTAAATAAAAGCTGTTGCAATGATATTTCCATGCTGAACTGAGTTGTTCTGGGTCAAATATGAAGGCAAACCCACTTTCCTTTCAGTATTTTGCTGCAATTGGCAGAAACAAGCATATTTGCTCATTCGGCCTGAAAATGCTTTTAAGCGCATAAAAACTTACACTCTTGATTTCTGGCTAAATAAAAGCTGTTGCAATGATATTTCCATGCTGAACTGAGTTGTTCTGGGTCAAATATGAAGGCAAACCCACTTTCCTTTCAGTATTTTGCTGCAATTGGCAGAAACAAGCATATTTGCTCATTCGGCCTGAAAATGCTTTTAAGCGCATAAAAACTTACACTCTTGATTTCTGGCTAAATAAAAGCTGTTGCAATGATATTTCCATGCTGAACTGAGTTGTTCTGGGTCAAATATGAAGGCAAACCCACTTTCCTTTCAGTATTTTGCTGCAATGGCAGAAACAAGCATATTTGCTCATTCGGCCTGAAAATGCTTTTAAGCGCATAAAAACTTACACTCTTGATTTCTGGCTAAATAAAAGCTGTTGCAATGATATTTCCATGCTGAACTGAGTTGTTCTGGGTCAAATATGAAGGCAAACCCACTTTCCTTTCAGTATTTTGCTGCAATTGGCAGAAACAAGCATATTTGCTCATTCGGCCTGAAAATGCTTTTAAGCGCATAAAAACTTACACTCTTGATTTCTGGCTAAATAAAAGCTGTTGCAATGATATTTCCATGCTGAACTGAGTTGTTCTGGGTCAAATATGAAGGCAAACCCACTTTCCTTTCAGTATTATGCTGCAATTGGAAGATATCAGCTCATTCGGCCTGAAAATGCTTTTAAGCGCATAAAAACTTACACTCTTGATTTCTGGCTAAATAAAAGCTGTTGCAATGATATTTCCATGCTGAACTGAGTTGTTCTGGGTCAAATATGAAGGCAAACCCACTTTCCTTTCAGTATTTTGCTGCAATTGGCAGAAACAAGCATATTTGCTCATTCGGCCTGAAAATGCTTTTAAGCGCATAAAAACTTACACTCTTGATTTCTGGCTAAATAAAAGCTGTTGCAATGATATTTCCATGCTGAACTGAGTTGTTCTGGGTCAAATATGAAGGCAAACCCACTTTCCTTTCAGTATTTTGCTGCAATTGGCAGAAACAAGCATATTTGCTCATTCGGCCTGAAAATGCTTTTAAGCGCATAAAAACTTACACTCTTGATTTCTGGCTAAATAAAAGCTGTTGCAATGATATTTCCATGCTGAACTGAGTTGTTCTGGGTCAAATATGAAGGCAAACCCACTTTCCTTTCAGTATTTTGCTGCAATTGGCAGAAACAAGCATATTGCTCATTCGGCCTGAAAATGCTTTTAAGCGCATAAAAACTTACACTCTTGATTTCTGGCTAAATAAAAGCTGTTGCAATGATATTTCCATGCTGAACTGAGTTGTTCTGGGTCAAATATGAAGGCAAACCACTTTCCTTTCAGTATTATGCTGCAATTGGAAGATATCAGCTCATTTGGCCTGAAATGCTTTTAAGCGCATAAAAACTTACACTCTTGATTTCTGGCTAAATAAAAGCTGTTGCAATGATATTTCCATGCTGAATTGAGTTGTTCTGGGTCAAATATGAAGGCAAACCCACTTTCCTTTCAGTATTTTGCTGCAATTGGCAGAAACAAGCATATTTGCTCATTCGGCCTGAAAATGCTTTTA